>NW_026126511.1:10950000-11302500 GCF_943737965.1 Phodopus roborovskii | reverse complement strand
AATCTTATATTTGATTGCCTAAAGGATAATGACAAAAATATTCCATCTATTCTTGAAAGATATATGGAAGAAAATATTTGGCTCAAAGTTAACTTTCAATTACTGGTGATTTTAGAGAAAATACTGACAGTACTTATTAAAATGTTAACATATCAGGAAAAATTACAGATACAGCATATTTCTACATCATTAACTGATACACCAGTTATAATTTTATTTGAATATTTTGTATTTGAGATAAAGAATATGGATATGAATATAACCAATAAAAATCAAAATATTAATTTAGAACCTAGCCTTATATTATTTTTTATATATTGCTACCTTGCCATGTTTTTTTTTAGCATCAAACATAAGGATATTCCTAAGTATACTATTTCATGTGATTTTCCATTTTTCTTCTAAACTACTGTGTGAGTTTGCTCTTCAAAATCTCATGTACCATATACTTCTGTCCAAATGAAGGATGCCTCTGTAATCTCAAGTCTAAATATAAATATCACATTCATCCTAGCTTGTTTTTCTGTTGTTATGATAACATATCATAACCAAAACCAGCATGAAAAGGAAATTGTTGATTATCCTTACAAGTTGATGTCTATAATCAAAGAGAGCCAAATCAGGAATTTGAGACAGGTGCTTCAATCAGAAAGCATGGGTAAAAGCTATTTCCTGGCATGTTTCTCTTGGCCTACTTGGTTACTTTCTTATATATTCTGGGACTACCTCCACGGCATGGCATTGTCAATGGCACCCTTGTTCATCCTATATCAATGATCAGTCAAGCAAAGGTTCTACAGTTATTCCCATGAACCAAACTTAACAAGAGTATTCTTTGGGTGAGGTTCCTTTATTCCTGCTGTGTCAGTGTGACAAGAAAACTAACCAGAAAAACATATATATCCTACTAAATTATGTCTTTAAACATTACACATGCTCAAGTTCACTGTGATTATGAGGATGTGGTCTAAGATAATTCATTTAGGAAAGCTGGAGTTCTTGCAAGGAAAACTAATAATTTATAAAGTAGAGATATAGTCACAAGCTATACATTATATATATACTATTATTCATTTATATGCCAGAATAATAGTTGTCATGTTTGTATATAGCAGAAATTAACCTTTACTGTTAAAAAGTAAATTTTAATAGGCTTTTGTTTGTCTATGTGAAAAATAACAGAATTTTAAAAAGATTTAAAATTATTTCAGTGTGTAGTCATAGACTAAGGGTATATTGAAGCTGTTTGGACTCATTGAAGCTGAAGATTCATCTTGAGCTACTTGTTTTTCTAGACGGCACCCTTCTGGCATCTATTTAGTGGCATGCTTGAATGTCTGAACAAACCAGACTTTTTTTTCATGGTCTGCTAGACAGACTGTTTAGTTTTAACTTAGGTGGGGTAGAGGAAAGGAAGAGCAAATAATTGTTTCATGTTAAAACATGTAATGCATAGAAAGCAGTTACTGAGTGAATACAGTTTGGTCTTTGAAAAGAAATTGGTGTTACTAAGAGAAAGCACACAAAATGGCATTAAACACTTGGAAATATTTCATCTTCAATATAGTTTAACTTATAGCAATGCATAAAAATTCTGTTCTTTTCCAAACTTACTGCACAACTAGAAATTTAATCTTTTTGATGATGCTGAATAACATGTTCTAATCTGTTTCTTTTTTCTTTTGTGAGGTGAGTTCTTTCTATTGTATATATTTGTCACACTGACATGACCCTCTTACATTGAGCTATCAAGTCTCTGAGAGTAGCAATCTTGACATGTTTGTTTTCTACCTATGTTGTTAATTTCTACTGATCCACGCTGTCAGTTTTGGACATCGGAAAATGCTTAAGCTTAATAAAGACAACATAAAATTATGTTGACAATCTTAAGTAATTGATTAAAGCAAAACATTGTTTTTATTAAATGTTTTATTAAAATATTAACTGTTCTTTCGGCATAGTTGATTAATGTTTATATTCGGCAATACAAATAAAAATGCTCAGCCATTATATTTTTTATAAAGGTTGAATTATATCACCACAACTTGCACCCCTGAGTGGATTTTTGTGGACTGTACATATGTTTGCTATCTTTCCTTATAAATCTTACTATTTCTCCACATGTTATTTATACTCATCATTTTTGAATGTGGTAAATATTTCAATTATTTTCAGTTCATTTATGGAACTTTGAATTGTTTTTGAGTAATGGCAATTAAAGGACATTCACAGAACCATAAAATTAGAGATGCTGATAGAATTATCTACAATTCTAGGCTATTTCACTGGTACTTGAACGCTTTTCATTACCCCAAGCATCTGTGGTGATTTGAAAAAGAATAGCTACAATAGGCTCACATGTTTGACTGCTTAAGGAGTGACATTATTTGTTGGAGTATGTATGATCTAGTTGGAGAAAGTATATCACTGGAGAAGGCTTGAAGTTTCCAGAGCTCTTCCTGCTGAGTGTGGATGCAAATGTACAATGCTTAGCTACTGCTCTAATACCATATTGATTATGTGCCAGCATGCTCTCTGTCATGATAATAGTGGAGTGCATCTCTGAAATTATAAGCAAACCCAATTAAATGTTTCTCTTGTAAGAGTTGCTATAGTCATAGTTTCTTTTCACAACAACAGAAGACTAACACAGAATATAATTTATAAAAGCCAATACAACATCTAATACATCCAAAAATAATTTTCCATTCCTCCTATCCTCTCAATTTCCTCACACCTTCCCCCTTCCCCTGATCCAATTCCCTTCCTTTTCCCTCATGAAAGAAGCTGGCCTCCAAGAACAAATAACAACAAACTAGATATAATGAGTTTAACCAAAAGGCCCTCCTATCCATACTGGGCCAACTCCATAGGAGGAAAAGAGTCCCAAGAAAGGGGGAAAGAGTCAGAAACACATCTGTTTCCACTGTAAGGAGTCCACAAAAACACTAAGCTGACGTCCAAGAAATATAAGCAGAGGACTTGGGGCAGGCCCCATTCTTGCTACTTCAGTCGTTGTGAGCCTATCTCAGCCTTGCTTCATGATTAAGCAGACCATGTTCTCCTGGAGCCCTCCACCTCCCTATGTCCTGCAATCTTTCCTTCTGTAGGGTTCCTTAGTCTCCAAGGCAAGGGTCCCAGAGGAGACCTCCAGTTTAGATGTTGCAAACAATTGTCACTTAGCCATTTTCTGTGGGTCTGTGCTACAGTTCATAATTTTCAGGCATCTTCTGCATTGTGGATTCAGTGATTATAAATCATTCATACAACATTTAGACTGTACAGCAGCTAAAATCCTAAGAGTATGAGTAAGATTATGCTACTAAGAGAGAAAGTATTTTCAAAACATTTATTAGTTCTCTAGCTATTTATTTATTACACAGAGCCCACTGAATCCATTTGACAAAGCAAGTTTTTCAGACAAAATTTGATTCTGTTAAGTAATTTCCATACTGACCAAAACCAAGACATAATTGGGCCCAAATGTTTATGCAAGGCAAAATACAGAAACCTGTTTGAATTTGATCTACGTTGTTCTCATATTCATGAGATTTTGAGTGGCTGAAAGGACAATGTAAACACTAATTTTGTTGATGATCCTAACTAAGGTATAGGGTTCTCTATACATTCAGTTAAAATAAATGTTCTGCACCTACTTAGAAGAAGCTGTACTGTACAAGTGTAGATCATGTGACTATGCCTGTTAAACTGATACAATCTGGAGTTTGGGATGTAAAAAAATCAAAAAGACATTCTTCCTAGATACAAAATCATCATTTTGTTCCTTTTCAAATATCATGTGTACATGTTTTCATTAGAACTTTCCCCAATTAATTTTTAAATAGTAAATTTACTCATTCAGTGTGATATGAGATACTATGCATAGCCCCTTTCCATATGTTTTCCCACATCTCATTTTTGTATTAGTCCCTTTTACCCTCATAGGAAAATTTACTTTTAGTTTCATGTCAGGTATTCAGTATACAATTTTATATGTATTTACATAAAATGCTAGAATTGCTAATGGGCAACAACATAAATTTATATCTTTTGAGACTGATTAATTTCATTGATATAATTATCTCTATTTTTATCCTATATTTATGTTTACCTTAAATTTACTACCTTATTCTCTGACCCATATACTAGCAATAATAAGGATTAACAGTGGCCTTCAATCCTGTAACTAATACACAAAATTTGTAATTCAAATCCGTGGAAAAAAGGCAATTGTTTGCTTTTTATGTATAACAAATACATACAACTAGTTACTTTGAGACAAGTTAGTTTTCTACCTATTCATCGACTTATAATGTATATCTGAAGGCATTTGAAAACTATAGTTACATACAATTATGTTTTTATTTATTACTCACAAATGGCAAAAAATATTTTACAGTGTTGTCTTTATAAACTATTTAAGTGAACAATTAAGTACATGTGGTGCATCCCAAGTAGTAAAGTTGAATACCAGCAGGCAATGTTTCACTTTATCTTTCTCTACTTTGTGATGTAATATATGTTCTTGTGAGAACCATTTGTTTAACATTTAGACTATTTACTATTTTAACTCTGAGCTATTGTTAACTCAGGCAGAAATGTGGATACTTAAGATATGCAGAAAAATCCTATTAAGAAGCCAGAAAATCTACTTAACTTTCAGAATGTTGATCTTGGCCAGTCACAGTGCATTTAAATGTAGTAGAAAATGTGTTTTAGATGTATCTATATTAGAGCCGATGGAAATACTTTACTCAAAAATAAATTATTAATTTAAATGGTTTTTCTATGTGCTTTCTTTGTCCTTTAGAGTTAGTAGTATATCATCCTTATTTCTGTATTTTCAATAGAATTTTAACCATTGGGCATCTATGCCCCCATTTTTACAGAAATAGTTTCCTGTGATTTCCTGACTGCTATCCTTAAGACAGCTGTTGATCTCCTGCTGACATGTCAGTCTATGCTATGACAGGTTATAGCCATTTAGCTCATCCTAGAGTAGTTTGTTGATCTAGCATCTCCTTATGTGACCTTTTGCGATGTTGTTCATGCTACCAGCTCAGCCAAACTTACTGATAATGGGAACACAATTAGTTTTCATACCTACACATGAAAGAGAACACTGAAGTAAAATGTAGAAAAACATGGTCATGAAACATATTTCTATCATTATTATCAAATTAAAAGTTCAAATGTAAGGAACTTTTTTTTCCCAGACGGTGTTTCTCTATGGTGTTGGAGGCTGTCCTGGAAATAGCTCTTTTAGACCAGGCTGGTCTTAAATTCACAGAGATCTGCCTCCCTTTGCCTCCCAAGTGCTGGCATTAAAGGCATGTGCTACCACTGCCTGACCTTGTAAGGGACTTTTTAAAAAAATATATTCCTTGGATGACTTTTTTATGCTAATTTAAGCTTCATTATATTTTCTGGGGCTTTAGAACTTAAGGATAATACAGAAAATTTTGATTTATAGTGAAGCCACAGTATTGTGCATTCATCAACACATATTAAGGCTTCAGTATTTCATCTGCTCAGACAGAAACCCCATGTATACTTGCTGAAACTATTTAACTTGATTCCATGCATATCATTATGGACCCTAATTCCCCAATACCTAGGAAAACTGCCATCTACATTAATGTTAAATAGATTTTCCTGATCTGGATGTTAAGTATATATAGGATTTTATAATGAATGTATTTTTGTCATTATATTCTTTCAAGTAAGCAAATATTTGTAACATTCTACTTCATATCTAACTCTAATCTCCCCCTTTTTACTTTTACTACTGGTATTGTTATATCACATCGATACCACATATTATTTTTCTTCCTTTAGTTATGGGTATTTGTGATATGCAATCTATGCTATATTTTTGTTCACAAACTTTTCTGAAACTACTGTTTCCATTGACCTTAATTACATACTTATGGGTAGATTTTCCTTATTATACATTCACTCCAATTTTCCCATGTTTTGAAGAAACTAGATAATAGTTTTCTAAAACTGTGAAAGACTTTTTGTTCACGATAATTCCATACAATCAGAAAGGCTTATTATTTTCCTTGTTTTTTTTTCCAAACCATTCTATAGAGTTTCTCACATTTACAAGCTTTCAAATAAAAATTCAAACACTTATATTTCTTTACAAGTCCATACTTCTTCATCTGTTTGATCATTTCTTTTATGTTATAAACATTGAGGAAGGTTTGAGATCTCAAATAAATTTATATCTGCTTATGTAGTGTTTTATTTCATAAAAACTGCTTTACAAAGGAAAACTAACTCATCCTAATAATGTAGATTGCATAATTATACCCTGAAAGCAAATAAACCATTTAAACACTTCTAAGAACAGTAACTAAAAATTAGTTAAGACCAAACTGGGACCCCTGAATGTGAATGTCAGCTAGGAGGACTGGACCGTCTATGGTGCCTCTGATAGTGGAACCATGAAGTATCTATTCATAGCTTGTCAACGGACTCTGGAAGCCCATTTCCCATGGAGGGATACTCCTTTAGCCTAGGTACATGTGGGAGAGTGCCCCAAATGACTGGACAGATTTTTATGATACTGTGTGGGAAGCCTCACCCTCCCTGGGGAGTGGATGGAGGATGGAATGGGGCGGTCGGTGAGGGGCATGGGAGGATGGGAGGGAGACAGAACTGGGATTTATATGTAAAATAAGATCATTTCTAATGTAAATAAAATTTATATATAAAAAATATCCTAACAGTTTGATGACTCAGGTAAGCAAAGGGATTGAGATTCAATAAATTAAACCACCATGCCTCTCTGAGTCATCTTTGTTGTCCCTGGAATTTCCAATATAAGGAAGTTTCCTTTCAATGGAAATTAGTTCTCAGTCCCTTTCCTTCCACTGCACAATTACAGATAGAATGATAAATCTATTCAACTAATCTCAAATTATCTTTATACTCCTCTGTGTCTAATGTATGTGTAAGGACTAGTCATCTTGATTTCCTCCTTTCGTTGTCTTTACAAAAACAAACCAAGCTGAAAATTCTATCTTCTCTTAGCTCTGTTCATTTCCAGTCACATACTCTATTGTAGAAAACCACCATAGATGTCTAATAAGCATTTCTGTGAATTCATTATCAATATCAAAATGCTAGCACAGCACAATACACACTGATTTATTTCATATATAATTGTTTTCAAATTTAAGTCTGAAATATCCACATTCATTTAACTTGATCATTGAGACTTTGGGAGTTCCTTAAACTTATGAAGCTCATTGTAAATTTATATTTCTGGTGAATAGATATTTAAATTAAAATATTAAGTTGTATGTTATTCAAACTTCTGAACAGTAACTTAAAATGATCAATATATGGTAACTGCTTACATATAAAATAGTTGGCAAGACCAGTCTCCATAGTCCAATTAGCGAAAATGTACATATGTCATAACATGTCTTATTTCAGTTTCAATTTGATAACTCAATACATGCTGAAGTGACAGAAACAGTACTAGTTACTTCTGTTTCTAATACAGACAACTAGCAACTAAAGCATGAATACATGCTATGGCTTTTGCCATTTCTATGGAATAAAATATTATGTCATTCAATATATTCTTTAGCCATGAATATTCATTTAGAAGTATATTATTTCTTTGAACACACTATAGTTTTTCATAAGTGTATGTTTTTTTTGACAATACATGTTTTGTTTGCTTTTTGTGGAGAGGGGTTACTGTGAAAGTGAAATTGGAAAAATCAAAATGAAAGATGAGAATCCTTCAGACATATTCCTTTAGAGTAATGATTATAATAAAACAGAGATTCTGGAAATGTAACTCATTTACAGTTTTTCAGGCAACTATATCCATAAATATGCAAAACATTTCATCATGTAAGAACAGTGGGATCATAGAAGTCATACAAAATCCATTTCAGTTTACCTAAAATGCTTATTTTTAGTCTCTGCTATCATCAAAACATTGAAACTTAAATACCAATTTGATAAATTTTTTGTGATTTGTTAATTTTTAATATAGTAAATATTTTGGACATGTAAGGATAAGTTTATTTGAGTTTAAAATAAAAATGTTAGGACATGCAACCTTTAAATCTCAGTAACTTCCTAGTGAAGAAAAACTTGGAAAAAAGAAGGAAAACAGTCTTTGAGTGGAGCCAGAATAAAGGTCAGCCACATGATGTAGGCAAGGTAAACAACAAAGAAGGGTATTAGGGAAGAAATAAGAAAGCCAGAGAGCTAGAGTAACCACTAATTCATGAGCTGCAGACAATGAAAAGGAAGTTATTTTTATTTTATAATTCAGAAAATGCTTCCAAACTAGCATGGCTATGCTCTATATAGGATGCTGAGTTATGGAGCTGGAATTATGGGAAGAAAAAGTCCATTGTCTCATTAAAGGGGTAATTCTGTTTAGCATAGTTTTAAAGGAACCCGCCTTTCTAGGGACTAGCCAACTTTCCTGAGTAGTACTCCCTTGGACAGATAACTGATTTTCCTACATGAAATGTTAGCTCTCCTTGATTCAGGACAGAGCTTTTGTTCTCTTGACTAGTGCTTTACCTTAATAGTCTTTCATTGTTAATCTAAGATCTCTACCTCTGCTGCGATAACCCTAAGACCACCAAGGATAGACACAACCAGTTTTAAATTAAAATCCAGATAACCCATTTCAAAGTTGTTCACTAGACAGGAATAATGTCTGAGGTGTAGTTTCCACACTCCTATATAGCCTTCAATTAAGGATGCATATTTTAAAGGGATAAGAAACCAGGACTCCTTTCTGATATTTCTTATCAAAGAAACTGATCATTTCTGGTACTAGTACTTTGGTGATGTATGCCCTGGGTTTCCTCAACTTTGAATCTTCTGTTGCCCTGTTTGCTTCTGAAGACAGAACTCTTATTTGACCTTACTGGAAGCATTATATGTAGTGGTCAAGGAACACCTCTATTATGACTGTCTGAAACAGTGGTCCCCAAACTTACTAATTCTGTGGCATTTTAATACAGTTTTGGTGACCACCACCAACAAAATGAGTTTCCTTCCTACTTTATAACTGCAGTTTTGTTATGTTATAAAACCTAATGTCAATAGCTGTGCTTTTCAATGGTCCTCAGAGCTGACAGTTTGAGACCTGATGATGTAGAAGAACACAAAAGTGCATCCGTGGTTTGTTAGTATAACTGCCAGCTGTAGAGAGCAAAGGAAGTCATTGACTAATGCTTGGAAAGAGATGTGAGGGAAACATAAAGGCAATTGTTCTAAGTTCTAATCCAGGAACTGGTACAAGGCAGAACTAAGGATATTTCTAAAAGCTTAAATCTAAGTCATTTGGCGTCTCCCAGAGGACTTACAACAATGTCCAACCGTTGGGTTCCCCTTCATTTGACCTTTGATCTCCAAGACTGAACCAGATTGGTAAAAGAAGGATTAGCAGAGACAGTCTGTATGTGTTAGTGTATCTAAAATCAAAGTGTGAGCCTTGTTCCACGTTGGAGCCAAAAAGACATTGGAAGAAAAAGACAGAAAGAAGAAGGAACTGAGGGGAAGGGAGAGATCAAGTGAGGGGGAGAGACAGAGAGTGGAGGACAAGTAATGTAAATATAAGGTTACTTTTAGCTTAGAACAATAGTCACATTTACAGCTTGATACAATTGTTTAATTGTTTAATACTTTTTTTTTCTTTCAGTAGTGTATAGAACGTTTCAGTACTATAAATCCTATCTCACCTGAAATATTTCACATTGAATTATTCATGTTGAACAGATGCACAAATTAGTTTATTAGCATCTCTAGTTAGTAACTAATTGGTAGCCCAGGATGTAACAAGTGATTAATTAAAATTCTAAAATAAGTAACATAAAAAATAAAGTGAGCCTCTGTCATATGCAACTTGAGCTGCATTTGCTTCGAGCTGTCATCTGGAATCCAGCAACTTGGCTGTGTGCTTATAAAGTCTGTAGCATGTTTCTCATTCCCCAGTCTAAGAACTCGCCATCTGTGCCAGATGGCAATCATTGAGAAGGTGACAATAGAAATGAAATCCATAGGCCACCTTCTAATGGAACAGGAAATTGGAAACATTACTTTCTACCTATAATTTTTTGTCAGAAAAGAGGTACATGTATGTGATTCCTGAAAAATAACATCTGTATTCTGATTATGAATGTGTATTATTAGATACAAGTAATCACTGTAGAAAGGTAATATCAAACATAACTAGCAGGTTTTGCGATTTGGAAATGATGAGGTAAGTCAAGCTAAAAATATGCTTACATGAAAAGTTGCTTTACATTGTATAATTATGAGCATGAGTGAGTAACATGTTGATATTCTTTTGTACTTTACTGAGCCTCATCAGAAAATACATAGTTATTTCTGAAAAATGAAAAAAGTTGCTTCTGTCAGATTATTAATGATGAAAGGTGGCAAGTATATTATAATGACCTTAAAATAGAAAAATAAATTATTTTAACATGAGCTATATGAAACAAATTTGAAAGCAATCTACTGTTACATTTTTGTCATTGATTAAGTAATTCGATATAGTGTATAACTACAAGTTTTCTCTGGTCTCAACCCCTACAGCAGTTTTGGATGCCCAGCTGTTTGGGTTGAAGTCAGAGGAGAATGTGAATAAATTGGTCCTCTTCTTCCTCTGTGTGTGTTGGAAAAAATTTGAGCCCAAGTCATTAGGCATGGCAGCAGTGCCTTTCTTCCTTAAGCCATCTCACTGCTACAAATAAACATGTCTTTTTTCACAGTAAGAATAAATGATACTGGTTAGAAAGGAAGAACATAGCATGTTCTATACCTTTAATGTATAAGGAAACAATGGGATATTTTCTAAACTAAAACTCTCATCTAGTGCAGCAACATGAAGGTATTGGGGAAGACAAAAGCACCCTGTGCCATAAAGTTCTTGTTAGTTTTCTTTTGATTTGAAGTAAAAGAAATATAAAGCCATGTGATGTTGGTGCATGGTTTTGATTCCACCACATGGGAGGCAGAGGCAGGCAGATCTGTGTGAGTTCAAGGCCAGCCTGGTATACAAGAGCTAGTTCCAGGACAGGCCCCAAAGCTCCATACAGAAACTCTGTCTCAAAAACAAAAAAAAAAAAAAAACAAAAACCACGAATATAAGTTATTGAACAAGCAAGGAAAGAGTTAACATAATGTACTCTAGGATTCTAGCCTTGCCAATTACAAGTGTTGTGACCTTCATGACTCCCCATGGACAGTTTCCTTTTCAATAAAATAAAAATATCATGTTACTTATTCCATAGGGTTCTTGAGATTAAAATTGAATTGATGTTCTTAAAGTTTTAAAGACCATTATCAATTTTGTGTGAAAATGTGATAAATGTATACTTTTAGAACTACAGAATGATAACCTATTATTTGAGAAGATTACTCTGCAATCCAGGTAAGAGGAAATGATAGCTCAGGACTCCTACTCACCTGATCATCTTAGACTATTTCAGGAACTTAGTTCTTATCTCTAAATGATAAGTTTGCTTTAATGGAGTCTTTCTGCAAAGATATAACAGACAGGCTGTTGAAGATCTTGGGTCCCCAAATAAAATTGTTGATGAAATCCTTCCTTGTTTTTCTACAAACCAGAATTTGGCACACTATCTGCCCTTAAGAAGTAACATTCCCCTATCACATGTCCACAGTAGACCCATTTGTGATTAACAGTTGTTATAAAAATAAAATTGGAAAGCAGAGTAAAAGTTTCATGCAAAAGTATGATTAAAAATTCGGCAGTAATTTCATTTTGATAATTACTGATTTAACAAAGTGGTTATGAATTTTTGGCTCAGTTTTCATAGACAGCCAATAAGCCATTGCATAGCATGATAAATGGTAATGAGTTCAGAATAATTTTATAAAATAAAACAAAACTTATATCTGATTTTCCTTCCCAGGCTGATCCAAGCATTGCTTTTAGGGTCCTCCTTGTTACCTAGCCTCTCTCTTTAGAGTTGTGAAATGTAATCTGGTTATGCTTTGCTTTATATGTAATATTAACTTATGAGTGAAAAAACCATGGTTGTCTTTCTGAGTCTGGGTTACTTCACTCACGATGGTTTCAATAGTTCCACTCATTTGCCTACAATTTTCAAGATGTCACTATTTCTTACAGCTGAATAATACTCTATGATGTACACATACCACATTTTCTTTATTCATTCTTTTGTTGAGACTCATCTAGGTTGTTTTTAGGTTCTGGGCATTATGAATAATGCTGCTCTGAATTTTGTCAAACATGTGTCCACATGGTAAAATTGAAAATCCTTTGGGTATATGCCCAAGAGTTCTATCACTGGGTCTTAAAGTACATTGACTTCCAATTTTCTGAGAAACTGCAGTATTGGTTTACAAAGTGGCTGTATAAGTTTGCATTCCCACTACCAATGAAGGAGTATACCTCTTTCTCCACATCCTCTCCAGCATAAACTGTTTTGGTGTTTTTGGTTTTAGCCATTCTGAGAGATGTAAGGTGCTATTTCAGAGTGGTTTTGATTTGCATTTACATGATGGCTAAGGATGTTGAGCAATTTCCTATGTGTCTTTCAATCATATTCATCTATTGAGAATTCTCTTAGTTCTGTACTCCACTTGTAATTGGATTATTTGTTGTTTTGTTAACTAGCTTCTTGAGTTCTTTGTACATTTTGGAGATCAGCTCTCTGTCATATGGGTTGGTGAAGATCTTTTCCCACTCTGTGGGCTGCCATTTTGCTTTGTTGACACTGTCCTTTGCCTTACAGAAGCTTCACAGTTTAAGGAGGTGTCATTTATTAATTGTTGATCTCAGTGTCTGTGCTATTGGTGTTATATTTAGGAAGTGGTCTCCTGTACCATTAAGTCTCCTAGGTAATCTGGGGACAAGGGAGAGATAATGGGAAGAGCAGGAGGTATGAGAACATGAGGGAATGCCGTGGTTGACGGAGGACTGAGAATGTCATGTTACTTACTTCATAAGGTTCATATGGTCCTTGAAGGTAAAATTGAATTGATGTTATTAAAGTTTGAAAGACCATAATCAAGGAAAGACATATCTTAATAGAGAGAACCACTTTAGGGTTAGGGAGAAACTTGGTGCTAGGGTAAAAGCACAAGGATGTCCTCATGTAAAATTTACAGCAATCGCAGAGAGGATGCCATAACTTGCTGTGTATTCAGATTGCTGAATATCCCAAATATCATCCTAGAACCATCTTCAAGTAGTTGTTGGGACCAGATGGAGAGATCTACAACTAAGCACCAGAATGAGCTCCAGGAATCCATTTGAAGGGAGGGAGGAAGGCATGTATGAGATTAAGATTGTGATGGAAAATCTACAAGTGCAGGTGAACCAAGGTCATGGAAACTCATCAACTATAGATCCACGACTGTAGAAACTCCATGGGATTGAACCAGGCCTGTATTTGGGAGAAATTTGTGAAGGTTGGACTATCTGAGAGGCCCCTGGCAGTAGGACCAGGATCTACTCCTGGTTCATGAGCTAGTTTGTGAAAGCCCATTCCCTATGGTAAGATGCCATTCTCAGCCTTAATGCACGGGAGAGGGGCTTGGTCCTGCTCTAACTTAATGTGCCAGACTTTTATTTTGACTCCTCATGGGAACTCTTACCCATGAAGAATAGTAGACAGGAGGGAGTCTGGGGGGCAGCTAGGAGAGGTGAGAGGTAGAACTGAGGTTGGAATGTAAAATTAAACTTAAAAAACTAAATTATTAAAAAACTTTTCACACACAAAAAAAGAGATAAAGCCAGAACTTTTACATCCTGCAGCTGCTGTCAGCCCCCAATTAGGTTTACAGGTGTTTACTACATGAGACTCCTCTTGAATCTACAAAGAATGCTTGTTCCCCCAGACTAATAGCTGGGAAACCAGAATAGGACTGACTCAGGCCCCCTGAATGTGGATGTCAGTTAGGAGAACTTAGCAGTCTATGGGGCCTCTGGTAATGGATCGGTATATATCCCTAGCATATGAATGGACTTTGGGAGCCCATCCCACATAGAACGATACTCCCTCAGCTTAGGCACACAGGGGAGGGCCTAAACCCTGCTCCAAATGATATGATAGACTTTAAAGATCCCCCATGAAAGGCCTCACCCTCTCTGGGGAGGAGAAAGGGGATTGGATGTGGGGTTGGTGTGAGGCATAGGAGGATGGGAGGGAGAGGGAACAAGTTTGTAAAACAAGTTTGTTTCTAATTTAAATTTTAAACAAGAGAGAAAATAAACTAAGAAAAACCCACATGAATGGAAAGAAAAAATTATTTTTACATATTACTTTCTTAATAATTTTAGTCCACTGATAATTTTTGTTTTTGATTTTTTTTTAATGATGTGAACTACATATTAAGTAGAATACATCTCCAAGAACATTTTTGTTGCTAAATAGATAAAAGACCCAGAACAGACATTGGTGTTCAAGTTCAAGCTGAAGATCAGAAAAGCAAAGCAGACAATCATTAGCTCTCATTCTACCTCAGCCTTTAAGGCAAACCTGGCTCCACCAAACCTCAGTGTGGGTGGAGAACCCTGAGGCATCAATGTCTTCCTCTCCTCAATGTGGCTGAAGAATGAATGCCTGATACTGGATACTGAAGACACTGCTTCTATCTTTTATACCTCTCTATTGATGGGACTAAAGGCATGTGATCCCAGGTGCTGAGATCATCTTTGTGTGAGCTGTTTCTCATTATGATTGGATCAATCTTGTGTAGATCTTGATGGCCTTTGACTCACAAAGATATATCCATCTCTTAATTCTGAGTTCTAGTATTAAAGATATGTACCACCAACTCCTATCTTCTGGCTACTGGGATTAATGGTGTTTATTAGCACTGCCTGATCTCTTTAGTTGGAGGCTGATTTTGCTTTCTAAATCCTCAAAATGCTTTAAGAAATTATACATAATATAACACCACAATTATTCTAAATCTAGTATGGATGACAAAGATTAGCCTGTACTATATTAAAACTACATTACATCTGTATATTATGTGTGTTTAAATACTGTATATATAATTATTTATGCAAATAAGTATGGGCCTATGAACTTATGGTTGCACATGTTGTATCTTCAGATAAGTTCCCGCAAAAGTATCAAATTCGATTCCACTTGGAATTTTTCCAGAAATGAATAGTGCTACAGGGTAGAACTTTCAGATAATACAATTCTTTTACTGATCTACCAAGGAAGAAAATTTCATAGTAGAATTTTGAAATTATATTGCAAAGAATAGGCCTCACATTAATGTTAGAAGAAAAAAAAAAGCTATGACCTTTCTTTGTTGGCTTGTGAAGACATATATTATCTACAATTTTGACTTTTGCAATGCATTGAAGAAAGATTTCTCTCTATCAGGTTACCATGTCTGCAAGGCTTTGTGCTTCTGAATCATGGAAAATAAAAGTTCCTTCTCCTCATTTTCAGAGTTACAATACCACTTTAAAGATTGAAAGTGAGAAATCTATTAGAAATCAGTAAGTGAGCAAGTTATTATCTTTTCTCACTGCTGCCTGAGTGGTCAAGATGTTCCTAAGTTTTATAATAACATGGATGCAATAAAATGATAATTTCTTAATGTCTTACATATTCCAGAAGGCCTGCCTGTATAACAGCCAAACCTGTTTTAAGTCCTCTTCCAAGCAGTCTAGATTGCTTTGCATGCATTTATAATAAATTAGTTTACTATACAAAGTAACAATGTCAGCTGAAGTATAAACTCATAGGAAATCTCATACTATATATTTTAAAACTTATTAAACCAGTATTTTATAATATTTAATTGCCTCAGCATCTTAGAATACATCAAAATATTTTATATTCCAAAGTATTTCTTATCTAGCACTGTATATTCCAGCAATGTTTGGATTTAGTTGTGAAACTAACTATTAATTTCAATTATTTTATTTTACAAAATTGAAACTAATAAAAATCATTCCTCATCTTCAGTGTAAATAGGTAACTTGAGTAACAATATTTCTGTGTAATAAGAACAAGCTAAAATTAGGTGTTAATGGAATAACACATAATAAATTTAATATTTTAATAATAAGTAAGAAAATTGAATAAGTTGGCCAGATATTATCTTTATAAAATCTTAGCTGATTAGTTTTATAATGCAGTGAACCTTTTAGTTAGTCGTGATAGAAATTATTCTCTTTATTAATATCTACCATGTAAATATTTCTACTTTTGAAATGTTGATTTGATCAATTAAAAAGAAAATTGCTTAATCTCTAACTTGCTTAAAACACTGAGATCTATTAATTAACAATTTTTAGACATCTTTTTAGTGAAAAAAAATAACAGTCTCTAGGACATGAATGGGTAATAATTGCTTCCAGTTTCTTTGTACTCATGAAGTAAATTTATCTCACCAACTATATTACAGAACTAAAGTCAAGAAATTAGTCATTCTCTTTTCTGTCTTCTATTCCTACCCTGACTCAATCTTCTTAGTCGCACATGCTTTCCTCTCCTCCCCTTCTCTTTCTTCCAGAGAGAGAGAGACAGAGACAGAGAGAGAGGGGGAACATAAAAGAAGGAGCCATTATTGTTTTGAAGAGAAAACTGAACCTAAAGAAAGGTCTAGAGAACTACAAGACTGACTCCAACTAACAATTGGACTGATAGTGGAAAGGCTACCATAAATGCCCATCCCTGATAGTGAGATCAACAAGTAACTTATCCACCATTATGGAGCCCTCATCTAGTACCTGCTGGAAACAGAAGCAAACACCCATATCTAATCACTGAGTCGAACTAGAATCCAGATGTAGAGAGAGAGGACAAGACCAGGTTGCAGAAACACACAGAGGCAGCTGACCTGAACAAGGAGGATCTAAGGGGACCTCAGACTGATTGCTGGGAATCCAGCATGGGACTGACTCAGACCCCCTGAATATGGGTCTTAGCCAGAAGGACTGAGCAGTCTAAGGGACCTCAGAAAGTGGAACCAGGTTGTATTCCTGGAGCACAAAGGACCTTGCAGACATATCCCCCATGGAGGGATAACTGCCTTAACATAGAGACAGGAGAGAAGTCCTAGTCCCTACTTCAAATGACAGATTTACATGTCCCCATTTGGATGGCATTACCCTTCATGTGGAATTGGAGTGGGGGGATGGGAGGGGAGGGTGGTCAGGGTGCATGTGAGGGTGGAGAGAGGGTCAGAGGGAGGGAGGGAAGGAGAGGAATTGGGATCAACCTGTAAAATAAAATAAAGAAACTAGTCATTCCATAAAATGCATTTTAATAAGTCACAGTGAGCTTGTTTTAAATTCATTCTGCAATAACGAGAGCACATTTTCAGTATTCTGACAGTGCCTCTTCTAAAAAGATGATAATTTCTCCTTCAGTTCTTAAACTGTGTACAGAGCTCTGTCATAAAAGGCTCTCTTTGTGAATTTTTTAAAATCTCCTTCTGGACAGATACTAACAAAATTTCTTTTAGTATTTTCAATTAGTGCTAGAAAAGTGTAATGCCTTTCTATCTTATAATGTGAATTTTAGATAGGTAGATGTGACATACGCCTTTATTCTCAGCACTTGGGAGACAGAGGCAGTTAGATCTTTATAAGTTCAAGGCCAGCCTAGTCTACAGAGAGAATTCCAGACAGCCAGGACACTATACATCAATAAGCCCTGTATTGAAAATCTTAAAACCTAAAAAACAAAATTTATTTCATAAAAAAACATATGCGCCATTTTGTTAGTCTCCTTTTGCAACTGAATTTTCATGCCTAAATTCACAATGCCTAAATACACAAGCTTTTGTGGTATTTAAATATCTTCAAGCAGTTGACTACAGTATATATAGAAAAGATAAGTTCTTCATGTTTGTTTTGAGGATGGCAACAGCGTTGTAGTAGCTCTGTTAACTTACACCACCATTTTAAAGAGAATTACTATTGTTCTCTTCTGGAAGTTTTAGCAATCCAGATTTTAGATTTTTATGTTTGTTTAAGCCAGTTGTGTGTGAGTACAAGAGGCCCGAAGTCTGCATGGTTCTTGTGTTAGTATAAGTGACTGCTGCTGTGATAATACACCACAACCAAAAACAAATTGGGGAGAAAATGGTTTATTTCAAGTTTAGCTTGCAGTTCATCATTCCATGGAATGATGCTAGGGTCAGGAAGTAATATTGAAACCATTAAATAGTTCCACTTACTGACTCACTTCCCACAGCTTGCCTATCGTGCCTCTTTATATTGTTCAGCATTGCCTGCACAGATTGGCACCAGAAGGAACCAGGCCCAGTCAGTCATCAGTGCCCCACAAACTTGACCATGGAAGATCAGGTGGGGTCATTTTAAATGACTATAACTGTGTCATTGTGGCATAATAACAGCAGCACAGTCTGCAGAATTCCAGTTACCAGTGACACTGAGAGACCTAAAGGGGGGAGCTGGGAACCAGACTGGAGTCCTCTGGAAGATAAAAGATGGCTTTGTACTTCATTGCTGGGTCATCTAGTTTATTCCATTTGTGTGTCTGTTTTCATACCAGTACTAGGGTTTATCAATCGATAAGTGGATAATCATAATTTGTTATATGTGGAATAATTTCTGCTCTGAGGAAAAGTGAAATGAAACTGACAGGGAAGTGAATGGTTCTAAAAAGTATTAATCAGCATGAAAAGAATGTCATTTAAAATACTCCATTTAATAGTATAATAACATCCAATCTGTTGTGGTAATCTATAATAATATGTACATTACTAGTCACAGGAACATATATGATTGTCTTAGAAGTATGACCTTTGCAAATAAGTAATTAAATGAATTATTTAAAAACAGCTCAAGAATATAATAAAATACATCATTATAAGTCATTTAGTGTCATTAATTCTCATAAAATAGTGGAGTGAAATGTTTTCAAAGTAATATAAAATAAAAGCAGAGGCACAAACTATTACAATTCATCTTAGTTTTTGTTCTCACGAAAGAATTAGCAGTAGGTAGGTACTCACTGTTTCAAACATTGACATAGTAAGGATCTAAATAGGCACTGTGTTATGCAAACATTTTTATAAATATTTTGCCACACATTTATTCACTCTCTTATTACAACAGCCTGAGTTTGTAAAGATTAAGTATTAGTGAAAAGTATAAGAGAATATGCAATTATAAAATTCAAGATATTCTACAGAAGTGGTAATTCCTTAGGAATAGTGAACCCTAACAATAATTGTGATGTTTCTTTCTAAATCTGAATCCTAAACAGTTAAATAAATTCAAGAAAAATGATACAACAATAAATAAACGTAAATAGAAAGAACACATGAAACCAATGATGGGGAGGAGAGAACACTTAAAAATTATATTCTACACTGGAATTAATGCCTAAGAGAAGATAAGAAAATAGAATGATCTATTTAATTATTATCTTGGATAAATCATTAAAAATCATTGGGATTTTAATTTTTTATTATTTATTTATTTTTTTACATATCGATTCCAGTTTCCTCTCCCTCCCATCCTCCCATGCCCCCTACCCCACATCCCATCCCATTTCTCATCCACTCCACAGAGAGGGTGAGGCCTGCCAGGAGGGATCATCAAAATCTGTCAAGTCATATAGAGTAGGGTCTAGGCTCTCCCTCCTGTTTCTAGGTTAAGGGAGTATTGCTTCATGGGGAATGTGCACCAGGGATACATCCTGGTTCCAGTGTCAGGTCAGAGGTCCTGTAAACTGCCCAGGCCTTCTAATTGAGACTCATGTATGGGGACTGAGTCAGTCTAATACTGGTTTCCCAGCTGTCAGTCTGAGGGTCCATGAACTCCACCTGGTTCAGTTCAGCTTCCTCTGTGGGTTTCTGTAGCCTGGGCTTGACCCCTTCTTTCATCACTCCTCCCTGTCTGTAACTGGATTCCAGGAGTTTGTCTCAGTGTTTATTTGTGGGTGTCTGCTTCTATTTCCCACAGCTACTAGATGAAGGGTCTAGAGTGCCATATGCTAATTATAAATCTCATTACCAGGGAAGGGCATTTAAGGTAGCCTCTCCACTGTTTCTCAGATTGTAGACCTTGTAGGTCTCTGGACATTTCTCTAGAGTTAGCTTTCTCTTCAAACCCATAATGGCTCCCTCTATTATGGTATTTCCTTTCTTGCTCTCCTCTATTCATCCCGTGACTTAATCTTCCTGGTCCCACACCACACATCCACATCCTTCTCTTTCTCCTAACTCCCTCTTCAGTCACTGCCCCCCACACAACTCCCAATATGCTCAGAAGATCTTGTCTTTTTCCCTTTCTGAGGGGGACCTTGTATAACTCACTTAGAATCCTCTTTGTATCTTACTTTCTCTCTGGTGGTGTGAATTATAGGCTGGTGATCCTTTGCTCTATGTCTAAAATCAATACATGTGTGAGTCCATACCATGTTCCTCTTTTTGTGACTGGGTTACCTCACTCAGGAAGGTTTATTCAAGTTCAATCTATTTGCCTGTGAATTTTAAGATTCTATTTGTGTTTGTGTGTGTGTGAGAGAGAGAGACAGACAGAGAGAGAGAGAGAGAGAGAGAGAGAGAGAGAGAGAGAGAGAGAGGAGAGATTTTGGTTTGGTTTTGTTTATTTATTTTTTCTGCTGAGTAATACTCCATTGTGTAAATGTCCCACATCTTCTTTATTCATTCTTCATCTGAGGGGCAGCTAGTTTGGTTCCAGGTTCTTGCTATTAAAAATAATGCTGCTATGAACATAATTGAGCACATGTCTTTGTAGCATGGATGTGGATCCTTTGGGTATATGCCTAAGAGGGGGATTGCCTGGTCCTGTAGTAGACTATTCCCATTTTCTGAGGAATCACCATACTGATCTCCAAAATGGCTGTCCAAGTTTGCACTCCCACCAGCAGTGGAGGAGTGTTCCCCTTTCTCCAAATCCTCTCCAGTATAAGCTGTCATTAGTGTTTCCAATTTTAGCCAATCTGACAGGAGTAAGATGGTATCTCAGAGTTGTTTTGTTTTGTATTTCCCTGAGGGCTAAGGATGTTGAGCACTTTCTTAAGTGTCATTCAGCCATTTTGGATTCCTCTATTGAGAATTCTCTATTTAGTTCTGTACCCCACTTTTCAATTGGATTATTTGGTGTTTTGGTGACTATTGAGTTCTTTGTACATATTGGAGATCAGCCCTCTGTCAGATGTGGGGTTGGTGAATTGGAATTTTTATCCAGGAATATTTAAATCGAAATTTCTATATAATTAAAACTTATGAATGAATAATCTGACATTCCATGCTATCTGCTCACATTTCCTTAGGTATTCTAGAATTATAAGTGACCTCAGGAAAGCTTACAAACATGTCTTTTCAGATGATCTTTCCCTACTTACCCTCCCTCTCTCTATAAGAATACTGCTACCTCCATTCTCCTATTCAGAGTTGATGCAAAAATCCCCATATAGATCTTCTAAATCCGATCCAAATCTCTGTAAGTATCCCTTTTATTAAACTGTCTTCTAATTAACTTCCAGTTTGAATTTACCATCTGTTTAGTACTGGGATGTTTAACAATTCAAAGTTGAATCCTAAATCAGACCACAGTAACATTCTCCCCAAAAGTAATTCCAAAATCCTATTGTTTGATTTTTGAGGCAAAAGTGAATACTTCTTCATGTATGAAAACAAGACACTGTTGAATTGCTGATAGAAATTTATCCCAAAGTGGAGAAATTGATGTTTGCAATATGCAATTATTTGATGGTTTCTTTTAAAGGTTCATTCTTCTCCTATAAATTTAAAAAAAAAAAAAAAACAGAGTAACATGTATCTATCCAAAGGCCTTGCATGTTTTCATAGTTGTTATATTAAAACTATTCACTTCTCCTCCAGATCCAATGCTACTACAAGTAATTGAGAAGGAAAAAAAAATGCGCTTTGAAATGCCGTTTACTAGCATTTGTAAAGAATCAAATGAGCCTGAAATAAGACTTTTAAATATGTCAAATTATTTTAATGATATTATTTCTGTGTGTATGTAAAGGGAACGATTATAGGGAGAAGATTAGACATTGTTTGGATTTTGAACACTGTTACTCAAATAACCAAGGAACACCATTTGTGAACACACATACATGTCCACACACACGCACATACACATGCACACACATACCACACACACATACAAGATGTGCACAACCAAAACCACACCACATTGTATGCACATAATTACAACACACAACACATACACAATGATAAGAAAAAAATTGTCATACACATAGATCCTTAACTAGTACTTCCAAGGTCTGAAAAACTTTTATTCTGACTTTTGTCTGGCTCTTGCAAGTTAATTTTGATTTTATGTTTTTATATTTATAAATACAAATATTATATTTATAAAATATTTAATATTTACATGAGTAAATACATATAAATATATTCATAATTTTTATGTTATATATGTATCTATTTTATGCTGATATTGATATAAATATATACACATACTGATATGTATATATATATTTATACTTTATATCTTTTTATATTTATATGATAAAATATAACTAGGCACAAAAAGTCATATCAAGTTTAGTAAGAGGAAAGGAGTCTCAAGAGCCGGCAAAAGGGTCAACGATAGACTCTGATCCACTGTTGGAGTCTCACAAAAACACATAGCTATGTAACCATAACACAGATGCAGATGACCTTGATCAGACCCAGGCATGCTTCATGACTGAAGCTTCAGTTTCTGTGAGCCTTAATGAGTCCTGTTTAGTTGACTATGAGAGCCATGGACTCCTGGAATCCTTTGTCTTCGGGCTTCTACATCTCTTCCTCCCTTTCCTCTGGGTTCTGCAGGCTCTACCTAATGTTTAGCTATGGGCCTCTGAATCCGTTTGTTCTCTGATGGTGATTGGCCTAGGCTCCAAACTATGAGCATAGCAGAACTCTTATTATGATATAAGGTAAGGAAATAACAAATTTAATTCTACATGTGGGTTAGATCACAGTGGATACACAGAATCTACATAGCCTTAGAACAGTCATTTAACAGATGCTCACATTTTACACCAGAGCCAAACCAGTGCTTTAATTAACTGTCTCTCAGTTATGCATAGTTTTGCTCCATACTAAGAACTACTATAGTGGCCACACCAAATTAATGTCCTCTGAAACACACTAAGTTAAAATAGTATTGGCCCAAAGGAATAGCAGAAGGGATAGCGTAAATCCTTTGATATAACATATCTTTACACAGAGTGCTACACCTGTGATTCCTCCATTTGATTGGCCGGCATTGTTTCTGCAAAATCTGGAATGATCCTGATGTGTAAGGTGGAGTCCTTTCCTCAATGAATTACCATCTCTGTGCCAGAGTAGTATTTTTCTTGTTGTTGTGGTTGTTACAGCAATTTTTAAGAAGGTCTGGTTTCTCTGTGATATGCGTATTCATTAAGATGAAAATCATTTTCTACCTCTACATAATTATTTAAAGGCGCTTTTTATTCCCTTGGATCAAAACATCATCAAATCTTTCATCTGTTGTCATGATAAGATAATGGACATCTGATTCAACTAGGCAACTGGCCTAACAGCCCATGGTGCATGACAGCGCTATTGTTTCTGACATGAGGATGAATTGAGAAGTTTGTAAAGCACATTAGAGCCTGTACCAGCTGGCTCTTTGTCAGAGTTAGAGAAAAATGTAAAGATGGAAGAAAACTTATACATCTGTAGAAACCTTAGGAATTTTGTTGTCTAAAGTTGCTCGTGGAAAACTCTCCCATGAGGGTAGAGTGAAAATAGTGTCTGCAAATTATGAATAATGAAATACAGGAACAAACAAACCCACATGCTACAGTATTTTCACACACTACTACAATAGACAGAAGCTAGAAAATTAGACTATTTAATATGAATACCCATAAAACTATTACTCAGTACTTATCCATAAGCATATTATTGAGGTCTTAAATATTGAAAATTAATGTTAAAGATTTACTTTAATTATGTGATTTTAATTTGTGATTGTGAAGATTTGAGGGTCTTGTGAAGGTGACTGTGGACCTTAGTGGCGTCAATCCTCCTGGTGCTAAAGTTATCTGTTGTGGTGTTTAGTACTAGGGTCCCCTGGAAGAGAAGTAGGTGTTTCCCCTCCAAACCCATCTCCACAGATATGAATATAGATTTTTTTCTTGGCAGCTCTGTTATGACTGGAGTACATAAGAGGTCCCATTGACATGATACCTCTGAATTTGTGACAGTGGTTAATTCAGGAATAAAAAGAGGAATCTTTCCTTATTTTTTTTTTGAAGCTAAACTTAAATGAAAACAAACATTTATAGACAATATTTGGGAATTTGGGCGTTGTTCTTTCGGATTCTAAGAAGATTCAGAAATCCTGGTTGTAGTCTGTAAGGCTGCTTTGTCCAGCTATTTTTAATGTAGGATCTCCTGGTACTCTGTTTCAGGTGGTCTGGCTTGATCAAACCACATTAGTCTGTGGAAACAAAGATAGAAATCCTTTTCCCCAGTAACTTGTCCTTGAACTTAAATTTTGGAGTCAAAGCAATTTTTTTTTTAATTTAATGTATTATTTTACATGTAGATCCCAGTTCCCTCTCCCTCCCTTCCTCTCACATGCACTCTAACCACCCTCCCCTCCCATCCCCCCACCCCAATTCCATATGTAGGGGAATGCCATCCAGTTGGGGTCATGTAGATCTGACAGGTCATGTGAAGTAGGGACTAGGACTTCTCTCCTGTCTCTAGATTAAGGCAGTTATCCCTCCATGGGGGATGTGTTCACAAAGTCCTTTTGTGCACCAGGGATACATCCTGGCTCCACTGTATGAGATCCCTTAGACTGCTCAGTCCTTCTCGCTGAGACCCATATTCAGGGGGACCTGAGTCAGCCCCATGCTGGCTTCCCAGCTATCAGTCTGGTAGCCCATTAGCTCCTCCTTGTTCAGGTAAGCTGCCTATATGTGTTTCTGCTGCCTGGTCTTATCCTCTCCATCTGCATCTGAGTTCTACTTCAACTCAGTGTTTATGTATGGGTGTTTGCTCCTGTTTCCAACAGGTATTAGATGAGGACTCCTTGGATAAGTTAGTTGTTGATCTTACTCTCTGGGAAGGGCATTTATGGTAGCCTTTCCACAGAAGCTCTAATTGTTATTTGGCAGCAGTCTTGAGGAATCTTTTCTTAAATGTAGTATGGTGAGGTACTTTAAAGTTGCTATAATGTTATTTCTATGATGACTAAGTATTAAAGGCATATGCAACAATCTTAATATTTTATTAACTTGAAATATTGATATACAGATATGTGTTATTATTTTTAGTTTTTACCAATGGATCATATATATATATATATATACACATATATATATATATGTACATATATATATATGTGTGTGTGTGCATATATCACACATTTATAAATGTTATATTTGTGTATATAAATAATATATATATATTATATATATAGTAAAAATAATCTCAAAGTATTTTATATCTCAAAAGTAAACCTTAGGATAACATTTGATGCCAAAGTGCAAAAAAAAAAAAAAAAAAAAAAAAAATAGGCTCTCAACTTATTAACATACACTGTAGGAATGGTTCACGACCTAGAAATCCTCAAACTCTTGCCTAGACTTTTCATTCCATATCATTATTAAAGTATGGACATAATTATTTGATACCAATTGACTTCTTACATAGTTCTAGCTTTGCCATATTATGGAACTGTGACATCATATCAATTTAACAGAAGTAAAATACGTTACCAAAGTTGTAGCGTACATATTTTATGCCTATAGAAAAATGAAATAGGTTCAATTTCTGTACATTTTTATTGCTCTTTCAAATTACTTTACTTTTCAGACTATAGAGAATACTTCTCTTTTATTTTTATTATGATTTTTAAAAATTTATAGGTAGGCTTAGAGTCAGAATAGGATATATTTGCACATGGGTTATAATTCTGTGTTCTGTGAAATACTTCCATAAATCAACCTAGTTATTTCCATTTCCTGGAATTCTGCATTTGTGATTAATCATGACAGGTTTAAATATTTGGGAAATTTTATGCTCTTCGAGGAGTTAGATCTAAACATAAAATGAGAACCAGAACTGATCTAATGTCTTGTAGGCTACTCTCCTGTGTGATAGGCCAAGATAACATTTGAAAAACACCTCATGGTAGTCTATCTATAATATCTCTGTATAATATTACACTATTAGTATGAATAGAAAATAGCTGGCACAAAAGACTGCTAGAAATCATCGATATGTAGCCTGAACTGTCCATTTCCTGTGCCAAGGTAAGACTTCAAGTGTAGGAAACAAATACAGTCACACAAACTCTGACCTACAGTCTGTTCAGCCTTTGGAATATAAATATTATTAAACATTATATTCTGATCATTCTCTACATTTCACTAACTCTTCCCAGATTATCTCCACCTCCCCACTCACCCAATTATGGATCCTTTCTTTTTCCCTCTCTCTTTAGAAAAAAAAGCAGTTCAAACAAACGAAAATAAGAATAACGAAATCAGCCAATAAACAAAGTAAAAAAATAAAACCAGATTAAAAATAGAAAAGTACAAATAACACATAGTTTTGTGAGTGAGTGTGAGTGAGTGTGTGTGTGTGTGTGTGTGTGTGTGTGTGAGTGTGTTTGTCCTGTGTCATGACAGTTTTTAAAATTTGCTATCTGGGAACTTGTTCCTCAAATACAGAGGTGTTTCTGTAAAAGTGTCAGTGGATTTCTCTGTAGAAATTTCACAGGCTAGAAAAGAGTAGAATGACAGATCCAAAATTATGTTGGGAAAAATACAGTTGTCAAACAAGAATAAAACATCTGGAAAAAATCACTTTCAACACTGAAGGACTTAAGTTTTCCCAGATAAACATAGAAGTCCAATATATTATATGTTTTTCTTACGAAATGCTTGCTGCACAAATTGCTTTTGTTGAAATGGTAGGAAAGTTAACAGTAACACAGTAAGATAAAGATTGTAAGATAATGTGGGAAAAGTAAATGCATGGAGAGTGTATTTGTCTGTGTTGAAGCATAGGGACACAAAGAATTTGAAATCAAAGTCACGAGTCTATGTTATGTGATTAATATAAAATGAAGAGTTCAGGAATGCTGGCTACTCTTCTTTATCAATTGGAAAATATTTGCAATTAACTAAAACACAAATGACTGATCACAATTAGGAGAGATTTTTTTCTTATCTTAATTAAATTATCTGAAGTATTAAGACCTACTATCAATTCGGATCTTTGAGGTAGGAAGATACATCTTTAATCTGGACCACACATTCGCTGGAAGCCTATGTAAATTACATGGAAGAAGGAAACTTCATTTTTCTGTTCTGTTTTCACTCTCAATAGCAAGCCCATGGTTTCAGTGGCACTGAAGCCTATATGTTTAGGCTTTTAAGGTCCATTGAAGATCAGTTGAGAAATCCAGCACCACAGCCTGAACAACTAGTGGATTCTTTTACCTCCTGTCCTCAGGCAGCCATTATTGGATTGTCTGAACCACAGGCTGTAGCTAATCTAATAAATTAATTTCCATAAATATTCGTGTGTGTGTGTGCGTGTGTGTGTGTGTGCGTGTGTGTGTGTGTGTGTGTCTGTGTGTGTGTGTGTGCGCTGGACAATGGAGACTCACATCTTTAATGTGAGCACTCAGGGTATAGAAACAGGTGAATCTTGCGAATTTGAGGCCTGCCTGGTTTACAAAGTGAGTTCGAGGACAGCCCTGTCTGTTCCACAGAGAAAAAGAGAAACCCTGTCTCAAATTACAAAACAAACATGTATGTATATATATAAATAGTTTCATTCTATAGATTTTTGATTCTCTAGAGAACTACAACTAAAACAGAGTCAATACAAAATTATGTGAAGGTTTAGAATTTAGATGTAACAAAATGTTTCACTTTTAAGGTATTACAATTTATACTATAGCTACAAAGAAAATATCTTCAAAACATATACAAGAAAAATTAAGATATTAATACATAGCATAAAAACATTAACAAAACAATAGCCACAAAGGGAATCTACTAAAAGTAATAGGAAAAAATGTTTGCAAAATTTGAAAAATGGCAAAACTTATATAGTTACCTAATAATTATTAATTAGAATGTAGTGGTTTTTTAAATCAAAAGATACACTGAGTATATTTTTAAAAAAATGAAGAGATCAAAATCTTGTAGTAGAAAATGATATGATTATATGATCTACTTATTTGTAATAAGTAGGAACTCAACACAATTACTCATTATATATAAGCATCATAAGATAAGATACTCAATTTGTACTCTCTTGTCTACATGGTTTGCTTGGAACTTTCATACTGACACTGCAAAACAGTGCAAGTGCACATTATTCGGCCAACAAATCAAGAAATATTCATAATTTAATATTTTAAGTTGATTTCCATTGCATAATTGTTGCTAATATACCATTCTATAACTAAAATAAGACTATAAGTGAAGACATCATTAATGTAAGGATTATAATATGCTACCTGCAAGACATTTGCTTAGATTTTAAAACAGTCTTAGATTGACAAGTAAAAAATTAACAACAGAAGCTTTAACCATAAAGTCTGACCAACATGGCCTCCCAATCATGAACTGAGCAAGAAGGATACAAAAATCAGACAATTGCCCAGGAAAATAAGCCCCAAAGATAAAGCCCTACAAAAACAGCTATAGCAATCTACGCAAATCTGGAAAAGAAAATGTAGACTTCCCTGGTGAAGAGCACAACAGCTGGCTTGTTCCATGTTAAATGGTCAGTTCTGGAAACACACCCTGTAAGTAACAATACATGGATTCAAGAGGTTACATTCCTGACAATATGTCTATATAAATACATAACAATTGCAGAGGCTAGGATTCAAAGAAGATGTGGGAGTATATATGGAAGGTTGGAAGGAATACATGGAAGTGGGCAAATTAGGAATTAATGATGCTGAAAGTTGATGCAAATGGCATATCAGGACTAACTATTCTTATATCAATCATTATAACCAAAATTCTGTTATATAATGAACAAAGAATATTTTGTAAAATTCAAAAAATGGTTAATATAAAAGGAATATATGTTTATTATAGGAATTTATGATTCAAACTTCATATCTTCTGTATATCTCAAATAAACTTTATGGTGCTTAATAAATAAACACTCACAATCATAGACAAACAGAAGTTGAACAATTTGAGTGTAAAATCCTTGAGCAAAAAGTGCAAATAAATCAGAATAAACTATAACTCATGGATTTGTAGCTTCTCTATCAGATTGTTATAAGCCAGTGGGCAAACTAATCTACTGTTCAGGGTACACAATGTTGAGAAGGCATGACTCTTTCAGAATCATAAATTAAAATGAAAGGAAACACAAATGGAAATAAAGAACAGAGACAGAGAAAGTGTTATGTAGCTTGACAGGTACAATAGCTTCACAACAGAGTAAGAGCTGGAGCAAAAGTAAGAACAGTAACGTTAGATAATGTTTCTGTTGCCTCAGAAATGCAGCAGACATGTGTAGACAAGTCACACATGGGGCATTCATTCTCTGGTATTTGAGAGCTTGGTTGCGCTCAGGAAGTCTATTCTTTCCTCTTCCATGACCATCTGTCAGGCGTCACCTTGAGAAAGGTCAGTTTAATCCTGTTGCTTTGAGAGGAAAATAACCTTGCAAAGCAAATTAATGAAATGCATACTTTCTAAAACAAGGGAATCTTGCCATGAAACTAAAAATAAAAAAGGCAAGGGATATTTTGCCAACAAGAAAGAAGGAGGGTGAGTAAAGTCTATTATGAGGGAGGGAATACAGAGGGGGGAGTTAAAAATAAAGACTATTTGAAGGGTTCTATGGAGACCTTATACAGTTAGAAGCTTCCCAAAATAAACAAATATATGATGGTCATCCAAATCACCAAATTATCAGGAACACATGACCCAAGCAGGCGTCTCTCCTAACAAACTGAAGTACCAGGTACCAGGACTGGGGACTATCAAATGCATTTATTGGCTCATGAGCCACATGAAAACCTCTAAATAACATTGATTATTAACAATCCTATGGGTTGTTCTCTATAGACTGACAACAGACCACTTTTGCTGAAGGCCACACCTGCACAACTCATTGAACATAGCAAAAGTGAGTTTCTGCCTGGAGCCTCCACTCCTGCGCATTGATATTCATGGTATAGAAAGCTAATCTGCATGCTATCAAGAAGAAGGTAAATAGCAAACCAACCTCAAATTCTATGACCTGCATCAATAAACTACTCATGAGATACTAAAGTGCAAGGGTAGCATAAAGCTTGTGGGCATAAACAATATGTTGATTTGAGTCTCACTCCATGAAATGGGATCCATCCCTCATGCTACTCATGTGACCAACAACCTTAAACCAGGTAGGCCAGGGACCTGAAGATAAAGAAATTATTAGTGTTCTAATGAAGGAAGATAGTAATAAAATTACTCCATAAAATCCTACTATTCTCCAACCTTCATCGTAAAAACTTCCTTCTTCAGTAAGGCAAGAGATACGAAGAACCACAGCCACACAATGTGGAGAGAGTGAGATATTTTGCAACAATTAGTCCTACATGGGATGTCTCCATTAAATTCCTCCCCTCCAGTCTCAGGAAACCCTGTCGAAGTGTTTGGAGAAAGATGGTAAGTTAATAATAATAATATAAATAATAATAATAATAATAATAACAACAAATAAGGACTTCTGAACACAGCACGGCTGATGCACATAAGAAATTACGGAACTGAGGCAGCATGTACAGAACCAGAGTGGGTCTGTGTCAGATGGGTACCAGTGATGAGAGATGTGGACATGTGCCTTAATTCCTGGCCAAGAAGATAACTCCATTTCATAATCACTTACAAATAAAAAGTTAGTTTTCTGAAATGGAGTTTAACTGGGGATAAAAAATACTTTTAAACTTAGTTCCCATGCCCAACTTCCAATATCAAGTCAAAATAAACTCAATGGCATTCTTGACTGTACTTTCTCCCATTGTTATATCACGGATTTTTAACCTTACTTGTTCATCCTTTGGATGTATGTTATGGCCTCTAGCTTTTTGTTTTTGCAGGATTTCTGTGTCTGTGATTGAGAGTATCTCCGTGTTGATATGTGTTTCTTGTGCTTTTTTCTTTGCTCTTTGCTTTGTTTGTTGTATTCCAATTTATTTGTTTGTGTATTATTCTATGTTTATTACTTAGATGCCTATTTGGTTTTCAAGGAAAAGTATAAAGGGTATGTTTTCTGATGAGTTGGATGTTTGGATGATTTTGGAACTATCAGGTGCAGGAAAATGGTGATCAATCAGAGTATACTCAATGAAAAAGATCTATTTAAATAAAAGAAAAACAGAAATTAAACCGTATGACCAAAGTCTGATAAATAATGCTACTGCAGCTGTAAAATATGTGTACCAGCTTCAATATCCTACTTATTCATAAAAAATCATCAGTGTGTAGATTTTATGTGGTTTTTAGTTTCTCCTTTAGTAAGTTAACTTCACTGTTTCTATGATGGGAAATTTAAGATAATGATAAATCTTTTGTGTGCTGAGAATAACATGGAAAGAAAATGAATAAAACAGTAGTGGACATATTTTGAAAAAAATATCTGGATAAATATGGTAGTCTGTAAAGTAAACATGTGAATTCATGTGATATATAACATATGCTCACCATCTCAGCTCTATAATAATGGTTTGAGAAGTCATAGAAGAAACCTGAACAGATGACTCATTTCTAAAATAAAAACTACAGTAAAAAAGAATGAAAATACTTTGAAATAAGTTTACAAGTTTATTTGCCCAGATTAAAAATAGAGTAGATAACCTGAGTAAAATAATACATAATGTTCTACATTTATTTTCAGTTTTACCAAATAGAGAAACTACTGTCAATACTTCTGGAACTCATTCTATCATGTTCTAGTTTGTACTTCTTATCATAGTCAAGACCACAATAGTTATCATCCACAGCTACCTCTGTTTGAATTCATGTTTGCTTTTATCTACTCTGTCTATACAATACTACATATTCTCTTTTTTGTAATACTTTAAAAACATATTCAAACTGTATCCAAAAGTGAAGAAGAATTGATAATTGCACAAATTTGTCTAAGAAAGAGCAAAAAAGCCCTGACAAGCATTAAAGTCCATAGTCAAGAATTTTTGTTTTCTGCTGTCTTTGACCATGAGAGTTTCAATCGAAATAATACTAACTGAATTGACTGAGAAGAAGCATCCCAAGGATTAGCTGGTAAAAGCTGTTTTGAGACCTACCTCCCTTAAATTTCCCTTAAATACTTTCCCGGGCCTCAATTTAACAAGATGGATGGCATGTTGTGATTCTTTTCCAGTCCCCGAGGTTCAACAGGAAGCTTGCTTGCATCTGGAATTTGTAATACAGTGATGCATCCCAGAGTTTTCTGTGCTAACATGTGGCATTTCAAAGACTTTTCAAAGGGGCTAGCAGAACGGATCTGGGGACAGCTTTAGAGTGGCATCGGGATCGACATGTGAGGTGCTGTCTTTGAAGAAACACATGGGCTGTAGACGTCAGAGCTTTAGTACATGTGGTTTGTTTTACTTGAAGAGTCAACTTAATATACAAACCGAAACCTGGGGAGAATTAGAGCTCTGGAGTGTCTGAGTTACTAAGATGGAAAATAATGTTCTTCATTATTTAAACATATACAGCACAACCCATTACAGTATTTAAAGTAATGAAACAAAGAAAAAGACAAAAGAAGAATGACTTTTAGAAAAACAGTCGAGTGTATATGTTATTTAATTCCTCATTTTTCTGCTAAAATATGCCTCAACAATGACTCTATTATGTATAAAAAGAAAGTATAATATCATTTATTTTCTGCAGTATCTACATCATTTCCAGATAACCCTTGAGACAGGAAAAAAATGAATGAATCAATACATTAGCCAGCCTTCAATCACAAAAGTCTTCTATAGATCCGTATCTCATTGTTTGTTCCAATAATTGTTGTTTCCTGACAGAGTGATCACTGTCTCCAGAGGATTTGAATAGCAAAGCCATTAAAGAAGAAAGAAATCAAATCAATGGTTTAAGTCGTGCCATGGTAGTGTATTCTTCTGCATCACTGAAGCAGAGACAGGTGAGTATTTTCAAGTTGAATACCTAATTGGTCTAATCAGATCATTCAAGCAGAATGGGCTATTTACCATTTATGATCCTGGACTGGGGGTATGATATAGAGTATGCACAGAGACAGAGAGGAGAGTTAGTGAGGAAGATATGTAGAAAAGAATAAAACAGATGTTTAATAGTTGATGGATGATGAAATAGGTAGATATATCCCTGATAAATGAGAGATAGAATATGATGATAATATAGATAAATATAGATGATAGATAGATGGATGGATAGATAGATAGATGATAGATGAATGGAGATATATGTAACATATACACATAAATTATACATGAATTTAAGATAGGAAATGCTAGGAGCTAGAAAATCTAACAATGTAAAAATATTAATAGTATGTCATAGTATCTGTTCCTGATGAAGTAATTCCATCTGCAGGACAGATTGATAAATGTATAATAGTGCTCTCTGAGCAAGTCTGAAAACTTGGGTTTTCTCCCTAGGACTAAGAATAGAATGAAAGAACCAATTCTTAGATGTCTACCCCTGACCTCTGCCTGCTTTGCATGTGTATGATTACATTCTCATTTGAATTGCACAGCATACCAATAATTAAATTGTATTTTATAAGTTACCTCTACCAAAATGAAGGCATCATAGTAAATTTTTCAATTGTATCTGCCAGGAATTTTGAACACATCCTTCATGTATTGATGCACTTGTCTAGTTACATATTTAAAAGTTACTATTATCCATGCCAATATTTGTTCCTTCAAATATGGCATTTTAAGGGGGATGTTGTTCAGGTGGTAGGATGGTTTCCCAACATTTATTAGGTCTGAAAAATACTGTCATCACTGTGTTGGAGAAGGCATGACAGTGTATGTTTTTCATCTGAACACTGTGAGTGTGGAGGCAAGAGGATCAAACGTCCCAGAGCATCTTTATCTAACTGGCTAGTTCAATACCAGTCTGAGTAACATGTAACTTTTGTAAAACCTGACATTTATTTAAATATAATATCTATATGCATATATATATATGTATATATGTATGTACATATTTACATATATTGTATACATATATGCATTACATATGTATATACATATATAATATATACATATATCATATGTATTATGTATATATGTCTACATAAAATCCATATATAAAATAGAGTTATCAGAAAAATAAAAGCCTATGGTGAATAATAAAATGTATAGTGAAGTAAGCTTTTGATTATGAAAGTTTTATTATGAAAAATGAAAATATATATTTTAGAAATTATTTGGGTGCCTGTTGACATAAATTCTTAGAGCTAAATTAATAGATCAAATTAAATTAATGCATATTCAATATCCTTTCTGAATATGTGTGTGCTTTGATATACATCTCTCTCTCTATGTCGGTCTTTCTCTCCTCCCTTTCTTCTCTGTCTGAATGTCTCTCTGTGCAAATGTGCATATGAAAAGAGTAATAGCAAGGTTAGTTTTATGCAATCAAGTGAAAAGTTCTACTTCAATGTATGTATAAAAAAGTCTACTACATACAGATTCATGTTTACTAAGTGTTCCATTATGCTTACTACATTATGTACAAGATTCTTTCTTAAATGTGCCACCATACCATAAAAATTGTAGGGAGTGGTATAGTTATCAACCATGAGAAAGAAAGAAAACTTTACAGAAATAAGTACATAGGAACTAGAGACTTGGCATATATGACTGTAAACAAAGTTCTTAAGAGAAATTCGGACGAGAATATTGGGAGTGGGGAGGGAGCTAGGATAAAGAGTAGGAGAGGAGAGGAAAGCATGTGAGACTAGGAAGATTGAGTCAGGAGAGGAATGGATGAGAGGATAAAAAAAAAAGAGAAAGAGATATCATAAAAGAGGGAGCCATTATAGGCTTGAAGAGAAAACTGTCTCTAGAGATATGTCCAGAGACCTACAAGACTGATCCCAACTAACAATTTGAGCAACAGTGGAAAGGCTGTGCATATTCAAAAAGAAATATTTTAACATGCATACATATGGATATGGGAATTCATAGGTTTCATATCATTTTGTAACAATTTCCTTTAAGTTTGGAACATTCCATACAACATTTATGGAAGTCAATATGGGGTTTCTTAGATAGTAGGGAGTCTCTCTATCTTAAGACCTAGCTTACCATTTTTGGGAATAAGGCCAAAGGACACTCCATCATACCACAAGAACTATTTATTGCTCAACAGAGTTCATTGACTCTTTGTTCATAAAAGCCAGAAACTGGAAACAACCTATATGTTCCTCAACAGAAGAGTTGGTAAAGAAAATGTGGTACCTTTAAACAACAGAATATTACTCAGCTGTTAAAAACATGGCATCATAAGTTTTGTGCACAAATGAAAAAAGAAGAAAAGAAATCATCCTAGGTTAGTTAGCCCAGGTGCAGAATGATAAATATGGCATATATTCACTTAGAGATTGATATTGACATTTAACTACAGGAAAACTAAGCTATAGTCCATGAACCTAGAGAGGCAAGTAAAGAGATGTGCGAGTCTAGAGGAAACATATTGCTCTCTCTTGGTGGGGAAAGCAGAAAGGATGTTATGAGCAGAGTGTGGGAAAGTTTTGACAGGATTGAAGGGATCAGTGACAGGTGAGATGGGAACGAGGGAAAGACAGCTGAATTCGGGAGGCCTTGGGTGTGTGTGTGTGTGTGTGTGTGTGTGTGTGTGTGTGTGTGTGTGTGTAAACTTAGTGCAATTAAACTTCATGGAATCTGTCACTGGGATTCTAATGAGAACTTTTAGTAATGGGGGGGGGGAGGTATGGAGTCTATAACAGTCTAAAATGGCCATCTCTCGTTGCCAGGTAAGGTTTCTAGTGACAGGCCTTGGTTACCTTCAATTGAATTGTTGGTCAAGGGACTTCCAGGAAAATTCCCAAACAATTAAGGCTGTTGCTAAGATGAATGGTTTCTCTCAACAAACTGACTGTCAGGCCTCATTGCTGAGGAAAACACCCACACAGCTATATACATCTTTTAATCCTGTTTTGACATAATGGCAATTGTCTTTAAAATTGCTGATACACTGTTACTGTGTATATTTGACCAACAAGTAGAAGCTATTTTTATGTTTAAACAATCAATACATAGTGTTTCTTCACATATAGTTAATTATGCTAATAGGTGGTGGAAAGAGTAGATTGTTATTCACTTGTTTATTTACTTGACAAGTATTTATTCAGTCCTTAGTTTAAGTTATTTTGTAGAGACTTGCAGCATACATCTAAAATAAAATCAGTGTTGTTAAATTAATGTTATAATGCAAAACACTCAGAAGTTCTATAGAAAAGAGAAGAATTTCAGGAGTTAGGGACATCTGTCTAAAAGGGGATGAAACTGAGAAAAGCAGAGAACAAAGTGGGTATACTAACATGAGGTTTGACAAGGGGACTTGTATATAATATGAAATTGAAAGAAATCTTACCTTGTGATTCTAAGTCTGATTCCATGGCAATGTTCTTGACCTATTGGTAGGTTTGGAGATTTGACTACTCAAAGGACTGCTCAACTTCATTAATGGGCAGTGGAGCTTCACTGGAATTGTGAAGGCAATGCTGTTTGTGATAATTGGGGAGAACAATGGGATGTGATACCCAAACCAAAAGGTCATTTTAACCCAGACCTGCATGTCCATTCTTCAGAGATGAAAAGGGATAACCTGTGAATCATGACTCAAGATTAGCATAGATTATTGAAAAGCCTATGATGTCATGAAGGGCACATTTCTCCCATGCTTTGGTGGGTAGACAAAATACTATAATTTCAAAAATTTCTCCCTATCCTGGCCTCTCAGGACATTTGCCAGAGAAGTAGAATATAACAGATGGAACTTTTTTTCATACAAAACATTCTCAACCTATAAAATTTTCAGGCATAGTATAGTGTGAGTTGCCTAAGCAGGGAAAAGCAAGCTCACCTCATCTGGACTCAATTTAAACAGTGATTGGTAATCCACAGTTCCCATGTCCATTTGGGGCTCATAGGAGTGAGCTCTTTATTTCTTCCTGCTCTGTTGGTGACCCAAACATGCTAAAGTTTAACAGTCCTATAAATCCCTGCCTCCGACTTCTCCTTTGCATGAAATTTCATGTGGACTATCCAGTTGAATCACTTAAAACACCCAGCAAAATACAGGACAACCACTTAGAATCCATCCTTAACACAGTACAGTGTCATTAACACATTCCATACATTTACCTGAGTATCTTGGTTCTGATGGATGTAATTATCTGCCTAATTAAATCAAATCTTGCTCCTTGTGTGGAATTTAGCTGTTGTTATTGAAAGAGAAATTAAACCATCTCAAAATTTAAATTATCAAATCTCTTTCCAGTTAAAAATCACTCTATTCCTCCCTCTGAGTCCAGCTTCTTTCTGCACAGTTGAAAAATGTGGAAATTGATAAAACTTCTATAGTTTCAGATGCAGAGAGGGAGGACAAGACCAGGCTACAGAAAACTGCAGAGATAGCTCCCTTAACCTAGAGGTAGGAGGAAGGGCTTAGTCCCTACACCAAATGACTTGACAGATTTAGATGACCCCTTTAGGAAGGCATCACTCTCCGTGTGGAGTGAGGGGGAGGGGTGGGATGGGAGGGTGGTCAGAGGACATGGGAGGGAGGGAGAGATATAGGGAGGGAAGGAGGGAGAGGGAACTTGGATCGATATGTTTAAATAAGAAAAAATAAAGAAAAAAGAAAAAAGAAAGTGAAAACATCTCATAATATATATATATATATATTCTGACTTCAGGATGTTGTAATTTTCAACAAGCTGCATTTGGAATATATTTGTAGTATTCTATAAACCTGATTTCTTGACTGCCAAAATCAGACCATACAGTCACAAAATATGTATGAAGAAAAACATATTATTCAGCACAGTAATATATATATATATATGTATATATACATATATATATACTACACACATGTACACACACATACACACACACACACACACACACATATATATATATATATATATATATATATGTAATTGGAGGAGATTTTTAGCGTTATTTAGTCATATTTTATGTCAGAGTGTTCTGCATGTATACCTGCAAGCCAGAAGAGGGCATCAAATCTCATTATAGATGGTGGTGAGACACCATGTTGTTGCTGGGAATTGAACTCAGAACCACTGGAAGACCAGCAGGTTCTCTTAATCCCTGAGCCATCTCTCCAGTGTTTCCATTACCATAACTTTTTTATTTGGTAGATACAATTTTTGTATATTTTCTTTTACTTCCTTACCCACCTAATATGATTATTGCTGCCCATGTGTATATGGAAGGAGTTGCCCACTTGCCAGTGATCACCCTTTCAAAGAAAAGTGGCTCTCCTTCCCTCAGCAGTCATCATTTGCTAGGGATGGGGACTCTTGAGTTCTTCCTCTAAATACTGTGATTTTTAAATCTGACTCAATCCTGTGACAGGCTTGCTCATGTAGCTCCAGCTTCTCTAAACTCATGCATGCAACAGCCACGTCATGTGCAGAAGGCAGTATTGCACAGCTCTCCTCACAGCCTACAGCTCTCTTCCATCCCTTACACCCCTATTGCTTGCTGTTCTTTGTGTCTCGTGTTATGTGGGTGGTATAGGAAAACGTACAGGTCCCATCTATATCTGTTCACTGCAGTCACTCATTCTTACTACTTACAACAATTAAAAATACCTGCAATGGTCAATAACCATTGTTGTAAGAAAATTTGTGATCGTGGCTGAGAGCAGCACAAATCTGTAACTATGAATATAAATATGAAAAAGACAGTTTGAGAGTGGTAAAATAGTTTAACAACTTATGCAAATACATATTAAAAATAAAGTACCTAATCCTTTTATTTGTATATTTATATATGAAATAGTTGAGGCTATCCAACAATTCCACTGCTTTGTATATTTAGTCCCTGTTTTACATATAAGAGTCATGAGATGTAGAGATCCTGGAAGTTTGAAATGGTGGTGGTATCCACATTGTGATTTGAAAAATGTACTATCATGCACTCCTAATCACAGTGCTAAACTACAGATGATGCTAACATGATGAATAAGCTGAGGCTTTTTTAGTTAACAATATTGAGCTTATTTATTGAGTAAAATGTGACTGTAAAAATAGTATTATGCTGATACCTTACTCCATGACTTTTTGTTTTCCCAATATCAGTCAGGAAAGAAAAGTCTAATTTTGCTGCTTCTGTGTGGACCTTCATCTGTGAGTCTAAGATCATACACTTAGGAGAGAAGGGGGAAAAGGAAAATGATATAAATAAGAAAGGAAAGAGAAAGAGGTTGAGAGTTTCTTCTTACTTAGATCTTCTAAAGTGTGTTTTCAAAGCCACTGACTAATTACATAGATCTTTAACAAATTAGTGAAGCTATTCTTTATGCAAGCTCCATTGATTGCAATGTTTACTGTTTTGTGAAATTTCTCATAATACATCCAGAATTATGTGTGAATGTCAAGAGTCATTCATTATAACCTCACAATGTCAATACATACCATAAACCTTACTGTATCATTTCCTGCAGATAATGGGGAGGCATGTAATCCCTTAGAATTGTGTGCTTTTTTTTTTCAGGAAAAAAGAGGCAAAGATTTTTGCATTTTTTGATGCAAAACATTATACCATGTTCAAACATCTTTACATTTTCCTCCTCTGTTGTTTGTAATTGCAAGTCTGTTGCTTTGAAACATGCTTTCCTTTTCTTATAACATTCAGGAATTGCTCACTGCCTTTGTTTAGCAAGGCCTAAACATGCAAAGACTTAAGATGGGATCTGTTCCATAATGACTAATTTTAAGAATGAGCCATAGGAGGGTTAAGTACAGGCAGCAGCATGCTATTGGATATAATCAGCATCCATGGGTACAATAAGAGCTTTGGAAAATAGCTGGGAGGGAGATTTATTATGAGCTTCTTGGCATGAACAAAGCAAAGGAAAGAACGTTCTGTTTTGACTTATGGAGTCTCCTTTTTAGAATGCCCATGGAGATAAAAAGCTAAATGGTTTCAATCCTGTCTGCATCATTAGTTATACATTCATGCTGATTTAGAGATTGCTACAATAGAAAAAAAATATAGCAGCAGCAAATTTCTGAATGTTATGAATGAAGTTGTTGGTGAAACCGTTACATATGCTATGATTGTTTGTAAGTCATGAGTTCAAAGCAGTTACATTGGAAATCATCACAAACAGTGATGATCATTCCCAGTTTATAGCCTGTGAGTGTTTTTCCATTTGCTACAGAAGTTTCATATTTCTTATAAAACTTATCTTGGAAAACTAGTAAACTAGTGTTACCAAATATTATAAGCTTGCTAATAAGGTTTACATATGATTTCCTTTTAAATCCTTCCAGTGTGTGTGTGTGTGTGTGTGTGTGTGTGTGTGTGTGTGTGTAGGTCGAAGGACAATTTGCAGGAACTGGTTTTTCTCTCTACCGGGTGGGTCGTGTGGACTACACATCTCTGGGGTAGTGTTTATGTATTATTTGTGAAGCATTGGGTTCAGTTCTCAACATCATTAAAGTATGAAATGTGTTAAGCACAAGCACAACAAAAGGAAAAGTTGGTTGAGGCTAAAAGGCAAATGAATAAGACGTTTGTTTTCTCAGTACAGTATAGAAATTTTACTTGTTCTTCCATATATAGTTCCTCAGGCACCTCCTGCAAACCATGCAGTGTCAGATATTTTCTGTTCTTTCACATTCAGTGAAAACATATGGTCAGCACTTATCTAGAAATGGAAACATATCAACTAGGAAGGGTTCATGTTAGGCTTATTCCCACAGAGGGATGTTGTATTTGGATCTATATCACTGTCTCCGCCCTCACTGTTTTTATTTCAAAGAAATATTCACTAGTTTAATACATCTTTCTATCCACTAATTCTCTTTCTTATGTGCCTGTCTCTCCTCCTCTCTCTGTCTGCCTGTTTTTCCCTGTCTTTTCCTGCCTCCCTGTCTCGATCTCTGCACTCTGTGTCAGTCTCTGTATTTCTGTCTCTCTGTCTGTCTATCTCTCTCTCCCCATGACAACATCACAGTTTTTTCCCATGACCACCACCAGGACTGGTGCTTCATACCACATTGAAAATCCTCCATAAGAACTGAGAAACAGGCTACCATAGTGTCAAGCTCTTCTCAGATAGTCATATGGAAGCTTTCCCTGTAGGTTCTACAGTTGTCATAATTCACAACATGACATAATATAACATAACGTAATATAACGTATTGGGGAAAACTATTCAAAGAGTTTATTTCATCATTATAACACTAGACATATTAATATACCCCTTATTTAAACAATTTTATAGATGAACCTCTTGGAATGGATTCATAAAACTAATAGTTGTAACAAAAAGTTATGCACATCAATCAGAGATTACTGTTTTCAGTCTTCTAATACTTTTGAATAACATAGGAAATAACATTTTAGTGATGTTTATTGTACAATATGAACCTTTTTTCTCTGATTTAAAAAAAAAAAAAAAACTTTTTTTCTTCCTAAAGTCAGGTGAATGGTCAAAGGACTAAAACCAATTCTTATAACAATTTATGGTCTTGACAGAATGCAGAAATGTTTGTCTGATTTCTATTACTATGACAAGTCCCTCAGATGCTGGTCCATACATTTCATATTAGTCTTCTAGGCAGAATGTGCCCTTTGGTGTCATAGTGACAAGAATGTCCATGGGAATAACCACGTGTTTCTGGACTGAATTTGATCCCTACTTCACAGGAAGGATTCATGTTTGATACTATAAACATGCTTAAAACCTATACCTATCAAAGTCATAGGCTTTGTGGGAGAATCTATTGATAGTGTTTATCTTAATGGTCATACTGTCAATCGGCTTTGTAAATATATGTGTTTCTATTCACAAATTTGTGCTGCTCCCCACCTTTTACAAATAGGCTTCTTAGTATATTGTATACTAGTTACTGAAGAGACTCATTACTGCTCAAAGGGGGAAAGAATAAGTGACTTTGAATGCCCACCTCTGGATAGAAAGAGTACATTTTTCCCACAGAAAGGAAAGGGAATATCACAGACAATGGGATGAGAAGAATATGAAAGCAAAAAGACAGGGAGGCATTGTCTGAGGGGATACCTTCTTGGTATGAAAATACTGTTGGACACATGAACTCCTAGCAGCTGTGGCTGCCATCACATGATCTACATGACCAACCCGGTTTAAAATTTTAGATATACTAGGCAGGGACTTATATCTAAGCAAGAACCTTTTGGAAGTTTATGGCTAGTAGGGGGATGCGAATCACACTTCTTTGGGTTTACCCTGATAGAGACCCCATGCTTCAGTGCATGGCTATATGTCCATTTTTATATGACCAGCACTCCATGGGTTAAATAATTGGACTCAATATGTAAAAAGAAAAAATACTACAAAAAGAAAAAATGAATTTGGAAGGGAGTTGCTAAGCAGAGTCCTGGGAAAAGTGGGAGGGATGTGGAAAGTATCAAGGTAAAAAGTATACGTGCAAATATACTACACACTATGATGATCAAAATGGAGACAAAATGCCCAGGTTGGAGATTTCAGAAAAACTGAGAAAATCCTTTCACTGTCAATGTGAGGAATGCTTTTAAGCAACAGAAACAATATTATAATACAATTTACTTTTAATTTGGCCATTTTCCACTGTATCATATACAAATCTAGTGGATAAATTACTTTCCTTTTGATTTATAAAAAGTAGATTGGAGGTGCTGCCTTTCAACTACATGCATGCTTTGATCAGGACAAATCCCATTTAAGGTTTTTCTAGGAACAATGTACCTCTTATGTCTGATATAGGCATGCATTCTTTCCTTCGAGGCTATTCCCTGTATCCAGCTCCTCTCTTAACTTCCTTCTGTCTTCAGTGTCTGCTGAACTTATCCACTGTGGGAATATCTGGGAATATGCTGTAACTACTAATAAACTTGCTGTCATGGACAACATCAGAATTATTCTAAACCTGGTTCTAACTATTAACAAACTCATAATCAACTATTTAAAACAATGTGGCAGGAAAATGTGATTGTTTGAAAAGTTTTAATTTTAGTACATTTATGTCATAAGTGGAAAGGCACACATAACCCTGGAGAGTTATGTATCAAACTTTTATTTTTCTAAGAAACATGAACAATCCTAGGTCCTAGATAATGTGCATAGTATTTTTCTGGAGACGATGCTTGAGAAAGGGTTTCTTGGAGTAGCCCTTCTATCATAGAACTCACTTTTTAGACCATGCTGGCCTTGAACTCGTAGATGTACATGTGTCTGCCTCCTGAGAGCTACGATTAAAGGTGTGCTCCATCACTTCCTAGCTTGTGCCTACAGTTTTGGCTAAGAACAGACAGTAGATTTTATATAATCAAGATTGTTTTAGTCTATTAAATATAAGAACAGGGAGAAGAACTCATGGCATAACATTTATCTCATTAACAAAGCCCATGATTCATATTTATAGAAAGGCAAGAAGATAACTTCAATGGTCCCTGTGTTTTGGTAGATGTATTAGTCATTATAGTTCTTGCTGCCTAAACATAGGCCCTGAAAGTGGATATCCAGCACATATGTAAATATGTGAGTGTGGCAGAACACACCTATAATACTATTAATGGGGTACAGAGATGTAAGGCCGTGGTAATCAGCTCTCTAGCTGAAGAGGTGATCTTCAAGTTCAGCCTGTGGCCCTATCTTTATAAAGAGTTGAGAGGAACCTTATTAATAACTATCAATTTAATATATTATTATACACACACTTGTGTGTGGATACACTGATACACACAGAAAAATAAACTGCAGTACTTTCATTTAGAAAAAAGCATGATACTCAAATTCATAATGAGACAATGAATAGCAATGACTCATAAAACATCATCTGAGTAAAATCAGGTGCTTCAATAAAGAAATCATCATGTCTGTTCTTGTAGGTTTTGAGGTATTCTTGAGGAAACAAGTTAATTTCCTGCTAACTGCTTCCATTAAACATTCTTGCAAAGTAGCTGCTATTAATTTGCCAACAGGATCTCCAAGTCTGGGTAACCTATTTTCACACAATGCTTTACATATGAATGATTTGCATACACTTGAAATTTGAAAAATGCTTAGCTGTTATTGATGCCAATTTTCATAAAAATGGTGATTGAGTTGGAATGTACTTATTTCTCATCATAAACACATATTCCATTAAACAGCTATTCACAGCTGGCTTTGCCTTTTTGCTTCTACATGCTAGGCAAAAGTGTCCTGTAAACACTATTATCTTATAGCACCCTACACAGAGCACTTCAATATAATTGCCTCTCAGGAGTGAAGCCAGGCTTGCATTCATTTTTGTTTTAAAGCAAGTCAGTACAAAATGTTTCTTATTTGAATAAAAGCTAGGACATATTCTTCCCTATTTGTAAGCAAGCAAGCTTCCTTGCAGCCAACTAGGCACCTTTTCATCTTGAATTTTTACTCTAGTTTATCTATGTAAATTTTAGAGGTTATGACTAAAGGAAAAATAGGCCCTTGAAAAGATTCTTTGTTATAATTCTGTATTAAAGAAAATAGTTTTTACTATGTGAGCTAGGGGAAGCAATGGAATATTGTAAGTATATTGAGTTTCCTTGAAGTAAAACATCAACCCTCTCAGGGTTTGAAGGATTTGCTGAAGTAAGAACAGCCTAATCTAAAGAGAACAGCAGTTTCTCACATTGGCCAAATTAAAAACAAAACAAAACAAAACTCTCAGTTAAAAGCTAGTTCTAGGTGGCCAGCTTTGCTTCTTGATGATGAGTACAGCTCCACTCTCTACCATTACTTCTGCTTCAACCATCATTGACAGTGGGAGCCAGCACCTTTGGCCTTCCACTATTACTGAAGCCCATTATCAATCCAGGCTATTAAGAGTAGTTTCCCACTGGTGATGTATCTAGCCTCTTTGAGTAGCTACCATATTCTTAGCCTCCTCAGCTTGCAAATAGCTAGTATTAGACAATCCACAATGTTGTACTCACATCATGGAATCCCCAAAGGCAACCAGGAAGAGACAGACCTAATGATGCACATCCATAAGGTTTATTGTTCATCTAACCATAACAGGGACCTCGTGTATCAGGCTGACACAGCAGCCACCAGAGGAAGTGAGTTCCCTGTCTACTGTCAGGTTTTTAAAGGCAAAAATCACTTGATTACTTCAGTAGGTACAGGTTGGTTTCAGATTGGCTGATATTTGTGGAACAATCAGGGGAATTTCTCAAAGTCATATTTTCTCATGAAATATATGTGAACCAATTATTCTCATTGGTCATTGCTGAGAGGGAACATTCTGTGGTTTCTATGGCTTTGCCTTGTTACTTGCAGGTAGCCTGCTGTTCATAGATACCAATAGTTGTTAGAACTGTATCGTGGAGACTCCAGGGGAGGTTTTGGTCTCTCCTGGAGTTTTTTTTGTGACCAAACAATTCCAAGAAAACAAGCATCTAGGAAGCTAGTGGGATCTGGAGTTTCTTTTTGTTCTGTTTTTGGGCCTATGCTCCAGTAGGCCAGGGGATCTGAAGTTCCTTTGTGTCATGTGCTGAGTCAAAGGCGTAAATGTCTTTTCTGTAGCCTGTCATAGCTGTTAAACCAGGGAGCTGTGTGAGGACCTGGTCCCTTTATTAGTTTACCCCTTTCACAACCATGGTTCTGTAAGTCAATTTAATAAATACCTGTTGTGATGAATATAAGAAATGTATTACTATTGGTTCATTTATTCGTTAATTTTTTCCCCAGTGAGTTTCACTGTTTGAGAAGGTTGTTGAACCTTTAGGAATAAAGTTCTTGTTGAAGAAACTCCTCCTCTCTGTGAGCATGTGAGTGTGTTTGTGTGTGTGTGTGTACGCATGTGTGCATGTATGCATGTATGTGTGTGCATATGTTTGCATGCCTGCCTGTGGGCATGTGTGTGTGTGTGTGTGTGTGTGTGAGTGTGTGCATGCGTGCATGCTTGTGTGCTTGTGATGGGAGATGTCATTCTGTAAATATGTTTCTTTTATTGCTTAATGAATAAAGCACTGCTGGCTGATACAAGATGGACAGTGCTACAGGGTTCCTGCTTCATGGAAGAGTCTGCCAGACATTCTTCAGGACACTGAGAAAAGTGACTGATAAACTGCCAATACAGGTGGACAGTTTAAAGTTTTTTGCTTTGCTCAGGAGTCTGCCAGACACACTATGGCCTATAGGCTGAAGTTGGAACATTATAGAAGAACTTCAGGTGCCCGACCAGGTAGCAAGATGTCTCTGTCATTTCTAGAGTTTATATATTATCCTTCTGTGGTCCTTGATGGCGTTGAACAGATAGTTATGGTTATAGTTTTCCTTAGTCAGGATTAAAGATAAGTTACATATGAGATTTAAACTCCAAAGATAGGATAGATGATAAAATATTTTCTTTTAAGACTTACAAAATGTCAATGGACTAAATATTGTTAACTGTGATTCTTATTTGATGACTGGTTTTTGATATATTTTGCTATAATAAGGTTAAAATCCTTTTTATTCTAGAGAGAAAAGAGGAGATGGTGGGAAATGTCATTCTGTAAATATGTTTCTCTTATTGGTTAATGAATAAAGCACTGTTGGCCAATAGGAAAGCAAGATAAACGGGACTAGGAGATGAGGAGGAGAGAGGAAGCAGTAAGGGGGAGATCCAAGGTGGAGGACTGAAAGAGAAGAACACTGGAGTCTCTCTCCGGTAAGATAAGACCACGTGAAAGTACTTAGATTAATAGAAATGGGCTAATAATTAAGACAGAGCTAGATGATAAGAAACTAGTACAGGCCAACAGAATTATATCTAATACAGCGTCTCTGTGTGTTATTTGGAGATGGTGTGGCTCTGGGACCTGACCACTGGTGGGTGGGGGAGGAACAACTCATAACATGCATGCATGTGTGCATGCCTGTGTGTATAGCTCTGTAGCTCTATAGCTCCCCACTCTGTGTTAAAGAATGAGATCAACCATTTTCTTGAGTGCCAGGCTAATTCCAGGCTCCTTCCTCTACCATGCCATTTCTACCACAATCATCTGGAACTCACTGGGAACTCTAATCTAAAATAGATAAACTCTTTTATCTTTGAAATTTCTTTTGGTCAGGTATTATAGCAGAAAAGTAAATGATGAAATCTCTCTCTCTCTCTCTCTCTCTCTCTCTCTCTCTATATATATATATATATATATATGTATGATGTATGTATGTATGTATATATATATATATATATATAATTATTTTTTTCTGTTCCTCTAGATAATGATAATTAATAATTTGAGACAAACATAATGAAGTATCTAACTTTCTAGTGTAAATATTATTTCTAAGTTATGATATTCAAAACAAAACAGAGTATAGGAAACAAACAATTAGACAAATAGAATATGTGAGAAAGCACAGGCACAACACACATGTAAATTAATCCAATATGGACAAGAGTATTAAGAATATATAATAAGAAAAATATCTAATAAATATACTATACAAGACAGATATCCACATTTAATAAATTATAAATCATATATAACGATATAAGCAATTTTTCTCTTAAAGTAATTGAAGACATTATTTCACATATCCTAACCAAATATCAACAGAAAGAAAAAGGGAAATAACCTTTTCATTCTATGTATTATATCATAAAATTTACTGAATAGGGGTGAAGCTTCTGATTGGATATCAGCTCAAGTTTGATAATATGAGTATATTGTGGCATAAACAAACGGACTTTACTATCAATTTGTGGAGAGTGACTAATATCTTTGGCCAAAAGAAAAAATTAAAATGTGTGTTCAATGGTGTTATATGGAACTCTTTTGGCCAACATTTAAATAAGATTTAACCCATTCCTGGAACTGGTAAGTAGAACATCTACTTGGGGAATCGTATCCCTCTTTTTATGGTGAGCCCATTTAGTATACTTTCATACAGTGCATATATTTAGGAAATGTCTTGGCAGGACGGCTTCCATATTTTTCAAAAGGACTATAGCATTAATTAGCCCTCTACACATTCCTTCTGTTATCTGTCCTTCTATTTTTTTTAACTTTACAATGCTATAAAATCATACACAGAGAAATACTGAAATTAAATGAGGTATCAATTTCCTACAAAATAGAGTTTTCCTTTAAACTTGTTAATTATTTCACAGTTCTTAGAATAATTTAATAGAGGAGAAATATTTTATTTTTGTTTCATATCCCTTTAAACTTAAATGACATAGAGATTAATGACTACATCTGCATATAGCAGAACTTGAATTTGAAAAACAATATCACTTGTAACATTTTAGTTTTCTTAAAAAATACTACCAAAATTTCAGAACACGAGAAAGTAATTAGGACAGAAATTGAAAATGAACAATAAATCTTTGGATCAGATGTAAGCAAAGCACACTAACATAGGTGTCTGGCAACAGGTATTCTGGCTTTCAGAGTTATTTATGAAATAGTACATCTTTCTTCTATCTAAATTGCATCTCCCTTCAAATATCTGTAAGACTTTGTAATCATAATAATAATCCATATGGTTATTATCAACATTGTGTCATATTATACACAGAATCTCTGTACCTTCTCTAAAGCACTACGTAAAAAAAGTGACTACAAATAAATCAATATATATTTTTCCACAATTACAACATTCAGTTCCACTGAATTTACTCCACATCTTGCTAAGTAAATATCCATGTTTTCCTTCCTTAGAGGAAGGAGGAGAATGGTGAGTCTTTGTATAAAACTGTGCCACATGTGGGAACAGCATTAAGAATGAACAGTCTACATACTTTATAACATTTTCACTAACAAATGAAAACCTTGTTTTAAAATGGTTTTCAGAGCAGCCTTAAAGACTCACTTGGTATTTTTCAGTAAGTGCAGAAGAAAGACTCTAAACTTATGTCCAAAAGCAAAAAATTATGTTCACCCTTTTTGTATCATATTCATTCGTAAGCTTGTGGATTCACTAACCTTCAATATTTACATTTCCCAAGCAACAATCTTTGTTTTTCTGGACAAAGTACTTGGGGAAATTATACTAGCTACATTTGAGCCCAAAAGAATGAGTGTGTCCACTTAGTGGTCACGTTTAAGTACAAGTTGATAAAAAAAAAAATCTCAGATGTTTGGGAAATGATAACATATGCAATTTTCTCAGACAAACATTTTAGACATTTTCCCAGAAGATATTTAGCAATAGTTTGTTTGCTGCTGCTGTGAATTTCTAGCATAAATCTCAACGTAAACATTAAGCTTTCCTTTTCATATATAAGTTTGCTCCCACACATATTTAATTTTTTTTCTGTATAATGTATTCCAAATTGCTTAGGTGTTTTTGTTAGAAATTATATTTGGCTTGTGTTCTAATACAATTATATTTTCTCTAAATCTTTTTGTACTTTCATGAAGTAGTAGGACGGGGTGATTTGTATTCATTCTCCCAAGGCCAGAATTGCATTACTCATGTCTATTCAATGTATAAATTTTCATTCAAATCAATTATATTTTAGCAGAACCAGTTAAGTTAGAAAGGGGTCAGTGTGCATAATGAAACATTATAATTAACAGCAAAACCATTGGAGTCTAAGTAAATAGGTCTTTACTTTCATATAATATCTAAGTATGCAATGTAGTTTGAATTGAGGTAGATGCTAATATTTCATCAATATAAAATGCATAAAATATAAGTAAAATAAATATTTAAAAGTTATGGACTTTGAGTGAAAGAAAATAGTAAAAGTAATTTACGTGTGTTTCTCTCTGAAGACACACGTTTTCATTCTCATGCCTATCTGTCAATCCTCAGCAATGAAATGCAACATAGAGCAATATTTTGCTTTTCCATAGACTTTGTTGTGCTTTGTGGTTGACACCAGTCTTCTTTAAGACACTCTTATGTGATCTATGATTTCAAATGCTACAGTTACCGCTTACTAACTCCTATTCTGATGTTAGTACACTCCTCCCACCTTAGCCCTTCCTTCAACATCTCCTTTCATGACATACAGGCTCCTCACGCTCACTCACCTGCCCACCATGCCAGTGTAGAGTTGTATAGGTACAAGTATGTTTGGTACAGGAAACACGAAGTTATATAAATTCATAAATCACTCAAAATACATAATTGATTACGATAAGTTTGAAATAATTTCAGATTTCTAAAACGAAAAAAAAAAAAGAGGAAAACATGCATTTAACAAGGAGTAACCAATTTATATGTCTTGTTTCCTAGGAAAAACTATTTCTTCCAGTTGAGAATTTATAATATAGGACTCTGTATGTTATGACCTCCTGGGGAGTCTTGTAACTCACAAACCCTACCGATCTTAACATGTCCATTATTGTTACATACACATGTATACTAACATGTTTGAAAATTAATTAATAAAAAACGAGACTATGGATTTTAAAAGGAGCAAGGAACTATTCAAAGGGAGGGAAAGGTACAGGAAATTATATCATTATATTTGAATCTCAAATGCTAAAATTTAAAATAAAATAAAATAAAAAAATGGACCCCAAAGGCTCATATATTTGCAGGCTTAGTCCCCAGTAATTGAACTTTTTGGAAAGGATTAGTTGGCACAGTTTTGTTGGAATACCTGTGTCATTTGTTGGAATACATGTGTGTTTGAGGTTTAAAATGCCAAAAACCAATCCCAGTGTCCCTCTTTCTACCTGCTGCCTGCGGATCAGGATGCAAAGCTCTCAGCTGTTGTTCCAACACTATGCTCCTTTGCTTCCTGCCATGATGACAATGGACTAAACCTCTAAAACTGCAAACCACCCCAATCAGATGCTTCCTTTTGTAAGAGTTGTCTTAGTCTGTAAACATCTTCTTAGAATCCCCCACGACAGTGCCCCTTACCAGCAGGAAGTAGTTTGGAAAGAACAATGCCCAAATTCCCAAATATTGTATATAAATGTTTGCTTTCAGTTAAATGGACTTGGTTATCTAAAATAAATAAATAAATAAATAAATAAATAAATAAATAAATATAAAAAAGTTGTCTTAGTTCTTATGTCTCTTAAATGCAATAGAACAATGACTAAGACAACGTGTTTTGTACTTATAAATCCATAATCATTAATGAAAAAGTGCATTTTGTATCAAAAATCTTAGGTATAATTTCAAAGGTCATAATTTTATATCTATAAATTTAAACCATGGTACTGTTCATTTTTCTTTAAATGTAGTAGTTTAACAAGATATTCAACATATGTTATAATACATAAATATAAAATTTCTGTATATAAATATTAAAGTTTTCATAATTACTCAAATTGCCTTTTACTTTTGCTTAAATTAATTGATATATAAGGAGAAGCCCAATTTAATGATTATTTTCTACTAAGTCATCTATTTACATGTTTTTATGGTATGGAATTATGGCATGTTTTGCATAAGAAGTTACATAGTGTTAATCATTTTGAATTCAGTATGGTTATATTTTATTGATGTAATTATTATGAAAAGTATATTTATAGATATTAAGAAGTGGCCATGTATTATGAGTGAAGGCCATTGAATTTCATTTTTTAATATTAAGATAGTCTTTTCCATTATCATGCAACTTTTAAGTCATTCCAATAAATTCCATTATATATCTATATTTATATCTATATCTATATATACCGAGCACACATAGAGAGAAAGAGAGAGAGAGAGAGAGAGAGAGAGACCATTGATGAAGGTGCAGCATCAGTGGCAATTGAAAGCCCAGGACTACAGGGCCATGGAAAGAGGATGAGGCTTGGCAAAGTGATGAGAGCCTATAACATGCTATTGGTGGAACTGTAGCCCAGTTTCAGTTTACATACTAACCAGAATTCCCCCTCCACACACCTACTCCCAAACCACCTCAATCTGCTCCTCAGAAAAGGTAAGCAATCCCAAGCAGAGTCAATAAAGCCAAGTGCATTCATTTGCGGTATGACCAAGACACCTCCCCACAGCAAGGCTGAGCAAGGAGTTCTACCTAATGGATGAATAATGGTCTGGCTTCCAGTAGCCCCACGAACAGACAAGGCTACGAAACTGTTGCCCACATGAAGAGGGCATAAATTTGAATCATGCAGGTGCACCAACTGTTAGTCTAGGGTCAGTCATGGTCAGTTTCAAAATCATGACCTTGACCCTTCCCCTGTCTCTGTTAGACTGGACTCACATAGCTTGATCTAGTACTTGGATGTGGATCTCTGCATCTGATTCCATCAGTTACAGGATGAAGGTTCTATGATGTCAGAGTAGTCACCAACCTGATTACAGGGGAAAGTCAGTTCAGGTACCCTCTCCACTATTGTTAGGTGGTCTTATCTGAGGTCATCCATATGGAGTCTTAGGAATATCCCTTGCATCAGGTTTTTCCCTAGTCCAGTAATGACTCCCTCTATTGAGATATCTCTCTCCTTGCTCTCTCACCCCATCTTCTCCAGCTCCACATTCCAATTCTCTCAACAGAGGAGACAAAAGTCTCCTAAAGACATCTGAGGAATTTCTCAATGTCTTTAGTTTTAGGGAAATGCAAATTAAAATGACTCTGAGGTACCATCTGACATCTGTCAGAATGGCTAAATCAAAGCCACTTATGACAGCTTATGGTGGAGAGTATGTGGAGTAACAGGAAAACTCCTTCACTGCTGGTGGGAGTGCAAACTTATGCAGCCAGTTTTGAAATCAGTATGGTGGTTTCCCAGAACATTGGGAATCAACCTACCTCAAGACCCAGCATTATCTCTCTTTGGAGTAACCCCAAAGGATGCTTAACCACACAACAAGGATACTTGCTCAACTATGTTCATAGCAGCATTATTCATAACAGCCAGAACATGGAAACAACCTGGATGCCCCTTAACAAAAGAAAGGATAAAGAAAATATGGTGCATTTATACTATGAAGTATTACTCAGCTGTAAGAAACAGTGACATCATGAAATTTTCAGGCAAATCATTGGAACTAAAAGAAATAATAGTTCTAAGTGAGGTAACACAGACCCAGAAAGTCAAACATAGTATGTAGTCACTCATAAGTGGTTACTAGATATAAAACAAAGAGAAACCTGACCATAATCCATAGGTCCAGAGAAGCTGGGTAACAAGGAAGACCCTAAGAGGGACAGGACACATGGATTATGCTGGGAAGGGGAAATAGACGAGAATAATAAATCATATAAGAATTTCATATCTTAACTTTTAAATATTAAATATTATAAGATAGGTGAATAAATATTATAGGAATAACAAATCTAAAGTTTTATGTTTAAAAAATAATAAGTCAGCTCTGTTTTAAATACTCAGGCACATACCCACTCATCAGCAGTTCTTTTTAATCAGGAAGCAGAGGGCAGAAATGGGTACAAGGAATTAATCATCACCTTTGGTGATCATCCAATTCTAACATAGAAAGTATGTTAGCTAGTAATAATTGGGCTGTTTTGTTCTTGTTCCCTGACCTTAATGAATCTCCCACTCAACAAGCAAGAAACAACTAATCCCAGCAATTTTTTTTTTTTTTGTCAGAGCCTCTATTTTCTTCACTGCCTCATCATTGGAATCATGTCTCCAGGACACAACATCCACTTCTGTATACGGTCACCCCTCACTGGGTGTAGAGTGAAGTAAAACAACAACAGCAATAGTAATGATAATGAAAGAAGACATGAAGTCATAAGTGAGCCTGGTGGTGGACTATGCAGGTAGTATTGCAGGAGATAATTGGGTGGGGTAAACATAATCAAAATACGTTGTTTAGAGGCAAAAGCAAGTATTTTATAAGAAGTTTGAAATTCTTCCCATCCTCACCTGTAATCACAAAGTTAGCGTTTTATGTCACACATGATAGTTTTCTTCATGGCCTGGGATGGGGATATCACTGAATAGTTTTTTTAACATTCCTTGAATTATTGCTTTTTTACTGACAAAATTTAATCACACAAAAACCAAATGAAATAAAAAGCATAACATATAAATTGTACATGTGAACAGTTATTATCTACAAATATTTCATAAGCTAAAGAGAAATCAAGTAAAAGGGGAGGGGATAGGGAGTTAGGAGAAAGAGAAGGAAGAAGAGGAGGGAAGAAGAGGACATGAGGAACAGGAAGATTGAGTTGGGGGCAGAATAGAGTAGAGCAAGAAAATATATACAACAATAGAGGGATCTTTATGGATTTTTTTTTTATTTGATATTTTGGTAGTTTTCTTCTAATTTTATTTTTTATAGTTTTTATTTATTTATTTATTTATTTTTATTTATTTAATTTTATATAACAAAGTCCAATTAAATGAAAACAAACATTTATACACAATATTTGGGAATTTGGGTGTCGTTCTTTCCAAACTACTTCCTGCTGGTAAGGGGCGCTGTCTTGGGGGGATTTGAAGAAGATTCAGATATCCTAGCTGTAGTCTGTAGGGCTGTTTTGTCCAGCTGTTTGGAATGTAGGATCTGCTTGTACTCTGTTTCAGGCGGTCTGGCGTGATCAAACCACATTAGTCTGGAAGGAATCCACATCTTTTCATTTTCTGTGGAAACAAAAATAGAAATCCTTTTCCCCAGTAACTTGTTCTTCAAGTTAAATTTTGGAGTCAAAGCATTTTTTTTTAATTTATTATTTTACATGTCGATCCCAGTTCCCTCTTCCTCCCTCCCTCCCTCCCTCCCTCCCCTTCAGCCCTCCCTCCCCCTTTCCCTCCCTTTTACCCTCTCTGCCCTCTCACATGCACTCTAAACACCCTCCCCTCCCAACCCCCCACCACAATTCCATATGTAGGGGAATGCCATCCAGTTGAGAACATAAAAGAGGGAGCCAATATTGGTTTGAAGATAAAGTTGAACACAAAGAAAGGTCGAGAGAACTACAAGACTGCTCCCAACTAACAATCTCAGCTTCCGTGGAAAGGCCCTTCCCGGAGAGTGAGATCAACAACTAACTTCTCCATGGAGCCTTCAACTAATGCCTGTTGAAAATAGGAGCAAACACCCATACATAAACACTGAGTCGAACTGGGATCTTTATAGACTTAAACAGAAATCTATCACTAGGGAAATGTCCTGAAATATACAAGGATGACCTCAACTAACAATCTAAGCAATAGTGGAGAGGCTACCTTAAATGCCCTGCCCTGATAATGAAATTGATGACTACCCTATATGCCATCTTAGAGCCTTCATCCAGTAGCTGATGGAAGCAGAAGCAGATACCCACAGCTAAACACTGAGCCAAACTCCTAGAATCCAATTGCAGAGAGGGAGGAATGATGAGCAAAGAAGTGAAGAAAAGGCTGGAGACACCCACAGAAACAGCTGACCTGAAGAAGAGGGAGCTCATAGACCCCAGACTGATAGCTGGGAAACCAGGATAAGACCGACCTAGACCCCCCTCCCGAATGTGGGTGTCAGTTAGCAGCACTGGGCAGTCTATGGGGTCTCTGGTATTTATCTCTAGTTATGAATGGACTTTAGGAGCCCATTCCACATAGAGAGATACTCTTTCAGCCTAGACACATGGGGAAGGGCATAGGCCCTGCTCCAAATGAAAATATGGACTTTGCAGATCCCAATGGAAGATCTCTCCCTTCCTGGAGAGCAGAAAGGGGATAGGATAGGGATTTTGGGGGGACAGTGGAGGAGGGGAGGGTGAGGGAAGTGGGATTTTCATGTAAAACGAGATTGTTTCAAATTTAAATAAAAAAGATCAAAAAAAGAAAAATATTGATGAAGAATTGTTAGATTTCCTATCAAGAATGTGAAACAAAATTTCTAATGTTTGGGTTTATATCCATTAGAAGGATTGTTAATTGAATTTGACATTGTCATTATTCAGGAAACTTAAGATATTTATGCGGATATGTAAAGATATTAACATGATTTCTAGTAAATAAAATATTAACATATCTAGCTATAAAATTAATCCAGACATTTGTCAAAATACAGATTAAGTTGGGAGTTCTCATGCTAAAGTGAAATTATCAGGATATATATACATGCCTTGCCTATATGTGTATTCTGAAACACTAAGCCTCATTGAAACAGGATAGAGAGGAAGGGATGAATACCTTGAGGAAGGAAATTTATGGCATTGGCAATGGTCATCAAAGGGTATGGAATTTCAAAAATGAAGAATAAGTTCCACATATTGAAACATCACTGTATTTGCTTATTTCTTAAATTTGCTAGAGGAACAAAGTATAAGTGTTTATTTCAAATAAATAATATCAATACAAAACAAATAAATGAAATATATTCATATACATATATATGTATATGAATATACATATATATATATATATATATATATATATATGGAAAAAGACAGAGTGGGCAAAGAAGGAGAAAATGGACAAAGACATGGGAAAGGAGAAAGGGAAAGGGAATGATAAATGATATTTATATGTGAAATGAATTTAATTAATTGACTTGATGACATTATGCTCCATTATAGCAAAATCAATATTAAAGAAAAGGAAGTCTAAAATCCATTGACTATGAATCCAATATGACTAATAATATATATTCAAAATATTTACCCATCACACACACAAGTGTGTAAAAACTTATCAGCCTGCTTGAAGTAGCCCCTTTAGTTTTCTGTGCATGAAATATAACATCAGATTGTACAGTGATCATATTTTCCAACTTATTTTTGCTCCTAATCACCTCTAATTTAGATGTGAAAGAAAAGCAGATCATACTTAGGAATTGAGAATTCACATGCCAATATATCAAAATGTTCTAACATTTTTATTAAAAGATATACATTATTTAATGAATATATCCTTAAAGTGTTTACCATTATTTGGGAAAGTGTTTATATGTCTGCTGATTTCCTAACCATTGTCTATGTAAGTTAATTAGGAAAATTTTACTATCAGCAGTCTTTAATATAATTGTGAACTTACAGATCTACCAGATAGCAAAGAAAATTTATGTTTTCTACTTGCTTTAACTTCAAAAACTTCCAATGAATAAAACATCTTTCTAGGTGGTTTATATTCTGGAAGAATTATTTTTTTTATGAGCATCCATCTTTCTTAAACCAGACTATGTTTCTGCTTGCTTGAAAAGATTTTTTCCATGTGTTTGTTTAGAAATACACTTCTATTCCACCCCTGAGGATTCATATTTCACTGTCTGTGGCTTGCACATGAACATGAATATATACCATTACTGAAGAAATTATATTTAGGAACCAGGGTTGAAAACAAGTACTTATTCATAAGTGTGAATGAAACAGTTCTTATGACCTTGGGTTCTAGAATCAGAAATACTGAATTCTTTCTATACAGCTCACTGCCTATAGGTTTGGAAGAAGTTAAGGTAACCTAAAGAAAGGAAGGGTCATAGGCTCTTGGTGTACCTTTTGGGATGGAGAGTATGTTAGCTTTATTGTCATTGTGACAGAATGTTTTCTTTATACACCCAAAAAAGAAATAATGAGACATATAGGTATGTACACAGCTTCAGTGTTTACTGTACATTTTTTCTAGATTTTTCTTTTTATTTGCTTATGTATTTATTTATTTATTTTGCATGTTGATCCCAGTTCCCTCTCCCTGCTTCCCTCCCTCCCTCCCTTTTACCCTGTCTGCCCCCTCACATGCATCCTGACCACCCTCCCCTCCCATCTCTCCACCTCAATACCACATGTAGTTCAATGCCATCCAGGTGGGCTCATGTAAATCTGTAAAGTAATGTGAAGTAGGTACTAGGACTTATCTTCTGTCTCTAGGTTAAGGCAGTCATCCCTCCATGGGGGATGTGTCCACAAGGTCCTTTTGTGCACCTGGGATACCTCCTGGTTCCACTGTCTGAGGTCCCATAGACTGCTCAGTCCTTCTAGCTGAGAGACCCATATTCAGGGGGGCCTGAGTCAGTCCCATGCTGGATTCCCAGCTAGCACTCTGGGGGGTCCATTAGCTCCTCCTAGTTCAGGTCAGCTGTCTCTGTGGGTTTCTGCACCCTGGTCTTGTCCTCTCTCTCTGCATCTGGATTCTAGTCCGTCTCAGTGTTTAGGTATGGGTGTTTGCTTCTGTTTCCAACTGGTACTAGATAAGGGCTCCATGATGGTAGATAAGTTAGTTGTTCTCACTATCCGGGAAGGGCATTTATGGTAGTCTTTCCATGGTTGCTCAAATTGTTAGTTGGTGGCAGTCTTATAGGTCTCTAGACCTTTATTTAGGTTCAGTTTTCTCTTCAAACCAATAATAGCTACCTCTTTTGTGTTCTCTCTCTCTGTCTCTCTCTCTCTCTCTCTCTCTCTCTCTCTCTCTCTCTCTAGATTTTTCTAGAATTGCTCAGAGACGAACATGAGAGATGTGTACAAGTGTGTTCCTTTATGTTCCTGCATGACAAAATACGGTGGGGTTATATGTATGTTCGGCAGTTTTGCCTTTCATTGTCACTGAAATATAATACATAGGCTTACCAGCTAATAAACTAAAATTAAACATTAAATGCAACAGCCAGGGTGACAATTTTGGAGAGAACTAAAATAGTATATATGGGAGTCAGTTTGGCCAGGTGATGGTAATGAGATTCTTGAGACTTGGGAGTCTTTGTCGTGTTAGATTTACATGATCAATAGCTTATTGGGGTTTTACAAAAGAGAATACCTGCTGGATTAGAATTGTCATGGCAAAATCGAAGTGGAGTTAGATAGAGCCTTCACCCCTGATTTCTACACTGTTTGCTATAAGAAAGAACTTTGCAATCTACTAAAAGAGAAGCCAACTACACATCCTTTGATCTACAATGGTGTCCTACCCACAGGACATACCAGGGTAATGGTGGCTCAGAACCTGTAGGAATAACCCATCAGGAATAGATTTGACTTCGGCAATAGTCTATGGGTTGGAACTGAAGCCCAACATTGCTTGTTCAACTAATACCCTGATGATAGAAGCCAAATGACCTATGATAACATCAAATTCTATTGCTCTACAATAACTAGATGAATAGACAGATGCTAGACACATACATGCATGCAAGGCATTTTAAAAATACAGCAATAAAATGGTCCAGCCATCATCACAGAACCTTCTTTCTGGTGCAAATACAGACAAGGACAGTTGGAAAATATGCAGCTGAGAACTTTGGAATGCCCAGCCCTAAACAGATATCTGTATCTAATCCTGTCATCTGGGATAAGAGAACTCAGTGGAAAAAGTGGCCAGAAGAGTGTGAAAGCCATATGGGATAAGGAAAACCATGAAACAAGACCCTCTAAATCAGAAGATCAAAGCTAAAATGAATTCATACAGAGTGAGGCAGTGGCCAATGCACAGGGCCTGCACCAAATATAGATTCTGGTTTCCAGTTTAGAGTTTTTTTTTTATGAAATTCCCATGTGTGAATGAATGAGTCTCTATTCTTGCACTTGCCTTAGGCTCATTCATTCTTTTATCTCATTATATTTTATTATTAAAAATAGAAATAGCTCTACAAAGCATGACATTTTTTCTTTATATAGCATATGTCTTAGCTGCTTTGTGTCTGTGATAAAATACCCTTAGAGAAGTGATTCAAGGGAGAATGATTTACTTGCTTCACACTTGAAGATGATTCCATCATGGATGGAAGTCAAAGCAGTAACAGTTTTAAACAACTGTTCCCATTGGATATGCAAAAGAAAAAAGAGAAGTCCATGTGTATTGTTATTCTGTTCCTCTACTGATTTATACCATACAGGAATGATCCCCATGGAGGAGTCCTACCCACAAAAAATGGATCAATATTTACACTCATGGAAAAAAAGATTCAGCAATGTCATCTGTAAACCACTATGGTAATTAGCTCATCATTTGATTTGGAATTTCATAAACTATAAAATAAAGACCTCTGACTTTTAGGAAGGATGAATCCACACCCTGTACTGTCTGAAATTGTTTTTGTAGCATTAATGTGTGTCAGATAAGTGTTAACATCTTCTACATTTATGGATCTTCCTCAATACTCTCTTGTTATATCTAACAAGAAAATCATCCATGAAACTCCTTTATATCTTATGCTCACATACATTTTACCTATAAAGCATGAGGCTAACATTTAGGATGTCTTCTTCATATGAATGCACTTCCTGGAAAATAGTCCGTTGTGTCCTACAAATAACAATGGATATATTTCTAGAGACATCCCTTTCCTTCCACTGTATCAGCTATAAGCATATGTTCCAAAATGAAAACAAGTTTAGACTCTTTAGCAAAACTAGTTCAAGTAAATGCAAATTTTTTATTATAATCCACAAAGCACAACACAAAGTCTCCTCTTGGGGGTAAAAAACAACACAAAACAACCAACTCAACAAATTCTATAATCCTTTAACCTGGATGATTTCATTTTCTATGACAAAAAACTACAACAGCTACAATTTCCACATGATTTATTCATCATATGTGAAATTTTGTATATACACTTGAATTTGTGTTATAACTTTTCACATTTGTATAATATAATTGTAATTTAAATTACATTTGTGATCATTTGGTTGGAATAATGATCAACCCTTCCTGTTTGCTGCCCTGTATTCAGGCTTATTTACTTCCCTTCAGAGAACTCCAGACAACCTAGCACTGTCTAATGAGATATTCACCAACTTCAGTCTAATGGGAAGGAAGACAAAAGTTGATAGCTAAAAGTGATTATAATTACCTTCTAGAGCTGTGGTCTGTTCTGAACTAAACTTTATTCTGATATCTGAAATAACAGTATTTGAATGCATGTACAGATACCTTTAAAATGTCAAAGCCCTGCCTCATCCCCTGAGTACTAAGAGATAAGTACTAAGTGTGCATTTGAAGGAATATTTTGGCAATCCAAGGATGAAAGGAAGTAATGTGAAACAGGACAACTACCTTGACAAGTCTTTCGATGTGCAAATCAAAATTTACTTCCATAGTTAAAAATGATTCAGTCAACTAAAATTCACAGAAAGAAAAAAGCAGGATTTACTTTCTTTGGGACACAGAAACCATGCCTGAGATGTGTTTATTTGTTGTCATTTGTTAGCTTTTTTGTTCCTTGGTTTATTTTGTTTGAGGTAGGCTATCTCTGTGTAGTCCTGGCTAACTGGGTACTCACTATGAAGACTTTGAACAGAAATCCAGCTGTTCCTGACTGGAATTCAACTGTGCATAACCATGCCTGGCTTGACACTATGTTTGTCAAATGAGAGTTTTTCTGTTGGAGAAGAAGTTTGATGTTTCCTTTTCTTCTTGTTCATAGGGTTTGGGCCAGCATTTTAGGTAAGACTAATATGGTTATCACAGAAATATTGACAGGAATGCCTGAAGAATGAGAGATGATTGAAAGTCTAGGAACAAGGCAATGTGCATGTGACAGATGTCAGTTAGATTGATCACCACTTTCTCAGTTCCCAGCACCATGTCATGGTTCCTTTCTTACCAAATGTCAGTGAATTTTTGTAAGTCCCAGCAAGATAAGAATCACAGAGCTAATGGATTCTGCTAAACACTGTGAAACTAATCCGTGAAGGCTAACACAGTTCACAAGACACTTCCATCTACCTTTAAAAAAATGCACAGGAGATTTACAGCTACAGAGTGACTATTCAACTCCTGCATGACAAGGTTTTCATGCAAGACTACATACAGGATAATGATCTATATGTCTGAGGTACCTGCTGTAAGGTTAGAATATTTAGAGTCCAGATATAATGGTGAATAAATATTACTTAGAGACTTTAACAAAACATGATCTACAATTGCCACAGACATTTAGTTCATGGAACCATGGCAAACTTGATTTCTGTGATACATAACACTAGAAATACTGACAATTTTGTTGCTTCTTATACAATTTTGTTAAATCGGAAGATTCTGTTTATTAAAGATACTTAATGTGTTAAAACTGTGTTGATTCTATCTTATTTCCTGGTAATGTGTAGGTCATACATCCACTTCTCTTGTTTTCCTTATATTTACTATTGAAATGACTGCATATTTTAGGAAGACTATTTGGAGTTGGTCGCTATTCTATTCACAAAACCTTTTTTGTTTCTATAGAGTCTACTCTTTCTGGCCAATGTATACTCTTTGTCTATCAATACATTGTTTTTACAGGTCAAAGTTTCCCCCTTGTCTATTCACAGGCATACCATGACTCAAAGGCTTTTCAAGATGGCACATGGTATTCTCAGGAAAATTCAGCATGGCTGTGTTATAAGAGATTACCCACATAGATTTTAACCTTAGCTAGTATGCCACAATCTTTGGAGTAATTATATTAGATTTCTGTTGTAATGTTCTTATGGAAATCTGTGAAGTTATATTAATGATTCTTTATTTTTATTATTTGAGAGGTTCATACATTTATATAATGAATAATAGCCCTTCATTAATCTTTCTAATACACCTCCGATTCCCCCTAGAAACAGTCTCTCTTACCTTAAATACTATTTTTTATATGTGAAGTTTAATTAATTTCTTGCCAGAGCATGGGTGGGAAGTAATTTACTGCAGCAAGGGCAATTAATCACTATATTTTAAAACATAATTACATAGAATTCTTAGGGGAGGAATATATACATAGATAATATAAGGTCTAAGTCTACTGAAATAATATAGGATTCACACCGTACTTGCAACCTAATACATAAAGTTTTGTTATTTGTAGCTGATTTCACAAAAGCCACTGCCATTTACTTTAGAGAGAGAGAGAGAGAGAGAGAGAGAGAGAGAGAGAGAGAAAGAGAGAGAGAGAGAGAGATATTTTCACAAACTTTTTCACAAACATGGGAGAACATGACCTGCCTCAACTGGTCATTACAGCTTGGTATTTCATCTTTAATTTTCTAGATTCTTGAATATCAGATTTTATTTACCCCATCAAGAGATTGAGTGATGTACAAGTGTGCATTTTATTTAGCTGTAACTTTTCCTTCAGCATTGGAAGTATGATTTCATATGTATTTTATTCTTGTTCAATTTATTTTTCAAAATATGATATAAACATCAGTAGCTCATCATATTCTATTGTCACCATTAAAATAATGTGAAAGCCAACTCAAAGTTTTTCAGGCATCTTGCTAGATACTAGAGAGTGTTTTCCATAACGTTTGTTATATTTTAGAAGTATTGATTAAGCTTCACAGTTGTTAATTGTTTCGAGTGAAGCCTTACTTCATAGTCCCAGGCCATTATTACTAGTGTCAGTATCTTAACTCCTTTCACCCATGCTGTCTGAAAGATGTAGACATGGAATGTCTGCCTTCTCATTCTGAGACAGAGAAGAACACACAAAAGCTTCTGGGGGGTTTACTAAGAGCAATTTCTCTCTCCTATCCTAAGGAATTTTGTTTTTTAACTGCAATCTCTTTGACCTGCCTACTGGCTGAACTTTGCCAAAATCTCTGTTTCTTTCCTTTCTCTGTGTTTGGCAACTGTGACTTACCAGACTCTTGGATAGGAAGATTCCTAAGACTTAGAGCAACGAGCATGGCACCTGTTTGAGATGTCCGTGCTAAGGGATTTTATCTCAGCCAGTCTGTGCCACAAAAGGAAGCTCACATAAGAGAGCAACGGCACTCTTGCTTTAGTGTGGGCCGCCCTGACAACGGTGGAAAGTGTGCTGCCAGAGTATTTCTGCAGTCACTTCGGTATAGTGACGCTTGCATATGTTTGTGCATGGATGCACACAAGTTAGAGTGGAGCCTACTCCTTCTTCTCAGACGTAGAAAAGACAGGTGTAAAATGAAAGATTTTCATCCTCGAAAAGACCAGATCAGACAAGCCTGAATCCAAAGGAAAACACATTGCAGTGTAAGTTATTCATTACTGTGAATGTGAAAATCCTATTTCAATTTACATGTGTCAAAGTGAAAAATATTCACCTCATAGTTCAGTTTCATTTTGACATTTGAGTAATGTCATCAATTTGCATTGTGTCAGTTCTGAGGCTGCTTCAAACACATGCAAGCTACTTGCCTAATTCATATGATACTAATTTAAATTTTTGTTATTTTTATAGTAAACATTATTAGTCAGTTCTTATTCTATGTGATTTCCTTTAATTTTTCTTATTTATCTGCTATTTAGTCAAAACAATATGATTGTGCAAATGCTCTACAAATTCACTTTTTCATGTACTAAACATAATGAAATACAGATTCATGACTCTGACGTTATATTGCATATTTTGTTAGTATTCTTTGGGGACAGAGTTTCATTAAGTAGTCTGGAAGCAGGTGCTTATGCTTCTGGATGTATGACTATTGGATGGCATCAATGACATTTTCAGGATTTTCTCAGTTATTATTAACTGGCTTGTTTTCAAAGCAAATTGTGAAAAAATTGGTTCAGATGCAAAGGGAAGTATGAAATCAGCAATAACTTTTACAGAGTAAATGGACTCAAAAGCAGCATGCCCATTGTACAATATCAATTGTTGGGACATCCAGCCTTTGTCATATAAGCCAGTAATCAAATGTTCTTTTAAAAGTTACCCAACCATAGGTAATTGGTTATAGAAATAAAATATATTGATGTGTGTGGTTTTTCTAGAATAATTGATTGATCTTAAATTACAACTTTATGAGAAATGTATCACTCTGCAGATAGAATGGAAACAAAACCCCCAACATTGTTTAATCTAGAAATGAATAAAGCTCTGATTAGAAGCAAATCTATAGTTTTTCATCAGTAAAGAATTTACTTAACCTTTTTTTTTTTTTTTAATTTACCTTAGCAGGTATTCCAAAGATTCAACAAATTAATTAGAGAACACAAAATTCCAAGATTTGTTGACTAGAAGAGATTGGTGGAGTATGAAATTGACAACATAAGATATGAAGTGTGGGATGTGATTTGCAACAATGGATTTAGAAAAGGGAGATGGGGTGATTGATGAGTGCTGAAGTATCCTTGTTGAGACATAAGGAAGATCTGAGGGTAGATCACTAGTACCAAAGTAAAAAGCTGGATTTGCTCTGAACTCCTGCACTCCCAGTACTGGGTAGTAGTGTGGAGCCAAGGGCATGTGGGGATCACTGGGATGGACTGGCCAGCCAGAGGCTGGAAGACAGAGCTCAAGCTCAAACTACATTTTTAAAAACAAAATAATGCAGAGAGTGACATATAGAATAAAATGACTAAACTCTATCTCCATTTTATGAGTTCATGTGCGATGTGCATATACCACATACATTCACATATCATATAAATACAATACACTTATGCACAAACACACAGGGCTACTACAAATATGTTTAAAAAATTAAACGGAAGAATATTTCTAAATTATTTCTTTCCTTTAGTTCAGATTTACCATATTTTATTTATTTTTCTCTTATGCAATTCATCCCACTGCAATCCCATTCCTCTTCAAACTCTTGCAATCTACCCTACCTTCTGTTCCATCATTTTTGCCTGCAAATCTAATAATGTTTTTGTTTTTGTTTGTTTGTTTGGGTTATTTGTTTGTTTTGGTTTTTTGGTTGTTTTCCCAGAGGAGTAACACTCCGTTCTGTAAACACACCAGTGTCTTTACCGATTCTTCTGTTGAGGCACATAAGATTGTTCCCAGTTCCTGGCTAATATGACTAATATGAATAAAGGTGCTATGAACAATTCAACAAGTACCCTTTTGTTAGGCTGTAGCCTCCTTTATAAATATATGCCCAAGAGTTGCGTGGCTTGTTTTTCATGTAGATCCATTCCTAATTTTCTGGGGAACTGCCATATGGATTTCCATAGTATCTTTATAAGTTTGTACACTCATCAGCAATGGAAGAGTGTTCCTTTTGCTCCATATCTTCTCTAGCATTAACCGTAACTTGTGCGATGATCTTACACATTCTGACAGTGTTAGATGTAATTTTAAAATACTTCTGATTTGCATTTTTCCTGATGGTTAAGGATGTTGAATATTTGTATAAACATCATTATTTATAGATTATATAATAGTGTACATAAATACTCCAAAAATTCTATCAGAGACCTTCCATAGCTGATAAATAATGTCAGTGAAGTGGCTCAATAGAAAATTATCTCAAAAAGTTAGTAGCCCTCCTGTATGTAAATGACAAACATGTTGAGAAAGAAATCAGGAAGATAACACATTTTACAAGAGTTCCAAATGTAAAATATCTTGAGATAATTATATCTAAGCAGTTGACCAAAGAAATTGAAGAGGATATCAGAAAATGGAAAGTTCTCCTATGTTCTTGGATTTGTAGGATTAAATAGTAAAAATGCCCATCTTACCAAAAGTAATCTACAAATTCAATGCAATTCCTATCAAAATCCCAATAGAATTCTTTAAAAGACAATACTCAACTTCACAAGGAAAAACAAAAATACTAGGATATATAAAATAATTCTATTCATTAAAGGAGCTTCTTGAGGTATCATCATTCTTGGTTTCAAACTCTACCCCAGAGGCATAGTAATAAAAATAGTATGATATTGACATAAAAAGAGGCAGGTAGATGAACAGAATTTAATCAAAGGCTGAGCTGTAAATCCATATATGGACACCTAACTTTTGATGAAGAAACCAGAAATACACAATGGAAAGAAAATAGCAGCTTCAACAATGGGTACTTATCTATTTGGATATATAAGAATGAAAATAGAAATATATTCATTATCCTGAAGAAAAAAGAAAAGAAAATGAAGTCCAAGTGGATCAGAGACCTCAAGATAAAATCAGATATCCTGAACATGGTAAAAAAAAAAAAAAGTGAAATAGCCAGTAATGGATTGACACAGCAGACAACTTCCTGAACAGAATACCGATAGCACAGGCATAAAGTTAGACAATAAGTGGGACTTCAAGAAATGGAAAAGTTTCTCTAAGACAAAGGACACTCAATAAAACAAAACAGAAGCATACACAATCGGAAAATATTTTCATCATTGCACAACTGACATAACATGTATAGAACTCAAGAAACTAGGCATCAGTATACTAAATAATCCAATTTTTAAAAAATAGGGTATAAACATAAACAGGGAATTCTCAATAGAGGAATCTCAAGAGTTGAGCAACATTAAAGGGTGTCATATATACTGTTGCTTTACATTATCGAAATACACTTTGTAGCTAATACAGGCTTGAATTTACAGTGATCCACCTGCTAGTGCCTACCAACTGTTGGGGGTTATATGTCTGCACCACACATCCTGATTGTTAAGTTATTCTTGATTTCTTCAGGTCTTTTAAATATCTTTTAAAATACTCAAATTCTTACAGTTATTAGGGTTCTACAAATTTTCACTGAAAGTCCACAAAGAGACTCACAATGTGAAAAATGGAAATTATTGGTTTCCCCAGCCTGGTCTTCACCACTTTGCTAATCACCCCTCCCTCTCTACACCTGGATTCCAGGAATGTGGCTCAGTGTTTAGCTGTGAATTTCTGCTTCTGCTTCTATCACTTACTGGATGATAACTCAATGATGGCATTTAAGTTACTCATCAATCCCATTATAAAGGAAGGACATTTAAGGTAGCCTCTCCACTCTAACCTTACAGCTGGGGAATATGCATAAGACTGAACCAATACCCCTGAACATGAGTGTCAGTTGAGGGGATTGGAAGTCTATTTGATCTCTAGCAATGGAATCCTTATTTATTTCTAGTGTGTGAATTGGCATTTTAGAGTGCATTCCCTGTGGGGAAAATACTCCATCAGCCTCGAAATAAAGGGGAGGGCCTGGGGTCCTGCCTCAAATGATGTGACAAGCTTTGGTGATCTCCCATGGAAGGTCGCACATTCTCTGAGGAGTGGGGACATGGGATAAACAGATGGTAGGGAACGGGAGGAAACAAGGCAAAGGAAACTGGGATTAGTAAAAGATTGCGTTTTTTATATAGTATTTTGATATTTAAATTTGAAACTAACTTGTTTTACATGTCAATCCCAGTTCCCTCTTCCTCCCCTGTCCCCCCACGAACTACCATCCCATCCCATTTCTGCTCCCCATGATGGGTCTTCAATGTCTGTCACATCATTTGAAGTAGGACCTAGGCCCTCTCTCATGAGTCTAGGCTGAGAGAGTATCCCTCTATGTGGAATGGGCCCCCAAGTCCATTCATGCAATAGAGATATATACAGATTCACTACGAGAAGCCCAGACTGCCCAGTCCTCCTAACTGACACCCACATTCAGCGGATCTAGATTGGTCCTATGCTGGTTTCCCAGCTATCAGACTCAGGTCCATGAGCTCCCCCTAGTTCAGGTCAGCTGTTTCTGTGGTTTTTTCCAAAATGGTCTTGATCCCTTTCCTCTCTGTAATTGGATTGCAGAAGTTCAGGACAGTGTCTGCTTCTGTTTCCATCAGCCACTGGATAAAGATTCTAGGATGGCATATAAGGTAGTAATCAATCTCTTTGTAGCAGAAGAGCATTTAAGGTAGCCTCTCCACTATTGCTTAGATTCTTATTTGGGGTCATCCTTGTAGATCTCCGAACATTTCCCTAGTGACAGGTTTCTCTTTATACCTATAACGGCTCCCTCTATTGTGGTATCTATTTTCTTGCTATCCTCTAATCTTTCCCTGACTCAATTTTCCTGCTCTCTTGTGCTCTCCTCTTCCCTCTTCTTCTCCCTTTACTCCCTCTCTCCTCCTTGCAATGCTCAAAATTTGCATTTGCATAGGACATCTTGTCCCTTTCCCCTTCTCTGGGGGAACATGTATGTCGCTCTTACAGTACTCCTTGTTTCCTAGATTTTCTGGTGGTGTGAATTGTAGGCTGGTAATAATTGCTCTATGTCTAGAATTCATTTATGAGTGAGGACATCCTTTATATGTCTTTTTTGTGACTGGGTTTTTCACTCAGGATGGTTTCTTCTAATTCCATTCATTTCATTGTTATTACTTTATATTAAAAAAAAAGGAAAAACAAAATTGAAGAAAACCTGAAACATAGGAATATAGAAACTGGTATTTGTTTGTTCAGTGAAGCACACACACACACACACACACACACACACACTCCTTTAAAAATTGTTTAATGGTTCTCTATTTCAGGATGTTTTAAACAGTTGTTAATGCAAAGCAGGGCATTCCTAACCTGAGGATGTGACAGCAGGATGAGAGTAAGATGTAATGTTTCACTGATAAGTTAGGGAGTTAAATGAGTTGAATTTCTGCCCAGGGATGATTAATGACCAATAAAGTCTGAAAGGTTGGTATGTGAATAAGAGATGTATCTCTTTACAAAATGTTCTAGAAAATTGGCATAGGTATTAAGTTCAAGTAGAAATTTATGATTTCAAAGGGATAAGGATCAAAGTAACTTTTTATAGTTCAAATAATTGAGATGATTTTATTCATGACATTTGTAATCATTTATGTGCCTATGTATTTTTTCCCTTTTTTAACATTATTTTTAATATCAAGCATATCCAGCTACTTCCTCATTCCTGAATGTTCTCTAATTCATGGTCTCTATTACCTTAATTATTTTGTTTGACATATACATATATGGATAATTACATAAGAAAAACAGCTGAGTCTATGTACTGTTTCAGTTAATGTACACAAAGAAGAAAATAGGTGCTTGTCACAGTTGAAGTTTGATTCTCCCTCTCCCAGCAGTAATGAAGTATTCTAGATATAGGCTGGAGTCTTAAAATATTTCCCCTTCAATTTTCACATGCTGGCTTTGCCATTTTTCAGGTGATGTTTTGGTAACCATATTGTTTGGGTTCATGAGAATTAAGAATTTCTTTATATACATAGAAGACATACCTGCTAAGCAAATACCTGGCTCCTGCGGCTCTTAGAATATTTCTCCTTCCCATTTGCAATGTTTCCTAAGAAGTAGGAATAAGGGTTGTGCTATAGATATATATAGTATAGATATGAATACTTTGATTTGGAATGGATTTTCATTTATTGATACAATTTAAGGTCAAATTTGAGATATGTATATTTCTCCTCTTGTTTAGCTATTGTGTTTATATCACTCATTTAGAAATGCAATGTATAATTTAGTACAGAATATAGATAGTTACCTATATTAGTCAAAACTTAGGATAGGTTTTACCTATAATAGTCAAAACTTATAGTTAAGTGAGTTAAGTTTTCTTGATATACAGAGATGTATTTGAGATAAATAGGCATTCTTCAGTTCTGTCAAAGACCTACAGAATATGGCATTTAAATGTTTTTGGGTTTTCTTGGCAGTGAGGCACAACTGCTCCTTGCACACCACTGTGTCTGAAAGGAAGATGGACATCAAAGAAACGCATTATGGAATTTGCTTTCAGTGTGGCAAGGCTAGCCATTTGGATAAGATACTGCTCTTGTCTGGACTGTTTGACTTCATGATGTATAAACTGGACATGCAGAACCCATAGGAAAGTGACTGTTGATACAAGATGGACATAGCTACAAAGTTCCTACTTCATGGAAGAGTCTGCCAGACAGTATGCAGGACACAGAGACAAGTGACTGACAAACTGCCAATACAGGAAGACAGTTTAAAGTTCCCTGCTTTGCTGAGGAGTGTGCCAGACACACTATGGCCTATGGGCTGAAGATGGAAAATTACAGAAGAACTTCGAGTGACTGACCAGGCAGTGAGTTGTCTCTGTCATTTCTAGTGTTTATATACTATCCTTCTGTGGTCTTTGAAGGAGTTGAAGACAGATAGTTATGGTTATAGTTTTTCTTAGTTAGGATTAAAGATAAGGTATATATAAGACTTTAGATTCCCGAAGATAGTATAAATGATGAAATATGTCTTTAAATCTTACTAAATATTAATGGACTAAATATTGTTAACTGTGATTCTTATTTGATAACTATTGTGTGATATATTTTGCTATGCTAAGGTTAAACCCCTTCTTTTTATTTAGACAGAAAAGAGGAGAAGATGGGAGGTGTCATTCTGTAAATATATTTCTCATACTGGTTAATGAATAAAGCACTGTTGGCCAATAGGAAAGCAAGATAGGCAGGACTAGGAGACAAGGAGGATTTGAGAAAGTAGTAGGGAGGAGTCAGCATGTAGAGACTGGAGAGAGCATACACTAGCCCCACTCTCTGGTAAGATGAGACCATGTAGAAATACTTAGATTAAGAGAAATGGGTTAATAATTAAGGCAGAGCTAGCCGAAATAAACTAGTAACTGGCCAACAGAATTATATCAAATACAGAGTCTCTGTATGTTAATTGGGGCTGGTGCTGTGGTGGGTCCTAGGAAAAAACTATTTGTTACAGATACATTAACTGTGGCTGGGAGAAAATTTTTCAGTGGTTTTATGCACTCTCCCCCATTTAGGCAAGTTAAGAATTGCTGTAATAAATGAAGCTTTAATACAGGAATACAAACATATTAATACACAATACACACACATACATAAACACACACAGAAATAGATACCCGTGCTCCCCTTGCCACAGTACAAGTTAACATGATAGACAAAATATCCAAGCATAACAAAATTGTATCCAATTTCATGAATAAAAAATATATCAGAAATTCTGAGGTGGTCATGAAGATCAATCAACACATTGTTCAGTTACACTTGACAGCTGGTAATTTGCCATTAAAAGATTATATGACTGGTATGATATTTTATAAAACCCTAGGTGAAAGAAACAATAATTGTAGACATCAATTAATACTATGGAAGAAAATAAAGCAGTAATAAATGTGTCCATGAAGAAATAGGGGGATGCCATTCATATAATTTTAATTTTGTCACTGTTACCATTTTCATTAGTAAATTGCCATTACATTAGCATGCGAAGGACTATAGAGTGAACAAGTTCGGTCTTAATATTTAAATAGAAGAAATAATTTATTCAGCAAACTTAGAGAGCATAGTGTTCAGTAGCTTAGGGCAATGGATTGTGGCAGGAAAGTTAGTAGGAAACTTGAGCAGTATTTATGAGTGATCTCTTTTTGGGACAAGTATTTTTAAGTATGTTTTAAATTTATTTGAGGGCATTTTTGTTTTCCTATCAGCTCTCCACCCATAAATAATTTTTAAGTAATAATCATGTTTCAATGCATTTATTTTCATACTTAAAAGTGGAAAAAGGCACACTTCAAACAATGCTGATAAAGATAGGCTAACATGCATCTGGTTGCAATACAGTGATCCAATTCTACAACCATTATCTTATGCAATCATTGCACAAATATTTATGAATTTTCTGATCAAATCTGAGTATACAAAACTTTAGAGACATAACTTTAGAGACATAGTATTCATGTTGAAAGTGTTAAAAAAAAATTACCATTCAGACCAAAGTTCCATATTTCTTAAGAAATAACAGGGTTCTTTCCTGGGTTTAGGAACAGATTTTGAACATGCACAAAAAAGAGGAACCTAATAATTTATTTTATGCTAGAACCTCATGTTCTGTATTTTTATTGTTCATACTGTAATTACTTAAAAATTATCCATGAAGGAAAAGATTTATTAATAAGTAAGGCCTATTTGTCTTTGCAAGAACATGTGCTTTTATTTTTTATTATTTTCTGAATAGTTATTTGTGCAACAAATAAACGTTAAATATTATCTTCTTAGAAGATGACTCCTTGCTCTAGGAAATATCTTGGAAAGAATCATGACATAGTAGGGTGAAACAAATAAGATAAAAACATGCAATTATTTAAAAACAAAATCCCTTGCATAATCACGTCATCGAGTTTATAGAAAACATTTTATAAAAAAACCCCAACACTCTTCTCTTTCTTCTTCCATGTAAAATTATATGAAAACTCAAATGAAACAGATTTATAGAGTAGTAAATGGCTTATAAACCTAAATATACTCCATAATCTGCATTCCTAATAGTCATGATGAAAGTTATATATCTAATTGAGATTTTAAAAAAGATTAAATCTGTTCATTCTTTCATATGTCTATGTGTTTCTGTTATATTCATTTTGTTGTAATGGGAATCAAAACATAACTAAAGACAGCCATGAAAAAAATAGAGCAATTTCAGTGAATTTATCCTCATAATATATTGGTTCTATGCATGAGGATTTCACAAGTGATGCTAAGGGTTATATTTTAATTCAACCAACTTTAGAATGCAGTGACTAAAGAAAGAGAAATGATAATAAAGAGACTTAGTATCAAATATGGCAGTGATAGGAGAATCTCTCTTTAAAATGAAGACAAAATAAGTTGGACAGTGTTGGTGCATGCCTTTAATCCCAGCACTCAGGAGACAGAGGCGTGTGGATCTCTGTGAACAAAAGACCAACCTGTCTACAAGAGCTACTTGCAGTATGGCCTCTATGTTCACAGAGAAAGTCTGTCTTGAAAAAACAAACAAAAAAATTAGAAAAATTAAAGAAAACTAACATAGTGATGATAAATGGCTACACTTTGTTTTCTACCACAGTAAAAACTAGAAGTGGCATGAAGCAAAGGATGTCACCTTGTTCTTATAGATGGGAGCAGAGACTTTGCAAAACAAAAGCATTTATTTATAATAGAAGATAACAATGGAAATTTCTACCATGAAAATGTTACTTTGTCATTACATATTCAGATAAGTTGAGAAACTCTCTCCACAGTTTTATAATACTTAATAAAGAAAGCATGAATTCATCAATTATATTCATGCTGGATTATAAAATAACTGACAGGATTAACCCATAGATCAGCTTTATATTGCTGTCTGTAACTGGCACTATAATTAGGAAAACAAAAATATACAAATTATTTCTATACTTCACTTTTTTATATAAGTGAATAAATATTAGCATACACATATTAAAAAAACCTTTAAAATTTGCTCACTTGCACTCTGTGTCACACCAGACATCCATTACTCACAGCTTATACTTTGTTTAACCAAAGTACTCATTCAAGAAAACCATCAGAATGAAGTAACTGTTGAGTCTGTGTCTTTGTGCTTGACTTACAATGAATCTATATGTTTTAATTTACTTCAGAAGAAATTTACTCATAGAAAAATATAAAAACAAAGGAAAAAACTCTTAAAACTTTTTAGTCATAAAGTGAATCTTTATAACTAAATCTGCATTAAATAAACATTTTTGTAATGGTGTCTTGCCTGTGAACTGTAATGGTGGCCACACCCCTTAGAGCATTGCTTCAGGCAGATGGAATCAGAAGGGAAAAGCATGAGGCATGTTCTCACTCCAGTAGTCTGTTTTCTTTCTCTTGAGTCATCAGAATCTATAGGAAGGACAGAGAATCATTCCTGTGGTTCTCTATTATTACCTGTGTAAGTGCTCCCCGATAAACACCATTTATAATTTACCTTGGGTCTAAAGAAATCATTATACCCTGGCCTTCACATTTTGTAATGTTTCTTTACAAATCTACTTAGCACTGCTTTGTGTACAGGGAGGATTATCTGATGTGCCTGTCACCAAATGTCCTTAAAAGACTCAAAACCACTACACTTTCTGCTAAAGTCATCTATTCTGGATTTAGTACACAAAAACCAACGAAAAATGACAGATCATATATCATGTATTATACATCAGAAATAAAGAAGTCAGTATTAAGATTTTTAACTGTCTTCTCATTATTCTGCATATGATCAAAACACTCAACTATGTTACAGTGATTGAATGTATCACTCAAAGACTTTGTGAAGTTTTGCAAATAGTATGTGTCAAACTATTATAAGTAATTCTCCTTCCCTCTGAGATCCATTTCATCTGGTCTCATCTAATTTTAGTAACATTACATAATATATATATATATATATATTCTCAAGGATTTTGTTCAGATACAAGCAACATTGTCTTCCTATAATTGACTATGAAAAGTGTATTTGGAAAGTATGATGTTACTGAACACAATAAAAAGAAGTCATAATACTGGATTATTACAGAAGTTTACAAAATGCCTAACACTAGAAAAAAATGAGAAGAGAACCTGCATGGGTTCACATTCCTATATTCTCAGCTCAGTTAATTGTTAATTGAGGCAGGGTGATGGAGTTTTAGACCACTCAAGGCTATATTGCCAAACACACAAGGGGGGGGATAGGAAGTAAATAATGAAGAAGAATAGAATGAAGAGGAGAAGAAAGAAGAGGAATTGGAAGCAGATAGATAAGGGAAAGTAAATTAAAAAAAGGAAGATGGAGACGAGGTGGAGGAAGATTAATATGTGGGGGGGCAAGATGAAAAAAAAAGAAGGAATGTGAGGGCATTAGAATTCTCTAATTTCTTGGAAATATCCAGAAACTAATGGTAACTTTGGTTAACAATGTATGATATAGGATTAAGACTAGTTAATGAGAAAATAATGACGTTGGATAGAGCATGTATCTACACCTTGGTGAAGTTTCCTATTAACAAAATTAAAACAGCATGGAGATAGACAAGATGTGACTAATTGATGTTCAAGCAAGATAAAAAACAATCACTTATTTCTCTCAATTGAGAATTCTTTTTGTAGGTAACCCTTGCTTCTGTCAAGACGACAAAAACCAAACTTGGATAAAATGTAATTATATTTGTATTGAGACTGAGTGCTTGAGGACACAAGGAAGTAAATAATAACCACTGAACTGTGTTCTATTACTTCAAAGGTTATTTGATCTTTAGATCAATGGAATACTAAATGTTGTGACTCCCTAGCCAATACTCATCACTATAAATTATTTACTAAAGTAGGCATTTGAGAACTAACATATTCATTCAACATTAATTTATACAGTAACTTCCCTACATTGTATTTCTTCCCAAGACATTTATTTCTCTTAAATCTCTTTGCTACCTCCCAAGATATAGAGGACAATGTGCTTATGTGCCATTCCTGAAACACACACACACACACACACACACACACACACACACACACACTAATGCGGGGACAAGAGGGGGTTGATGACCATACTTTTAGTTCTTTCCTTTTATCTTGTTTTTGGAGTTTTCAAGGAAAACAATAAAATACTGGATTTCTTAAACCGAATCCTTACAATGTAATAATTGTAAAGCATATATCTGCTATAGCAATTGTCACCAAAATGCTATATGAATGTCCTCCTTGTTCTGTGCTACTGCTTGAAGCAGTGTTGATGTCCAGGGACTCATGAACTGTGATGCCACCAGGGACCACATTTGTGCTTGTGGCTTCTGTAGCAATGGGTGGGTATGTTAGTGTACTTGACCTGTGTTGCCACTGAGGGACATGATGGTGTTCTTTGCTTATGCTTTAGCAGAGGGTTCTGTTGATATAGGTGGTCTGCATTCTCACTGGAGGCTTTGAGTTTGTGGAACACGCTGACACATCAGGCTGTGGGGATGTTTTTGGTCCATGCAATCTCCAGAAACCATGTGGAAGTCCATGATCACTGCTCTTGTTGACTCTAAAGAGCAAGGAATCTACTTTTGTAGGGTGTCAATGACTGCAGACTCACAGTCGAGAGAGAGAGACATAGAAGGATTCTTTAACAGCACCTCCAAACACTACCCAACATATACCCCAACCCCAAACCCCCAAAAGTAAAAGTCTATACTGAAAGCCAACAAAGAATACTCCTAAAAATTCTGAGAGAATGCTGAAGTGTATCTCTCCACAATGGATGGTTCTGGAAGGGGAGCAGTAGGAAGGGATTTTGTTTTCTTTAAGGGGCTATAGAGAGCATATGGGCAACACAAATCAGATTTGTTTTGTTCGTCTTTGATTCTTTTGAAGGATTGCTGGGGCAGTTGGAATGTAAATATGATCAGGGTACATAATGTTAAATTCCCAAATAATCAACAAAATTATTATGTTGAAAAGTATAAAAGACTATGAAGCTTTTCCCCCTCTTAAGGTAAGTGGAACCCTGCAGAATAGACAGAATAGAGAGGGGGTGGACTGTAGGAAAGAGACTGCATGAGATTGACCTGGGCTCTCTACATATATTTGACAGTTGGGAAGCTCTATAATTTCACATTGATAAAAATCCCTAATGCAGTTTTCCAAGAAAGGTAGTAAGTCAATGAGTTTCTCTCAATGCCAGTAGGTAATTGACATTGCTTAATGTCTGTTATCATTTCCATATGAGACTCGATAGGTCTCATATGTCTGAAGCTACACATTTTCTGGAGCTAATAGGAGATTCCATGGCAAGTCGTACTCTATTGATACCTTCACATTTGAAGATTTGCAATGCTGTACTTCAGTGAAGGCTCTTATTCAACTTGGGCTGTTTAATAATCTGAATTGGGTGTCAAGGTAAAAATACTTTCATACAGAGTATTTTACTATATCTTAGAACTGGAGATCAAATGCTTATTCTTAATAGACTGTGAATATTTCTATGCTTTATCATATACAGATGATATTACTAGAAAGGCCAAGCCATTTCATATTTTCTTCCTTCCAGTCTGTTAAGCAAAAGTATAATAATGTATAGTGGAAAGCATAGTTTAAGTTTGAAGCCGTACCACAATGTCCTCATTTTATGAAAACATTAACACATTTACAGTTTAAATTGGAGGAGAGTAATCATAACCTACAGGAGCATGAAGTCATGCTGAATTCTTTAATAAATGAAGTAGAAACTGAGAAGATTGATCTCTATAATACTGGCATCATTCAAGAATGCAGTAAGTTCAGTTAGGAATGATTTCTATTCTTTTCATCAGAACAGAGCTTTTTGATGAAATATTGAATTTTGAATGTTTAAACTACAGTGAGTATACTATCCTAAACGTGTAAGCATTTTACTTTATCAGAGAATGCTGGGTATTTAACTTGAAGATATATTGTATAGTACCTCAGCTGGTAAGAAAATTTCATTTAATTCGCCATCTCCTCATCTACAATTTATTCTCTGTTTTTTGTTTTCTATTTTCTAATCCTGATGAACTCTAAAAATAAAGCTGTCTGGCTCCCTATGTCTTACTGATCTATATTGAATCCAACAGGGAATTCATCATAACCGTCATAAGGTTATACTTTTATGTTTTCATAAGCCTAACTGCATCTCATATGTATGGCTCATATACAGAAAACAAAATCACAGCCATGTGCCTTTTTCCTCTATTAATGTCACTGTTCTTTGACTTCCACATTAAGATGAAGGGGACTGATGTAAAATCTTATCTTTGTTTTGTTTGCCTCGTTTCCATAGTAATCTGCATCTATTCCAACTACAGATAGTCATCATCTTTTTGGCTGGTCAGTCTCTGTTATATAAAATCTTCAAAATCCATTTCATCCTTCTTTTTATCAGCTCATCTATTTGGTTGATATCAGACAGTGCTGTGTCCAATTCTGTCTACCCGTCCTGTGCTTGTTGTTTTAATGAGATCGTTCTCTCTTCTCAGTAACAAGACACATGTCTTTTTGCTATTACTTCTTTGGGTTCTGATTTTCTGAGAAGCCTTTGCTTCTCTCTCTCTCACTCCTTTCCTTTTTTTTTTTTTTTTTTTTTTTTTTTTTTTTTTCTTTGCCCAAGAGGAATTATCTGAGCTTTTCATTTCAAAGTAAACCCCCTCTCTTTCAAATGCAATTCTTGTTTGGAGATTTGGCTAGGAAACCCTGGACACTGCCTCTTCTTTAACACTAAATGAGAAGCCTCTGCATCCTCTCTTGATCTTGAACTTGCAGGGTGCAATGATCAGGCAAAGGACCTTCTGCCCCTTGATCTTCTATTGAAGACATTTAAGTTACAGGTGACCCTGTTACTGGAACATGGGGGTATTCATCACACTGCCTAGTTTCAGTTTACCCCTACCCTTTCACACAAGATTCTACATTATCGGTTGGAGACGTGGAGAGAGAGAGAAAGACCACCTCTTAATTTAAACCTGAAGTCAAAATAATATGTCAACAATAATGATACTCATTAGGTAAATAATTTTTCCTAAATGGATGTTCATAAGTAAATCTATTGGTTTGATTTAATTGTGCCATTCTAGCTATGTACTGGAAATGAGACACATTGTGCTAACCACTATACAACTTGAAGTTACATTTTAAATGTAATTTGAATTACTCTTTCCCATTTAATCAGTTATTATTTTTTTCATTGTCTTTTATTTCAGATAAACTAGCAAAAGTTATTGATATATTTACTGTCATCATTAATTACTAAGCTGTAAAAGAAGCTTGTTAAATTTAAACTAAATTTGACATTGAAGCAAAATTTAGTCAAAGGAGCAAACGTCATACCTGTAACTACAACTAATAGAAAACTCATGCCAAACCCAACCGTCTGAAGGCAATGTTAACATTCTCATGAAACACCGGTGAAAAGATAATCCTGGTTGCTCTAGAATAGTTATGTAGCATAATTATATTTGACTTATTCAGACTTTTTGATAAGTTATATCAGTTGACCAAGCCCAGCAACCTGTTTCTACAGGTCTAATTGGAAAGAAAATACAAAAGAGTTAACTGCATACACTAAAATATATGGTACAAATATGAGGATTTAGATGTGAAACTGCATACAACAATACAAGCATGGTATGCATGTGCATAGTTTTAGGCTTTCTTTGAAAACACGCTACATATTTAAAACAGGTTCTATTTACATTAAGTTACTTGATCTTCTATAAGGTTACTAGAAGAACATGTCCCTGTGTTCATTTTGCATGAAGCATATTTCTCCTAAAGTGGATTAGAAAACTGAAGCATGACTCATCAAATTAAAAGCTTTGAAACTATCTATTGTTGCTTTGAAATGTCACGCATGTAACTGCTTCATCCTGTCAGTTACAAAGTTATATTTCTGCAGCTTATCAGATGTTTTTGTTGAAATCTAAGACCAACATACACACCCCATGTACACAGAGACAGGAGAATTCTCTGTTAGGTAGTGATTATATGCAAACTAACACTTGATGTGTTTGGCCTAATGTTGGATGTTTTATAGCTTATCAGTATATCAAAAAATCTTTACCTCATTTATGTGATATCCTTATGGATATTTTCAATCTCTGCTATCAAATTATTTTGTAGGTAGTTAAACATGCATACAGAAGCAAAAAATTGTGATTATTTTTTAGGGAGAGTATATCTTTATCATATAGCAGTTGAATTCTAAGTGGGTATCAATGATGATCATTCTGTCAAGCAGCCATTGCTTTGTTTTCAAGAAAGCCAGCTAGAAAGATTACAAAAGCAGAATTATAAATTTAAACAAATTAGAAGCAAGCTTTGAGTATTTTAGCTTATATATTTTATTTTTGCTAAGTAATACTTGTTAGCTGGCTTGGCCTGATATAAACCATACCACTAGGAAGCCCAAACCAGCATCCCTGCTGCAACTCTGGAGCACTGAGGGAATCAAGGAGACTAAGAATGAAAAACCACATAGAGAAAGAGTAGAGACAGTGGAAAAGGGGGTAGAAAAAAGGAATTTAAACACAAAATAAAAAACAAATAATGGAAGGCAAAGCTCCATATAGGTGATAATAATATATAAACCCAATTTCTATATAATAAGTTACAATGTATTTTAAAAGAGTAAAACTGCTGTATGAATGCAAGAATTGCCCTCACTTTGCTAAGAACAAGATAATATCTTAAAGTCTGATGTAAATAAAAATATAAAAAAAATTGAGAGGGGGCATGATGGAACATACCTCACTTTTCTTCCAGTTTAAAGTAATTGCTCTTTATAGGGAACATTATTAATAGAAAACTGTAATAAGTATAATGTAATAGTAGAGTTGTACTATTGTATGTTTATATTCATATGCAGGTCCCTTGAATTCTAATTTATTGTTTTCTCTATAAATCAAGTGTGTGCTCAGCTATGTGTAGAACTTTACTGGTTTTCATTTTTTTTTATGCATTTTCCCTGAGGTCCATTTTTTTCCATGTTCACTCACTTTTCAAGTATTTTCTATCACTTACTTTCACATAATATATATATATATATATATATATATATATATATTATATATTTGCTTCAACTAACACTTGCAGAGTAAAATTTCTTATCTCTGTTTTTCCATCTAGACTTAAATTCTCTTCTGCATGATGGAATTCTTTGACCATGAATATCACCTGTGCGTGGAACTCAGGAGCCTACTATTTCAAAAGATTTAATAATAGTGTCAAGGTATCTCCTCCACTTTTTATTCAAAAAATAATGTACACCTTGAAATCAATTTTCTATGTAAAATGAGCTGCTATAAAAATGTCTACTTTAAGTTAAAAAAAATTCCCTTCCCTTTCACATCATCTTTTAATGGCCATTTCACAGTTTTCTATTCACCAAAATGTAATCCAACTAGTTTTCCAACCTACTGACGTTCTTGCTTCCCACTATGGTTGTTATGCCAATCAACCAGGCTTTCAAATAATCACTGAATGAGTATCAGTTCTCAGATGACACACATTATTGTGTTTAGCTGCTTGACCAGACCACTTGTAACTCAACAACTCAAGTCAAAACAGCATCAAAATCTTTGCTTCCAGTTTTAAATAACTTTCCTATATTTGTTAAATCTCTTTCTTCATTCTTAGTCATCAAGTGCTGGAAATAGTCATAAGTCCTATTTGTTTGTTTTGTTTTGTTTTCTTAGTAAAGAGGGTGTTTTGGTAATGAATCTAGATTATATAAGAAAAGATAAAAGAGTTATAGAAACGGTATATATTTAAACACACACACACACACACACATACACACACACACACTCACAATAACAACATACCCTCATTAAAAGCCTAGTGTGTGGAAAGAATTTCCCTATTGACATTTGACCCATTCTTTCATGTGCAATAGTGTCCATATCAAGGATGGAGTTAATACCTCCTATATATTCGCATGCAAGTTTATGTGCTCATGATTAGTTTTTGCCTAGTTTGTTATACTTCTCCTTACTGCTGATAAAATATTCAAGTGACTTGTCAGTGTATTCAACTCCTGAATATTTGCATTATGAATATGATACCATTGGCGGCTATAAAGCTCTTTATCAATATGTTTTAGTTACAAAGCTGTATAAAAGGTACCTAAAACTGGCAACATATTCTGTAATAACCTACATTCGTGAAGCAATAAGTTACTATTTTTTACTATTTTTATTAAATTTTATATAATTTACTATTTTTATAATGAAAAGGAAGCAATTATTTTCTAGTGCCTACTCTACCTGCATTTGGGACATGAACCTGACAGGGACTGTTCTTTGTAGAGTAGAAAGGTGGTTATTTTAAGTAACATCATGATGAAAGGATTAAGTGTTATCTCAGTCAGTATTTGTCTTTGTAAATGAGAGAACTTGAGTTTAATCCAAAGAACAAAATGGAAAACCAGTTTTGGTGGTTTGCAATGTAACCCCTTGCTACGGAGACAGATGTGAGTGGATCCCTTTGGTTTGCTGACCAAATTCTAGGTCAATGAAAGACCCTATGCTTCTAATCACTGTGGATAGTATCTGAGAAACAACACCTGATCTACTCCTCTGGCTTCTAAACGCAACCATGCACACTTGGCCATTTTCTTGTATACACATGAATGCACATACAACCACAAATCATGTATTCATGAGCAAAGTTCCAGTACTTGTGAACAAAACTAAACATTTTACATATTTAAAATATTACAAATATAATTTCTGGCAGTATGCCTGCTGTATATTTCTACAGAAATATGACACAGTTTATATGGTAAATTGTTATATCACAGAATATAATTTTCCTTCTGAAAAAAATCAGATATCCAGTGCAACACAATATTGTATATTGATTATAAAGTGGAGATTACATTCACATTGAATTTTTTTCCATGCCGAGAAACTGCCAATCAATTATAAAATTTCTGTCAAAAATTTTTGTTCTTTTTTGTTATATGTATACAGAACAATAATTATTACTTGACTGTGTCTAAAATTTGGGGATAAAGTTGCCTATTTCTGACAAATTTTCACAGAATTATTTATGAATTGGAGTTAAATTAATGTCTTCATTGTATTGTTCAAAGGAGTACACAGGCTTTGACATCAATAAATATTTTGTTTTAAAATGGAGCAAGTGTATTTCTGACTATTTTGCCTCCCGTTGGTATTCTTATTCTTCTATTGTGGGATTCTTCAATATGAGGGATTTTTTGCCTTGACTTGGTGTTTCTTGCTTTGCCTGTTTGACTGTCATGGTTTGGAGGACTGTTCTTTTATGAAGAATAAATAGAGGAAGAGTTGATCTGGGAGAATGGTGAGCTAGGCTGAGGGAGAGAAAGCTTTGATTAGGCAGTATTGCATAAGAGAAGAAACTACTTTCAATTTTAAAAAAATGAACAAAAATAAAAAAATGAAACAGATGTCTACAAATTGGACAGTGAGGCAGACTATATTATATTATTTTACCACATAATTTATTACATTTTAACATTTTGATTGGTTGTTAATGATTTTAAAGAATGATACAATTGTTTATTATGTGAAGAAAGAGAAAAAAGATTGAGTAACTTACTTAGTTTATAGTTCCTAAGGTTAAGAGAACACATTCAAAATGTTTTAGACTTTTGCTTCTTTGTTTCTTAGGTTTAGGTTAGTTGACACTGTAAGTTCTAATATTCCCATAGATTTTTTTCTAGAACATAGCATTCTAAATATTATATGGGTAAAAATAAGAAATACTCTGTAATAGAAAATTAATCATAGGGCATTCTCTCTTGGTTGTTAAAGCATATTAGGGTATTTCAGCAATTAAAATAATTTAAATGAGGAATAGATAAAATGGTTGTGTCTTCTAGTTGCCCTTCCAGAACAATGTGTCAGTCCCTCAGACCAGTAACAGCTTTGTCATTTATAAATATTACCAGTAGTGCAACCAGTTTTCAATTAAATGTGAATGTAAAAAACTGAATTGTAGGGAAAAAAAGAAAGTAGGGTGGAGACCTTTGTTTTACAATGCACTGAGTGAAGGTGTCTGAAAACATGAACTCACAGACTGAAGAAGCACACACAGGACGTGAACAGGTCTGCACCAAGTCTTAAGATTATGTATTAGAGTTGTCAGTTAAGCATTAATTTTTGGGATTCCTGAGTGTGTAAACAAGTGTGTATCTGATTCTTCTGCTTTATTTTATGCTCTTTGCTTTCTGTTTGTTGCACTTGTCCAACTTTGTTTTATGTTATTCTATCTTGGTTTTTGTTGTCTCTCATACTCCTGTTCTTTTCTAATGAGCGACAGAAAGGGTGTGAATCCTTATGGGAGGGGAGGAGCAGGAATGAGGGAAGTAAAGACAGGAGAGACCATAACCAGGATGTGTAGCTTGATTAAAGACTCTATTTTCAATAAAGGTAAAGAAAAGAAGCATATGCATTTTACTACACCATTTACATTTTTGTCGACTAGAAACAATTTTTAAAATATTAATATAAATATTTATATCAATTTTCACAGGTCCATAATAGTATTCTAAGTTTCAAGATAAACATCAAAGAAATAGGTAGACTTCAGTGTATGGCATACCAAGAAACACAAACTTAGTCATCAGAAAATATTTACATATATGCACTTTTAGATAACAGCTTTACCTTTTTTTTATTTGTGTAGTTTTTTCCATATATTATCCTTATTTAAAAAAAAAAATCACTAGGTCTGTTTAGTCCAAACTGTAAGGGCATTTGAGCTCAGCAACCTAAAATATCACCCCTGAGAAAACTGTCTTTCCATCTCTCAGTATCCATCAATTACTAATAGCTTGTTAGTTAGGCATCAGGACTCATGAGAGTATTATTTCCTGTGCTGGAGCATGGACTGGCATAATCTTGCCCAGATCTTGTAGCTACAAATGCAGTTTCTGTGTGTTCTTGATGGTAGTAACCCTGTCAGATCCATAAGACATTATTCTGCTGCCCTCTTCTTTCATTATACTCTAACAATTACAGCTCACTTCCTTATATGATTTTCTACAATAATATGTGAAATTGGCTGGAGAGGATGTGACAGACATATTCAGTTCAAGACTGAGAAATTCAAAGCCACTAATTCTGTGTATTTTGATTACGTTCAATTTTCTCTATTAACCACCATGAAATGCACAAAAGTATTACTGTGAGGAACAGTAAAAGCTGCTATAGTCCAATTGTAAAAGGTTACTAATAGAGAAGGCAATATAAGAATATAATCGTTTAACAAAATAATAGTTGTAGGCTTTTTTTGTTGTTGTTAGTTTTGTTTTGTTTTAACATTTCAATTTTTTTTCCTTTAAATGGAGTGAATTGTGTACAGGGGGGTTAAATGCTTTATAGACCAAAAAATAAAAATAAAAAATAAAAAAATAACAGCGCTAGAACCAACTTAATTATCATCATCTTCTTCGTTTCCTTCTTCCTCCTTTTCCTCATCCTCTTCATCCTCCCCATCATCTTCCTATTCCTCCTTTTTCTTACTCTTTTTAACTTGACCACCCCCATTTTCACTGCATTGGGTTTCTCTTCAGCTCTGTAAGCATCAATATCCTTGTCGTACTTCTCCTTCAGCTTTGTAGATTTTATGAACTCTTTCGGCAGGAGTAATTCTTCATGTTTCAAAATATTCTTGTTTTTCATATGTAAACAAAATATTGTTTTACTTTAATATTTTCATTAAAAACTTGTGCACTTATGAGTAAGTGGTTCATTTTAAAAAGTGATATCTATTGGAATATTTAATAAAAATTAAAATTAATAGCAATGAACAGTAATTATAAGGAGTAAAAATATTTCATTAGAGCCACAATAATAATTTTGCTTCTCTTCATTATTAATTTTAAATTGTAGTGTAGTTATTAAGTGATCTTTACCTTCTAAAGCACATATTAATGATAAAAATAATATGATCCATTAAAATAATTTATCTTTATCCACTAGATTTATTCATTTTAATTAAAATGTCATGTAATATAATTATGGAGACTTTATTGGCCAAGTACAGTAAGCAAAATGATTCAATTAAAGGAATTTTATTGAAAAACTATTTAAATAGAAAAGAAAATGTCAAATTGGCAGTAAGTATAAAGAGATAAATTTCTCACTGCGTTTCTAGAAATTCTTTCACATATGTAAAGTGATACCAAGACAAAACATAGCAACCTAATGTCATTCATCATCTATAAATTTAGGAATCGCAACTGAAAAACACTTGGACTTTATAGTTCTCTCTTACATTATCATTTATTTTAAGGATTTTTTTCAGAGAGCAGATCTAACTGACTGAAACATGACAAATATTCTGTTTATAAAAAGCCTTGTGATTGCAAAATAATTTAGTCTCAGACAAATACATTTTGAAAGGCATGAAGTAAAGGTTGTAAGAACTTATGGGTTATCAGCAACATGCCAGAAGAGAGAATGCCATTCATTGAATCATAGCTGACACCTTAGCTGAAACATATTTACCTGTTTAATGGGACATACCAGGGAGAGTGTGTCACATGTAAAGACAAAAACTTCCACAGATCCTCAGCAATTTCTGTGCTAGTTACCCTGCAGCTAAGTACATGGGGCACACAGAAAATATGAGGATTTGATCATTGCATATATGAGGAGAAGTGTTTGTCCTTTCCTGACTCAAAATCATGGTTTATTTTCTTTCTTCAATTAGAATGAGAAAGGCAATCTTTCAAAATAGAAGAGAAATCAAGGAACACAGAGAAAGATGAAGATATTTTTAATATCATAACAAAATAGAGATATAGTTTTAAAACTGATTGTGGAATCACTTTGATGATTCCCACGTCTGGCTTTCTATACTATAGAGTATTAATGATCATTTTTGTGACCATATCATAAAATTATAATTAAAAACAATATTCGGAGTCAGATTGTGAACGTAAGAGACATGCTGTTCATGATTACTTGAACTGAGACTGATACCAAAGACATTTTATTAACTGCAGCAGACTTAATTGTGTGTGATGAGTATACTTGTCATGGGAGGGTGTGTAACTTGGTTTATGTCTCAAAAACACACACTATCCCTGAACTCTGTGAATATTATCCTGTGGAACAGTGATAACCATTCCCAAAGAGGAAATATGTGCACTGTATGCATGTGTTTGCCTTTGTGTATGTGTGTGTGTGTGTGTGTGTGTGTGAGAGAGAGAGAGAGAGAGAGAGAGAGAGAGAGAGAGAGAGAGAGAGAGAGAGGAGAGAGCATGTCTGAGAACCCATAACTTTTCATTGTATGCCATGGTCACAATGTTGCATGCGTATAGAATTCAGGGAGACTTTCTTCATATGATTTAAACAAGGTTCCAAGCATGTGCACAGAGAATATGCTGTTTTTTCAACTATGTTTGTACTGCAGACTGACATGTCACATCCCAGAACTTTATAACTGCATTACCCTTCCTTGATGTTCCCTGAGTGCGCGACCAGGTATAACTAATACTGATACAGATGAATCATATATAGTATAGCACTCAATGGTACTAATTCTTGGCACTTTTTCCAGTTGGGCACCTCTGTGTTGACTACTGCTTGTTACAAAATGAAACTTTGCACACACAGCAAAATAGAAAAGACGTTAAAGAGCATCATATGTTGAGAGTTATAGGCACTTGTTTTCATATTTTGTAGGAAAACAATATACTCAGAAAGGAGTTGTTCAGACATTCTAACTTCCCTCTAAGTCTCCTTTTATTTTTTTGTTTAATTGTATTTTTAAACTGGCTTACTAAGCACTAAGTTTCTGGATGGCTTTTGCAAACACCTTTAGTTTTGGTTAACTATTTCCTGCCTCCGCTTCCACAAGCCCAAATCATAGCCATACGCAAGAATGAAATTAGAAATAGCTGAGTCTCATGAATACCAAGTTCTATGGAATTTAGCAGACTGACAAATACAGAACTATAAGGGACTTCTCTTGAAAAGAAAAAAAGAATAGGGATATTCTCTACTATTTGGTATATTTCTGTATAAAGTATGTTAAATTCTCTCAGAAGATTGAAGACAATAGTGACTATTCCCTTGCCTTCACTTGTCAACCAGTCAAGCCTACTCGGTAATGTCTTGGCCAATGATGAAACCTTTCTTGGAAAAACAATTAAGAAAAAGAAAACAGTATGTGTTGTTAGAGTGTTTATGGATGTGAAAAGAAACCATGGTGACAGAAGCTCATATAAATATTTAATTAGGGCTGGCTTATAGATTAGAGTGTCTGTCTATTACCTTTATGCTGAAAGCACTGGGTCAGGACAGTTCACATGGTGTGGAGAAAGAATTATGCAGACAGCACAAGAAGACAGATCTTAAAGCCCAACATCAGTGACTCACTTCTTACAACACCAACATAACTCTTCAAAATCCCATACTTTTCAGTAATGCCAGTCTCTATGAGCCTGTGGTGTATTTTCATTCAAGCGGCCACAATGTTTCAGCAGGATGTCCCTTGAGGAGGTTCTCTGATACATACACACAAAGGGATGAGGGTCACCTTCTGTCCATAGTAGGTAGCTGCATGGCCAGGATCCCTGTATCACTTAAAATATTTTATAATTTTGTAAATGGTTTTATTTCATCTCATACTAAAGATCTATGAATCATAAACTCTCAAATATCAGAAGAACATAACCAACCACTGGACATTCTAATTAAATATGTTGGAATGTATTTTATACCTCCTAATTCAAGGAGAAAGTCCCTAGGTAAGCTTGATGCTTCTTTACTGTATTTAGCAATCACCAATGTGTCCCAACTGTTAAGCAGATGTTCAGAGACAGACTCGGAAATGTGAATCTCCTTGGCAACCAGGAGATGTGAGTGAGGAAAGGAAACTACATGCTTCAGAGGAGCAAAATAAGAGGGTTAACGTTGTAGTTGGATATGAGGAAACCAACACATTTTCCTTAAAACAGAAAAAAATAAACTTTTCATATTAACTCATCACACTTGAAGAATTGAATGAGTTTTATGACAGAAAAACATGTCATTCCATTGCTTTCCTTCGTAATTGCCTAAACAAATGAGTTTATTACAGATACTAAATTATGGTATATGAGAAGACAAATGAGGATGTGGAGGTCTGGAAAAGTTAGTAAAATGAATGCAGATTACAACTCTAGAAAGCTCTTTTAGAAAAAAGTTTACTTTTGACTTCTTGCCTCCACTAACACACATACACACAGGCATGCGTAATTACACGTGCATGTTCACAAACATGTGACCATGTCCCCACTCAAGTGTGTATATGAGAGAAAGAGTGAGAAAGAGAGAGAGATAAACAGAGACAGAAAGAGAGAGAGAGGTTGCAGGTTTGCATGAACATATACTTTAAATTAGAAATTTATTGTATTTTCTAGCTGGAGGAAATATCATGGAGATTAGTACAAATAATTAAGTGAGCTGTGAATTCATTTAGAAAATAAGGTTAAAGAATGCAATTCATACCATGAACCATATAGGAAAAGTACATTTTAACAAAATAAAGTAAGATTCAAAGAATACTACTATAGTATGAAAAATGTGAGCAAAATTCAATACTCAAGTACCATGAATGAAAAATGGCATTAACTGGAGACATGTATGATATGCTTTGAGAACACCCCCAAAAAAAAAAAAAACCACAATATAGTTCTGCTTTTTTTATCAGTTTTTTAAACTCTTATTTTTTTTTTAACTGATTTACTTGTTTAATTTTTTTTTTTCATTTCTGCCTATTCTAACACCGTCCAAATATGTGTGACTTCTTTTGTTTGGCAGAAGACTAAGAAAAATATAGGATGTTTAAAACAAAGTTTTGTGTTGGTATGAATCCAAGTTTTAGCTAAATTCCAGACATTTCAAATCAAGAGTCATTTAAACAACAACAGCACAAACAACAATAACAAGAGGACAAAATTCCATATGGTCAGAATGGAGCAATAAAACATTTCCTTCAGCTCTGTTTGCTTTACAAATCCATTAGTTAAGTCCTTGCCACACAAGAAGCACGGTGTCCTTTACATCCCTTTGAGCAAAGTAATGAAAGTAAAACTGAAAAATACACAATTTTTACCCTGCATTCCTTCTTGACATTTTCTGCATTAATCTCAGATGGGTGTAAACAAAGACAGATGTCCACAGTTATAATGTCAAGTTATGTTTCCATTAATTCTCCTCAAAGGGAAATGATGCTGCACATTTGAGTGTGGCCATGATGAAAATTGAACACTCTTTAAATATGTCTGGAAAAACTCAGAGGCCTCAAAAATTATTTCACATGGAGATTTTCATGAAAAAACTGAAAGTAAATGGAATGGCCAAGAAGTGAATTTTTATAAGTAGAGGTCAAATTTGACTCTTAAAAAAATTACTAATTACAGTTTAGTAAAGCATGTCATTGGATTAAGACTACTACCCAACACAAGTTCTTAAGTAAGATACACTATAATTTCACCTCCAAACACTTCCTGATTTGTGAATTGCACATATTTCACTGAATATGCCACATATCTTAATAAATTTGTTTTAGTGGTGGAACCCATTACATTGAAATATGTATTTCTTGTCATATATACTTTAACTATTTGTTTTCCAAAAATTTAGGCAGAAATCATGTTTGAAATGCTTTATTTCCTATTTCCAAAAATTATAGAATTATGAATTTATAACTGATATTTATTTACTCATATTTTTTCAAATTTTATAAATAATTACTCTCAGATAATTATTAAGTAATGCAGGTATTGCTGATGTGTATAAGAATGATGAATTATAAAGCCCTGAGTTTTCATGAATGCCTCATAAAATACAATTATTTGATTCTAGTTCTATTCTATTTCTTGCTATAATAACTGCCCATGTTTTGTTGCATGGAACTCTCAGAAGAGTATTTTTATCATTAACTCTAGTAGTGACACTGAAACCACACACTTCTGGCATTATCAAGAAATATTTTCTGAAGACCTGTGTTACACAGACCCAGCCATGTCAGAAGCTACAACTGTCCCCAGACTCGAAACATGACTAGTTATAATGAAAAGTTTCAAAATACTGGAAAGAAAACAGAAACAGAGTCATGCTATATACCACATTCATTGAAACAGAATGTTTACCCATGAATGTATTTCACCATTTAAAAATGACCATAGGATCACAAGCCAACAGCATATAGCTGTTTTTTTTTTTTTTTTTTTTTTTTTTTTTATGGAATCAACCTTTCTTCTAAACATTCATGTAATCTCAAAAGTGACAAAACTTTGTTACATATAAATGATTGGAAGTGGATATTGAATCATCTTAATGGAATTGTCTTCTGAAAATAATGGCTTCCAATTCATTTGAGCTACAGTAAAGCCTTCTCACTCTCCTAGAATACTAGCTGTAACTTTGCTTTTCATGTACCTTAAATCTCTAAAAGAAAGAAAGTAGTAAACAAATTTACTGAATACTTATTTGTAACATTCACTCAAATGCAAAAGATAACGACCACAATCATTAAAATTTATTGGGAAAAAAAGTTTCAATTTTCCAATTGCTTCCAAATAAAATAAATTTGTATCTTTGTTGACTGAAAACATCATGGTACAATCTGACCCACCAGTTTAGACACTTGAATACGAAGTCCATTAGTTGTCTTTTGGGGATTTTTCAAGCCAGCAGCACCAGGATGCTAGTGATAATTCCATCTTTACTGCATAATTGTAGAGAATAAGTTTATCATCATACAGAAGAAGCATTTTACTAAAACTGTTACATACCTATTCAAGATATGGTTTTAAGAAAAGATTAATAATGACTGAAAAGGAAAAATAAGTGTTTCTTTGTCTATTGTATTAAGAAATACATAGATAGATAAACATTTTTAGAAACTGGTAAGTGAAGTGTTTAGAAATATAAAAATGTCAGGAGTAAAATTTAAAATTCTGAAATAAAAACTCTATCATTTTCTTTTTCACATTTTTCCATTATATTGGACATTTCAACCACAATTCTCCCTCTGACCCCCTCACTTCCCCATAGCTCATCCCCAGTCCACTCCTCCTCATTGTTAAGATCTCCCATGAGGAGTCTGGCACAATAGTTTGGGGCATGGCCAGGCCAGTCTTCCATGCATAAAGACTAAGCATGGCATCCCACCGTGGGGAGTTGGGTCCAACAAGATAGCTCATGGTTTGTATCATGGTTCTACTGTCAGAGTCCCTGAACTAGTCTAAGCTTCACAACTGTCTCCCACATACAGAAGGCCTAATTCGATCCCCTGGAGTCTCCACAGCTACTGTGCTAGAGTTTCTGAGTTTCCCCAAGCTTATTTCAGCTGTCTCTTTAGATTTTTCCATCATGATCTTAACTTCCCTTGCCACATATTGCATCCTCCCTCTCTTTGATTGGATTCCTGGTGTCTCTGCATCATGTCCTATATAAGCACCTCAGTACAGAGGATGAATAAGCAATTGCAGAGTTTTCAATTATATGTTACTGTGAAAAGCTGTACAATAAAGATTGTCTACTATTTCTAGAAAACGAAAACACTAACAATAGCCAAATAACAAAGAACTGAGCAATGATCTTACCTGTCAGTGGAGTGCAAACTTGATACATTAAATAAGAAGGATTGCATGACGTCTTCTTGCAAAAAGAGGCATATTTTCTGTACTTTCTAGCAAGTATAATCTTTATATATAATTAGTTAAAACATACAATTACAAAAACAGCCTGTTTAATGTTTCAAGAAACAGACATGTTTTTCCAAATTAGGATGTAGCCAAGAAGGTTGTAACAGATCAATTTGTTTATTGATTTATTTACTTTTTACCAAAAAGTATTGTCTTATATTAAGCAGCTCTACAGCCTTAATATCAATCTATTTTGTTAAAAAACAACTACATTTCATTCTATTAAAGGCAGAATAGTATGTTACATTTCGTTATGTGTATGTGTTTGACATGTTTATTTTCTTTTATTCATTTGCTATTAATGGCTTTTTTTTTAGTTTGAATGTAACTAGAGCCAGATTTTAGGCACTTGTACTGGGCTGTCCTTGTGGTTCTGACAGGATATGACCTCAGCTGCAGCTATTAAGGGAACCGCCTATGCCTATTTACTTCCTTCCCCTTTAAAAGGTCCTTAAACACCTCCCATGCCTCTCTGTATCTTTCCTCTCTGTCTCCCTGCTTTTTCCTTCTCTCTCTCTCTCTCCCTTCTCTTTCCTCCATCCCCTTGCTCCATTCCCCAAAGACCAGTCTCTCCCTTCCCTTTCCACTTTTGATGATCCTTTTCCCTTATAATAACAAAAACAAAAACAAAACAAACTCTGCATTCTCTCTTTCAACTGTCTTGTTTTTTTTTTTTTTTTTTTTTTTTTTTTTTTTTATTGCAACATCTGGTCCCCATAATCTCAAAGGGAGTAGTGTTAATGGGTGTGTGGCTTTGTTGCTATAGGTATGGCCGTGGAGGAAGTGTGTCACTATGATAGTAAGCTTTGAGACCTCATATATTCTCAAGCCACACCCAGTATCTCATTTCACTTCCTATTGTTTGTGATCAAGATGTAAGTCATTCAACCCAGGTATCATGTCTGCTGCACACCAATGATATTCCATCCTGATGACAATGGTCTGAACCTCTGAAACTGGAAGCCATACCATTAAATGTTTCCCTTCATAAGAGTTGTGGTCATGGTGTCTGTATTAGCTACCGTTTCTTTTCTGTGAAGAGGTACTATTACCATGGCAACTCTTAGATATGAGAAATATTTAATTTGGGTAGCTTAGAGTCAGAGGTTTAGTCCATTATCATCACAATGCTACATGATGGCATGATGTTTGAACTTCATGTCATACATTGAAATACTTCATCTATTTTAAGGAAATATTTTCATGGAGAATTAATGACAGCAATTCAGTGCTGTACATATAGACATCTATCTTTAAAGGCATCATTTTCCCAATACTGTTTTTGCCACATTGTAGTTCAGTTCTGTGAGGGCTTCCTATTTAAGGAGTTATGTAATAAAATATTTATCAGTTGATAATCAAATGGTACGTGTTTTAATTCTCACAAATTTGTAATTTGCATATATTTCAGTTTCTTCACTTTGAGCCTTTTTATTAATACAAATATGTTTATATGTTAAAATGAAGACATAAAATAGCTACCAACCTCTTGAAGGATTAAAAAGGAAATGAATTACTATTAGTCTTATAATATGAACAAAAATTGAAATATATAAATACACACACACACACATATATATATATATATATGTAGCCTCATAAAAGGAGTTTGGCAATGATCCTTCTGCTTCTATTGTGTGAAACAAATTGAGGAGAATGGTATTAGCTCTTCTTTGAATTCTGCACTGAAACCATCAGACCCTGAAATTTCTTATGGTGGGAGACATTTTGTTGGCGACTTCTATTTCATTAGTGGTTATTGATCTATTTAAATTGCTTAATTGTACTTGATTTCATTTAGGAAATTAATTCCTATCCAGAGAATTGTCCATTTCCTATAAAACTTTGAATTTTAGGGAGTACAGGTTTTCAAAGTATGACTTGATGTTTCTCTAGATTTCCTCTGTGTCTATTGTTATGTCCCCCTTTTCATTTCTGAGTTTGTTAATTTGGATTTTCTCTGTCTGCCTTTTGGTTACATAGCATTGTTTATTGAATGATCCTGATAAACTTCTGTGACACTTTCTATTTGATTTATTTATACAGTATATATTTTTAATTGATTTATTAATTAACAATATGGGTATTAGCCTAAAAGTGCTTTAATCTGATGTCCTCTTTGATGATTTTAATCTGATAAATATTTCTTTGTTAGACTCTTCTCTATGAACTTCACTTCCAATGTTTTCCTTCTCATACCTATAACTTAGGGAACTAAATTTGAGTTTATTACTCAAATCAAAGCAACACCCCCAAATGTGGAGTTTGATTTCAATTTAAGCAAAATTCCATGTGTGAATACACCAGCTAGATACTTTTAAAGTGTTTTCAACTGGAAACTAAAACTATATTTGCCACTGAGTATCACTGGATATAAAAAGGAAGACTATTGGTATTTCCATGGAGTTAGCTGAGTAGAAAATGGATTCCTTTAATCATGACTATTGTTTGTAGATATATATGTCTGAGTTGAGCACACGAGTGTTTTCAATAACTGAGAGAAAGGGACAGTTTATGCATACAGTATAAAAACTAGAAAAAATGAAAATGTTGTGGTGGATTTAATGCATAAGTTAAAAACATGCTGTCCTGATTATGTCCCATTAGAATTTCTACATAAAAGATTGAATTAAGAGAGTGAAGAAATCACTAAGGAAAAGATATAAATTCTTCTGAAAATATCTACTGTGATTGGTCTATGAATGACAAGCTTTATAATGTCAGTATAATGCCTTACGTTAGTTACTAAAAGCCATACAAATTGGTAGATCACAATATGGTACTAGCAGGTGAAGAATTTCCACTTCATCAGCAGTATGACTGATAAGTGAGGGACTAGTAAGATAACTGCAAACCTGGAGAATAGATTTTTCCTTTGCATGAAACAGATAGATATCCAATAATATTTCAGGTTTGGTTAAATAAACAAAGGCTCAAGAAGGGGTTAACAGAGATATATAAAGGATATGTTAAAATAATTATCTTTATCATATACACTTGAACACAGACAAGGACTATAACTCTCTAAGGTAATGAACATGTTGTTCAGCATTGTATATGTTATTTTTTTCAATGGCTGTATCATAACAAGTATGCAAATTGTTGTATGCCTTCCTTTACAGCACAAAGATTTCTCCTTAGTGCCGCTTTCTCTGTGACGAGAGTTCAACCAAGAGATACCGTCTAAAGATTTTATTGGCCAAATTAACCAAGACCAGAAAAATTTTTAAACAGGTTGTCTCAGGGTAGAGAAGGATAAGGAATACATGTGTGGCTTTGTTTCATATTTAGTGGCTATTTAGGAAGTAAGTGCATACTAAGGGGAATGTGGAGATCCTTTTTTGTTCCATAATCTATTGTCCCAGATTGTCCGCTTTCCTATGGCACTCTGAAAATCCCATAGGTGGGGATGGGGTGAAACCACAAAATAAATAACAATATGATTAAGTGGGATATTTCTTAGGATGCTAACTTTTTTTATGGTATACATGTAGCAATTGAAACGTGTCCTTACACCGTAGTTTCTCATACAGTAAGAAGAATGGGAGTGAATTTCCCAGAATGTTTCACCATGGAAGGAAATCCTATCAAAAGACACAGCTAGTAAGGCACAGGGGCAGTTTCCTTGGTGCATGCATGGCTAACACCATACTTAATAATAAAAGGCAGTTTTCAAGACATAGCTGTGGTTTCTAGTTCCTTCACATCTAACACCTTTGTTAACCAAGAGACACTGATGCTGTTGTATAACGGCAGTTTTTCTTAATTTCTTTATATCTGAATCAATATCAATGCCTACCTGATCCTATTTCTTTTAGGATCTTGCTCAGAGTTCCATCATTGGGAATACTATATAGAACAAATACAAAATAATACTTAACTTTCACCTTAAAATTCGAGACAGGGTTTCTCTGCATTGCTTAGGAACCTGTCCTAGAAGTAGCTCTGTAGAACAGTCTGGCCTCAAACTCACAGAGATCCACCTGTCTCTGCCTTCTGAGGTCATATGACTTTAACCTTGGAAGAGTAGGCATGGTTTTGAACTCTCTGACATTAAGTCAAGATGTAGCACAGCCATTTTCATGAGCCACAACAAATAACACTCATGAATCTTGAAATGGTTTACACAAAGTGATATTAAAAAATTTAATAGTTGATAGCAGAGATGTATCTATTGCATCATATTAAAATTTGTGTGTCACTTGAGAGTGACATCTGTACTTATCCAAAAGATACCTCTAATTCCAGGTGCTGGTTTAAGAATGCAATGCTATTTACTGGAAGAAATAAATATACAATACAGAAAATATTCTTTACATTCATTATTAGAAACAATGAAATAAAATTAAGAGTAACCCCTAAAAGGTAGTATCACACATTCATTTCCTTGTTTCAGAGCACTTCAAGTCTTCTTGAATTACAACTTTGATCTGAGTCTGTCATATGTATATTATAGAATAAATTTTAAAACAGGTTTAATCTCTCAGCTAATAAACTAAATGAGATTATCAATAAAATAAAGTTTCCTCTTCATGATGAATGCTGTGTTATATTTAGCAATACTGGCAGGAAGATGGAGAATATTAATGAGGAGATATCTGTGGACATAAATAAATAATATTAACATTTTGAAATAAAAATATATAGAGAAAAAAGAAGACTCACTGTAGCATTTTGTTTTCATTTCATTTTTACTGTACTTATTAATATTCCTTGACAGTTTTAGGCATGTAGGCAATAAATTTTGATCTTTTCCATTAATTCTGTCTCAACTCATCTTTCCTACTGAAAATGACAAATCATCCTGCTGTTCATGTGTTCTTTTTTTGTGGGTGATCTATGGAATTCAGTAACTATTATGCATACTAGCATGGGTGGAAGATAACTGCTTTATCTGTGTAATTAATTAGTTGATTTACCACTGGAAAAAAATAACCTTTGTTGTCATGGTGCCTCATTGGCCTCTATCGAGGCTATGAGGAAATATTCTGAATCACATTCAAATTGGTCTTCTAAATATATCAACTTAAGTATTTTCATTAGTTCAATGGCTGTGACATGTCCAGAGAATGTCTTTTGCTACACACAGTCTCTCCTTGGTTCCTCGATTCTCTCTGTCATCTCTTCTGTGATGTTCCCTGAGACTTATAAGGTGATATGTATGTCTCATTTGGAGCCTAGCACTCCACTATAACCTATAACCAATACTTTGATCAGCTATGATGTTCTGCATTAACTGTTACTGAATGTAAAAGCTTTCTTTACTATTATATTATTAATAATTTATTTTTCATTGGAAACAATCATATTTTACATACCAATCTGTCTCTGTTCCCTCACCCTCCCATCCTCCCATTGCCCCCACCATCTCCCCATCCCACTCCTCAGAGTGGGTGAGGCCCTCTCATGATGGACCAATGTCTGTTATATCAATTGGGGCCAGACATAGACCTTCCCTGTTGTACCTAGGCTGAGAGAGTATACTTCCATAGGGAAAGGACTCAAAGAAGCAAGTTAATGCACCAGAGATAAATACTGGTTGCACGGTTAGAAGCCTTAGACTGTCCAGGACCCCCAACTGACACCCACGTTCAGGGGGCCTGGTTGTGTCTTATGCTCTTTCTGCAGTTTTCCTGATGAATATTGACTTTTACTAAGTTGTTGTAATTAAAGATTTTTAAATTTGCTTTCTTAAAAGTAGTTCTTAAGGAGAGACATATTTAAATATTTACATTTTGTGCGAAAATTGTAAAAGATTATTATGTCATCAACTAGGCTTGCTATATTTTCCTTCTATAATTTACTCAACTACTATTATCTTTTATTATTCTCCCAATTAATAACTCAGAATACATCATTACATATAATATTACTAGAGTAAGCATTAGCTAACAGTAAAGTGTTTGCTGTGCAAACTTGATTATCATAGCTTTAGGTTCAAGCATCATGAGAAAATTTAAGTATGCTAGTATGTGTCCATGATCCCAGCACGAAAAGAGCTCCCTTCAGGTGAATTCTGGTTGTCTGGTAATTGACCAATCATCTTAATCAAATAAGCAAACTACAGACTCAGTGAAAGTCTCTGTCTTTAATAATAAAGTGTAAAGGTTTAAGAAAAGCACTTGATGACCTTCTCTGGCAGCTATCTCAAGACATATGTGTTCAAGCTCAGAAACATGTACTTACTCTAGCATTCACCCAAGAATTACCATTACTACTCACTAAGTTGTACTTGCTTTTACAAAGTCATTAGCATTTTACTGGCTCCAGTATTTCTTACGTAACTCTTTCTAACTTTGAACACTTTTTATAATAAAGCCTACAAAAATGAAACATTCTGTAGGATGCATAGATCTTGTGGCTGTTAAATTCTCAGTCTCATAGCACAACTGGGAAGCATAAGTATCTTAAGATCCTGCATGCTGACATTTGGCTGGATGCTGACGAACATAAACCTGTGCATCCCACACCACTCTTCTCCATCTGTCAGAACCAGTCTTTTTCTCAATAGAGACTTTAGATGATTGATCAAAGGCAAATAACATCAAAGACAACTCTATTTTGCTTCAGTACACAACAACATTCCTTTCCTATTGGAAATAACAGATAAAAATATTTTAGTCCAGTACAGAGATGTAATTTAAAATTTCATTTCAGAGATGATAATACCACATTAAAATTACTGTCATACATTTTAAAATACATCAGTTGATCTAATTTGTAGGAAGAATACTGGAAATTGGTTTTAAAAAGGGGGACATACAAATCACAAAATCTGATACAATAAAATTCATTTTCTTTGAGGTTGTTATTTGGAATTTTATGTGATCCAGTGAGTTTTTATACGAATTAATTTGCTTCATTATTTCATCATGAGTAGATTCAATAATTGCTTATAGTCAATAAAACTGAAGGTTTAACAGTACCAAAAAACTCAAGAATAAGTGTGAAGGAGCAGAAAACGTGATGCCCTGCAATGACTAAATTACATGGAACATCCTATCAATGTGACAATAAATCCTGCTGCAATAGAACCCAGACTGTTTTAGTTACAGTATGTATGTAAATATAGCAAAATAATTAGTGACAAAAGCACAATTAAGCAAAACAAAAGGTGGGGGTCTGGTAACATATGTCCGTAACGTCAGAACTAGGTAGAGAATTGAGGCCACTTCTTTGTTAGTTCAAGACCATCCTTGTCTACATAGCAAGTTAGTTGGAATCCAGGGACACATAGTGAGACACTGTCTCAAATAAAATATGATAGTTTCTTTATTGATACCTGTATTTTATGGGTTGTTTCTTGTTCATTTCCTCACTTGTTTACACAACACCTGCCTTTCCATTAAGTTGAACTCTGTCACTCACCTTCTGTCCCCTTCTAAGAAGGCAGCTAGGTTTCTCATACAGATTTTAACAATAATATGGCTTTACAGGTTAATGACATATAATTCTCCTTTTCTCCCTTTGGACATGACTTTTTTTCTTTTTCTTGAAAAGTGTATAGAAAACAAATTTTCTCTGTTATGCGTGTATTATGTCTTTGTTTCCAATCTATTTCTTCTTGCTCTACTTGGGTTGGCTTTGAGGTAGGGAGGTAATGGAAGAACAAGAAAATATTGATACGGGTCTCTAATTGTGCATGTCTCTGCTGTCCACACACTACTCTACACAGCCTTCTTCCAGGCATCTAATTTTCAAAAGCTTCTGGTAGGATGGATTCCTCTGTTGCTGTTTGGGGTGTTCAATCAATAAAGCATATCCATGTCTAGATGAGTCATTACGTATTCCTATTGCCCCTAACTCTCCACTGCCCTCTGTACCTATTACTGTTCGGATACATTTAGGTTGAAAATATCTATGAAATTTTTCCTAGTGGAACCTTGAGAGTTCCCGACCATGAACCAGAATGTTTTTGAAAACATATATAAGGACAAGAGCCGAGAAACCTGCATAGATTTTGTTCTACCTTTTGTAACTTTAACCCTGGCAATGCAAGGTTGTCAGTCTTTGAGGTCTTCAAAGGAAGCTATATAAATCCAAGGCTTCTACTTCTAATCCTTGTATTCTTTGAACTTGCTAAAGTTTAAATCCCTGCAGCAGTGCCACGCAGGGGGCTCCAAACATAACTTTGCAGTTTTAATAAAAAGTGAACAGAAAAGAGACTATAAAATAATAAAGCAAGAGGCCAGGAGATGTGGCTCAATTGTGAATCTGAGGTGTGTATGAGAGAGAAAAGATCAGTAATACAAAAGTATCCTGAAGACTGGAATTTTATCATGAAAGTGTGATATTTAAAACTTCTTGCCATGATGGTTTTCTTTTCTTATTTACACCCAACTTAAATTTATAAGTATAATTTCACCTCTTTAGAAAATAAAATTAAATAAAATTAAAATAACATAATACAGATAATACTGTGCTTTAAATGTGTACAATGCTGAATATAAAATATAAATGTTTTAATCTCTGTGGGTAATGAAATCACAGACACTGTAGGGGAATGGTGTCATTATATAAAGTAATAGAAATTCTGGCCTTATTATTTTTACTACTTTGATCTACCCAGCCAAATAGGTTAGTAAAATAAGAGAAGCAGGGTGCATTTCTCATCCAGTGAAATGACTAAAAACAGAATTCAGTTGGATAAGTCTAAGCCATTATAAGATTAAAGAGCTGTCTGCCGCTAAAAGGCAGGTTTTATCACATGAACATCCAACGGAGCAGCGACTGAAGGCCTGGCCTACCATGCTACTGACAACTCTTGAAAGAGATTATGACTACAATATATTGGTTGGATACTGTTGGCGAGCTGATCTTTCAGACAATTTTACCCACAAATCTAAAACTAATGATGTAGACCTTATACCACGAAGGGGACAGAGGCACCCAGGAAGCCTCTACCCTAGACAGAGAATATTAGGCAACTTAGGAAGGTTGAGAGTCTTCCCTTTGGAAGAACCTACCAACAGGTTTTGTAATTCCAAAGTTCACCCTGAAATCATATACTAGCAAGTCTCATTATGCAGAGTCAGTGGGTTTCATTTATGCATAGTCATTAAAAAGAAACCAAGAAAAAGTGGTCATAGAATTGAAAAATAGCAAGGCAGTGAATAGGGGGTAGTAAGGAAGAAAAGGAAAGGTAGAATGTTTTAATTATAAAATTTAAAAGTATTTATAATTTCTTTTGAAAATTAACACACACCACTATGGGGTTAGGGAGAAACTTGGTCCTAGGGAAATTCCCAGGAATCCACAGGGCTGACCTCAGCAATAATGGAGAAGGTGGCTGGACGGGCCTTCCCCTGTAATCAGATTGATGACTACCCTAATTGCCATCATAGAACCTTCATCCAGTAACTGGTAGAAGCAGATGCAGAGATCCACAGCCCAGCACTGGGCTGAGCTCCTATATTCCAGTCGAATAAAGGGAAGAGGTATTATATGAGCAAAGGATGTCAAGATCATGATGGGCAATCTGCAAAGACAGCTGGTGCAAGCTCAGGGACTCTGTGCTGACATCTGGGGCACCTGCACAGAACTGAACTGGACCTATTGAGTGTGGGTGGAAGCTGTGTGGCTTGGGCTGTGTGTGGGACCCCAGCCAATGGGACAAGCATTTATCCCTGTTGCATGAACTCTCTTCTTGGAGCCCATTCCCTGTGGTGGAATGTGTTGCTCAACCCTGAAAGGGGGTAGTGTAGACAGAAGGACATGGTCCTGGACTTGGTCCAGGCTTATTTGACTCCCTATGGGAGGCCTTACCCTTTTTGAGGAGCAGATGGGGGTGAGGGGAGCTGGAACTGGAAAGGGGGGCAGAAAGAGGAGAGGGAAGAAGATCTGTAGTTGGCATGTAAAATGAATAAATATTTTAAATAAAAAATAACACACACACACACACATATATATATATACATATATATTGAGAGAGAGAGAGAGAGAGAGAGAGAGAGAGAGAGAGAGCAATCCATTACACTTTCAAATACACATCAAATTCATTTTGTTGATTCTGTGTCTATTAGATCCTGCCTGGCTACAATGTTAAAAAGAGAAGCTACTTCTACTAAAATCAGACTGACACCTGAAATTAGTCTAATAAATTCATATATATATATGTATATATATATATATATATATATATATATATATATATATATGAAATAGGATGTAAATTCAACATTATGAAGTGAATTGAATACCAGACCTTTATTATAAGGCATATTGATGTGGAAGACATCATGCTAAGTGAAATAAAACAATCACAGAAAGACATACATAGTGGGTGACACCACTTATATGAGAATCCTAAAACACTAACAAAAGTAAACTAACTTGTGCTAATTATTTATTTGTCTCATGATTCTGGGCTTCTTTGAGAAATTGGTTGTATTTACAGAAACGATATCACACCATAACTTCCATGTAGGAATAATGGATAAAATTTAAATAGATGTTAATATGAATTATTTTAATTGGATTTCCATAAACATGACAGATATGACTGTTCAGGGAGTTCAGTACATATAGACATTTTCTGCCAAGCCAGAAACTCTAATGATTCCAATCACCAAGAAGCACATGGTGGAATGAAAGAACCACCTATAGCAAGCTGTCTTCTGATGTTTATGTATGCTCCTGGTTATAAAATATCTTGTATAAAGATGGCAACTGGGAGGAGAGGCAAGGAAGGAAGGGAAAGGGAATGCACAAAGATAAAACACACTATATTTACAGCTTTGTTTAGTGTCCTCCGATGTTGCACTTCTAAATAAAATTTCCACACTCATATGCGATTTCTAGGTCAGGAACCCTGACATCTCATCATATTTTTATTCTTCTCTAAGATATCTTTTATGTAATCTCACATCTCTCAGAGGAATTGGAAGTAAAGTGAGAGACAGGAAATTCATTTACACATTACTAGCTATATTCAGTTCTAGTAATATGCCATAGAATATAAACCTCATTTATTTATTTATCAAAAATAGTGATTGATTCATTATATGTTTTATAATATATTGAACTATGTAGTTAACAACCTTATATTTCATTTAAGCAATAAAACTTTAGTACCTCTGTTAGAGGAAAATAAACTGATTTCCAAACATTTTGTTTTTAGTTTTATTTTTTTATTTAAGACTTAACATTTGAGGAAAAAGAAACAGATTTCTTCATGCAACAGATGTTTTACTTTAATTCTAAGGCTTTTGGTCTATCTTTAGTGTCTGACATAATGGAAAAGGAAACAATTATGTGAAAATTGTTAAGACCACAGGAAACAGCATGAAGTACCCATAAGTCGGCTTAAATCAAATGTCCCAGCTAGATTGAGTGACAGGATACTGATTATTCTGGATTTAGTGGCAATACTTTATTTACCTGTGTTAACTCACTCTGCCTCAGTAATCCTCTACTTCTGACCTTGCCTCTGCTTCCCATAGGCCACTGACCAGTCCTGCTCTTTAACTCTGGATCCTGTAAATGCTCCCATTTTGCAGGGCTTTAAAAGGTTGCCAATACACAGTGGTAAAGGGCACAGTACTAATTGGGCTGGATTTGATTATACAAGATTGAACATCAACAAGTTTTGAAACCTCAAATTTGTAAGACAGCTGCCTATACCATTGAAAAGGTAGATTAAGTTATAATCTCACCAGAATAAAGTATAATATTTAAAACTTCTGGTGGAAACCATATAAAGAAAAACCTGAACACATAGAACACTTCCTGAAGGAAATATGCTGTTATTAGATAGATAGATGAAAGATAGATAAATTGATGAGGTTGTCCTTCTGTGTATATATTTCTCTTGTTGGATGTGTGGCTTGTGGCCAGGCAAGAAAGATAGGCAGAGTTGCCAGAAGGGGAGAATTTCAGGAAGTATAGGCATATAGGAGTCATCCTGTAGCCTCCAGGAGGAGGATAGGATGCACCAGACATTGTATGGTAAGATAAGACCACTTGAAAATACTTAGATGAATAGAAATTGATTAATAATTAAGACATAGCTATCCAATAAGAAGCCATAGCCTCAGCCAACAGTTTCATAATTAATATAGCATCTGTGTGCTCATTTGGACAAGACAGCTGAAAAACTGGGAAGAAAATTCCATAACAATAAATAGATTGATATAGATATAGCAACAGACAGATAGACAGATAGATGATACATAATAAGTAGAGAAGCTTTTATAAAATATTGTAATCCAGTATTTAATCCAAGTATTTGTATTCCCCCATAGTATGCTGAGATAATTAAATGCCTGACAAAACCTACTTCTTCATGAAGTAAAATAACAATAACAATAACATGCATGTGGAATGAAAACATTACTGAAATTCTGGCCATAGCCATTGTTTGTATGGAAATTTAATTCTGTTATGGTTCTCTCCAATTTCTGCTCTTAAAGAGACAAGTTCTTTATGTCTTAATTATCCTCTCAGTAAAGTCACATGAATTATCTCTGCTATACTGTTGTCCAGCATTCAATTATTGAAAGGGTCAAGGCCAGGATGGGGAAAATCACAGAAACTGCAAGTGGGAGCTCACAAACTCCATCCTGACAGCTGGTTAACCTGCAGAATACCGAGGTAGGTCCCCTGAATATGGGTATTGGGGGGGGGGTTCTTGGGAAATCCACGTGACTCCTGGAAGTGAAGTCAGTATTTATGCCTAGTGCATGAACTGGCTTTTTGGAGCCCAATCCCTATGGCGGGTTACCTTCTCAGCCTAGATACACATGGGAGGGCCTAGGTACTACCACAAATGAGGTGATAGATTTTGATAATCCCCTATGGGAGGTGTTACCTTCCCTGAGGAATAGATGGGGTGGCATGGGGTATGTGGGGAGAAATCAGATGACAGGAGGGAGAGGGAACTTGACTTGAAATATGAAATAAGAGTTTTTTTAAATTTAAATAAAAAATTGTCTTAAAATAAAATAAAATGGTATTATGTAAGGAAATCTTCATGAAATTGAATGAGAAGCCCAAGGATCAATGAGATTCTTTTCCCATCTGTGTTTTATTCTTTCTTGCTGACCTCTTGTACTGTCAGTATGTGGTACGATGTATGCTGATTGAGGGTTTGCAAGAGAGGAAATGGAGGAAGCCAGAAGCATTTCTGTATTAGTTTTACATTTGCTGCAGAGAGAAGAGTCCTGTGATTTTACATTTTGTCTTGAGCGACAAGAACGTTTCTGTGTGTAGCTTTGGGGGACAAAACAAGAATCTATGAGTAGCAGGTCATGAAAGTCTGTATAATATTTTCTGAGGCTCTAGGAGAATCCTGATTAGATGTGTGTGGTGGTCCTTCAAGTCCCAGTTTAAGATAACACACTGATAACTTGGATGACAGTGGCAGCTGATGCTGATGCTTCCCCAGCAGTCTATGAGCACTGCTGCCATTGGTCTCAATACTTACTACTAAAGGCAATTTTGCTATAAAATTTCCTTTTAATTTCCTTGTGTTGTTAATTTACTAGCACCCTCTCTGTGTGATTTTATTAACAGTAACACAAAAATAATAGCTTTGGAATTTTGACTACCAATACTGAAGAATCATTACAGACTTTATTGCATTTTAAATATTTTTATCTTTTGTTAAGATGATATTCACTTTTGAAAGAAATAATGCTGCTATAAAAAGGTACAGCTCTCCCTAATTATTATTTCACTTTCATTTAGTTTATCTACCCTTAGTTTTTTACTAATTATCATCTTCATCACTTTATAGTCACCTATGTTTTCTTACATAAGATAAGAATAAGTTTAGGTATTTCCACCTAATATAAAGGGTTGATTAGCATTAGAAAGAGCAAAAGAGAATTTACTGTTCTCCTCCTCCAACTTTCCTCTGAGGAAAGTATATACTCTCTACCTACTTTTATTTTCTGACTCCATTAAATAGTTTGGTCTGTAAAACCCACATACTGATGTTGTTCACATTATTTTTTCATATGCTTAATTATCATGCTCATCAGGCAATACATTACATTTGTAGCAAAAACAAACAAAAAAACATAAGAGAGAGCTCAGATGGATGACTATGCAAGCATGTCAATGTAGGTGTTATCTGCAACACCCATATAGAAAGCAGGCCATAGGGTCAATCACAACATTCATAGTGTGTCTAGATTTCCAGATCTTTCTGGCCAGCTAAAAAGAAGATGTCAGTGTATATTGCAGTCTTGCTACATACATATGCACATATGTGTGTGTACCACATACACATACTCACACATGTGGGAAAAAGCATGTATATGCGACACTCAGAGACACATAGGGAATAAATACATACGTGACATCACTTTCTTTGGAATTAATTGTAGGTCAAGAAAGTGTAGCCATCTCCATCTACTTTCTCCATCCTTTCTTTCCGCAGCACTCTCCTTTCTGACCCTTTCTCCTTCCTCCCTGATCTGTTCCAATAGTGTTTAAAGTGTGATAGAATTTCATTTTGGGAAAATTGCCTTTCTGCTTTATATTATGTGGATTTGTAAATTATCAAAGAAGGAAGGATGCCAAGGTACAGCTTCTTTTCTATATCTGCAAATCACAGCTGGGGGTTCAAAGTAGATTTGTCTTTGTCCCCTCCCACACTGAAATACCCATAACTATGCTAGTCTAAAACATAAAAATAAAATGTTTATAGGAAATTTGTTTTTAACTAACAATGTACATGCTTTTCCCTAGAATGTCAAATATCAAAATAACAACTACTGATTACTAAGAAATGCAGAATTCATCTATTATTTTACTGCTTTGATATCCTATAGAAGCTATGGATTTATGTTCTGAGGTATTCTATGAATAACTGAAGTCTTAACTTGAATTGAAGATAATATGGAACTTTTGCTATGTTAACACATTTACCTTTATTCCACATGAAAATGTGCACCTCAAAATAAAAATATGTGACATTTCATTTCTGTTTCTGAGTAGGTTACCCAAAACATATATAGTTATTTTATTTAATGTTTAACTTTACAGGGCATATTAAAAAAAAGTTAAAATGTATATCATGTATTCAAGAGAATCTTTTGATCTTTTAAAAGAAAAAAATAACTTACATAATTTGCTGCCTATTAAGGGGAACTCTTCAAACATTTATAATAGGCAGTTTACATTTTTGATGATGATAGATCTCAGGCTTATGGGTCTTTATTAAAATTTAGCAGGAAAGATTAAGTTTTCTGTTCTCTTCAGTTATAAATCAAAGTAATATTTCTTATTCTTTTTTCTACCACTGCAGTGAAACTTTCTTTTAATAATATTTATTTATAAAATAAAGTCAGGTTTCTTACATCAGAAGCCAGTACACTCCCAACCATTTTGACTTAAAATAAGTTTACATAATACACAGATAATCATCTAGGTCTCTGTCCTAGATGTGGTCTTGAATTTCTGCTCCCAATTCCCTACCTCTCTAGTACTAGGATTACAGGCTTAACCCACTAGGTTGCTTTTGTTTGGTTTTCATTTCTGGGAACTAAATTTTTCATGATAGACAGGAGGTACGATATAAATCATAGAATATCATAATTTACTAGGCAAACATTCTCATGGCCCTTAGCATTTTTTCTCTCTGAAATTATCTCTCATTTGGTAATCTATTTAAATATATACCATTTTAGTTTTTCTGTTCCTCTTGTATGATCTCTTTCTGTGTTCAGAGCACATGCTTCAAGGGGTCATAATAATGTTTATTACTTTACTAATATTATATAATAGTATATTTTTTATAACCAACATAAGTGGATGTCCCTTTTTTGTGAGTTTGTATGATGAGTTGAATAATTAGTAATAAAACTATGGCCCAGAGACACAGAGATCCACAACCAAGAACCAGGCCGAGCTCTGGGAAACAAGGCAAAGAGAGGGAGAAGGGAACATATTAGTAAGGGAGGTCAAAATCATGATGGAGAAATCTACGGAGACATCTCAACCCAACTTTTGTGGAGACTCATGAACTCTAGACCTACAACTGTGAATAATTAAGCAGACCTAAGGACGCCCTCCACATGTGAAACTTGAGCTATTAGAAGGGAACTTAGCCATAGGACAAGGTAAAATCCTGGTACATGAGCTAGATTGTTGGAGTCCATTCCCTAGTGCTCAGCCTTAATGAATGGGTGAGGGGCCAGGCCCACCCCGGTCTATTGGACCAGATTATGTTGACTCCTCATGCGAGAACTAACTGTGAGGAGTGAAGAGAGGGAGGCCTAGGGGAATGAGACAGAGGGTGAGAGAAGGCTGGGGGATGGGAGGAGGAGTGGAGGTAGAATTGTGGCTGAAATATAAAATGAAATAAAAAAATGAAAAAAAAAAGAACTATAAAAGTATGCCTCCTATTTTTCTCCCAAATTCATAGGTTCTTTTAAGAATTCATTGAGGTCACTTAGTGCCAACAGAAAGTCAGAGATGAAGAACCCTCTCAGAGTACAAGACTAGTATTCTAGCTTCCCATCCCTGAAGAAAAGTGACTCTCCTACCTGAGCAACTATCAACCATCAATAATAGTTTCAATTTATTTTTAACTATGTATGCATGTATAAATGAGGTGTGTATGTATGGGTGTGTGTGTGTGTTTGTGTATGTTTTCGTGTGTATATGTGTGTTTGGTGTTAATGCATGTACACATGACAAGTGTGGATGATGATTAAATTGTGCTTCTGTATTTTTCATGTAGGCTTTGACAGCAAAACTCCCATATTGGTAGGCTTACTAGGCAAGCAACTTTATTCTCAAAAACATTTCGAAAGTCCTAAATTTTGAATGATCACTTTTTCTCAAGATAGTGATTGAAGTCACATACATCATTGTAGTAGTGTTTCAGTCAAAGTGTTAAATCCCAAATAGGCATATAGTCACACAGTCAAAAGCTGATACTCTATACAGTGACCCAGCAAAGATATTAGGTAGGTGGTTTCTAGAAACTGCAATTGTACATCATCTTCTTTTCACTGTTAGGGTACAAATCAGAGAATTTAAGAAGTGTGTCTCTCTAAATTAAATATTTCATGCTACTTATGGTATATATGTACATGTTCTTACTTTTTCTAAATTTTGAGAATATAAAACTATTACAAATCATATATGAACTCTTCTTTTCAAAAAACAACATCTTCCAAACACAACATATCCATGGAACAATGCCAAATATCAGACAGTCTCTCATGAAACAAGACATTTTGAAATCACTAGTTCCATAGGACATTTGTTTTATTTTTTTTATCAACCTAAACAAATAGAAAAATGGAACTGAATGTTTCACAGCATCGTAGCACTGAGAAATCATTTCCTCTATATCTAATAACATAATATTTCTCATGTACTTTTGTCTGTTGTAATTGGCTCTTTAATTTCTAAAATAGCTACTCACTTGCCTGACAACTGTAAAGTTTCTTTTTCATGCTTTATGGTACAGATTATTTTTATTCCTTTTTTTTTATTTAGCATTTCCTATGGTTGAGCATAGTGTCTCTTGTACACTCCTAGAAGTACACTTCACACCCAGCCTTTAGTTCATTAAGTTTTTTTCCTAGTAGTGTCTACGTTAGTAAGAATTCCAAATTTCTCTATAACTGAAATGTCATCTAAATTTCAAAATAAAAATAAAATATTTTATGATCTTCAATAACTCCATTACAGGTAAATTAATAAGAATGATAATTGTAGAGCTGTTGTTTCTATTCATCTGTAGGTGAAACTTTTTCTGTATTTACAAGATTATCACAGTCATGACCATTGCAATGCTAATATCCATGCTTACAAATCTCTCAGTGAGTGATTCTGAGACTAATTAGAAAAAGTCACTGAATTAATTTCAAACTGTATGAATACATTAAAAATATAAAGAAGATATTTACACGTTTTTTGGTTTTTGTTACAGTCCTGACAAAGGGAACTATTACACCAGGATTTGCATTTCAATGTTGAAAATCATAGTTCATAGGATGCAATTCAGTGGTGATAGTTCTATCTTCACTATTCATCATCCTCCTTTAATATTTCAAATTTTACAAGATAATGAAATGTCTTTTTCCCTATCCCCAATTTGATTGAATATTCCTGAATTAAATAAGTGATTTATCACAAGTCTTGGATGAATCCAGCGAGGAGGAAAATCATTTCTAAAGTCTTTATTGATGCAGTAGTTACTGCACTGTTATAAAATAGCATGCTATTAGTTCTCAGACTCTATTTATCACAAAAGGTCATAATCCTATAGCCATGCTACCTCTATTTCCTTATAGAAAGAGTACTATTTATATAAATAATATGTCACTTCGAATATTAAACTGTCTCATCGTGCTAATCTTGTAATATAATCATGCCAGATCTATTACTCTAATGCATTTTGATGCATTAAATATGACAGAACATCATTTTATCTGGGTAGTTAATAGGCATCTACATAAATTTCTTTAATAGTGGAAGATTTATAGGCTATTTGTTGGTTATGTTCATTCCTAATTTTATTCTAAATACTATGGTGATGATTTTAGTGTCCATGTTGTATAATGTTCAAAACCAAAGGAAGTCATGACTGTCGCTCAACAAGGTATAAATGTACAAGCATTACTCAATAGCAAGATGATGGCATTATTGAATGGTGTAATGAATTTTTTCAAACCCTCCTTTTTCTATTTACTCAACCCTTAGTCCACTCTGTTTCCCTCATCATGGTATAGCTGAGACTGGACAAGCTCACTTTTCTAAGACTCTCCTCTACCAATGTGGAAAACTATTGTACTTCACATCTAAGTTTATTAACCCCTTTTATGTAACAATCTTGGGCTTCCTTAAAAAGAAACTTGATATATTTTTGGCAAAAAGAAAACTGTATAGCCCTAACATTTATAACAATTATATTTCTTGGTAATTTTCCATCACTTGACTTCCTAATTCCTCCTGTTTATAAATTCACATGAGGAGAGTTAAATCAGATGATTCCAAAACTTTAAGGATGCTAGAGAATATGTCAACATGATCCACTTAGCCAATTGTAGTCTCAAATATTTTAGTTCACAACATATTAGTATTACAATTGCATATAAGTTCACTAAAAAAAAAAACTTGCTTTCAACAATAATTTCATTCTGTTACTTCCTGACTCACTACTTTTTGACAAGTGTCATTTTAATTGGCATTTTTTAAAAGACTGCAAGTACTGAGGTATTTATCAATGTTTCTTACAATGTTATTGACAGTGGTTGACTAAGAGAACCAAACTTGCCTTCTTAAAGCAAAGGATAAGAAAGTTTTGCATCCAACACTTTGGAATTTTGTTTCTCAGACATACAGACAAATGATATTTTCTTGCAGGAAATTGGAAGCATGGGAAATATTTGCATTAAGTGAATAAAACCAGTTACAGAAAGGCAATTTTGTTTAACTTACAAGCATATGATTTTGTATGAACAAATAAAAAATATGTTATTTATGCTGAAAACAGTAAGTCATGATAATATTTCCTCATATTTATAAGATATTCTTGTTCAGATATTTCCCAGACTTACTGATAGAACTTTGAGAAATGTATTTCCCCACAATGACTCACTGCATTGGAATCTGATTTGTTTTTATTACACAGCTTGTTTAGATTATTGAAAATCACTTTGAGAGGTCTAAGATTATATTCTGCTGAGACCTAGTGGGTGAATGGAGCTGCTTCCAGGACGTTCAGAAGACAATCTTGTGGTTAAGAAAAAAGACTTTATCACAGTAGACATTCATATGCACTCCATGTTTGCATCACTACCCAGGGAGGTCCACGGACAAAATTCTCATGCCATTCAAAGTAGCATAGGTGTTTGAGAGCCAGCTGAATAGCTCTAGATGTTCTCTCCTCACACAACTGTCTCCCACATGCAAAGGCCTAGTCTGGACTCATGGTAAAACCATGACTCTCACTCCCATGAGATTGGTTCAACTGCCTTTGTACATTTCCCTTTCACAATCTTGACCTCCCCTACTCATAAGCTCCCCCCTCCCTCTCTTTAAATAGATTTCCTGGAGTTCAGCCTGGTCCTTAGTGGTGGAGCTCTGTCTCTGGTTCCATCGGTTACTAGATAAAATATCTGTGATGACAGTTGGATATTCAACAGTCTGATTCCAGGGCAAAACCATTATAGGCTCCCTCTCAACTATTGCTTCTGATTGGATTGCAAAATGAAATAAAAAATAATAAACTCACAAAAAATCATTCAAAAAGAACATTGGCCACTCTCCCACAGAACAGGAAACCAACCATATCCAATAAACCATGATCAGGCCCAAAAATGCTAATTTCAGAGAATCTGCTGCCCTCTTTGACATCTACAGACATTGTACACTAGCAATTGACATAATACAAACATGAGGGAACACTGACACACGTGCACACACACACACACACACACACACACACAACATTAAAATGCTTTAGAATGAGAACATAAATATTGATCACTTCAGATGACACTTTAGCATCAATATGTTTTCTGGAACATTTGAACCTTTATTTTGCTCACATCTCAGGCTTCATAATGAAATCTGGAATATTACAAAGGAAGCGTATGAAAATATATGAATTTGAAAAGAACAAATTCATTTGTCCAAGAGTTCCTGGATATGGTGAAAACAATAGGGAGATCAAATCAGAAACAAACCATAGTCATTACATTTAAAAATGAAGCCTTGAAGTTGTTAGTAACATTTATAAGTAATGTGTAAACAAACTGCCTGAAATTATCTTAACAATCTCATCCAATGTACATATTTTTGAATAATAAAAAGACTTATGCCCTGACATTTTCCTATTTTCCCTAAAAGCACAAGCTTTACTGGACAGCCTTCTTCATGTAGAAATAACAACAACAAAAGTTCTGTTTAGTTTCCTACTGTGTGTATATATAGGTAAATTTTTCTTAAAATTTGAAAATGTTAATACGATTTTGAAATTGCTGACATCAGTTTGTAATTTTCTTTTAATCACATGTTAGAGGTAAAATCAGATTTTTAGTAAATCATTTTAAGTTTTATATATTTTAAAGTCATTACAGATATGTTCATTTCTAAAAAATTTTTAAAACATAATAATAAAGTAAAAATGCTGAATAATGAAATATTGTTTTATATCTTTTCCAGAATTAAACAATCTATTTACAATACAAATTCTGGCTTGTAATAATAATTTACACTGTATTTCAGAATTCCTGTAATAAAAAAATATAACAATAGGATACTTGTACACTAATTAACAGCACAAACATAAAACAGAAACAATACTACCCTATATTTTCATGCCATGCTGATAAATATTACATGTAAGGTTTGATTGGAAAGGGAAGAGCTTGGAGAATTGACATGAACTCAGATGAAGTGAAAAGAATAACACCAAAAAGACAGTAACCTAAAAGTTAGTGGTTTGTAGATGTGATATAATCCATACTACACTTCTGTTATATTGATTTTTTTCTAGACAAAATAATCTGAAATTATGAAAAAAAGAGATGTTTACTTCTTTTTGAGAGATCAAAGATCATCAGTTTTATGTGACATTATCTTTCAAATTTAACGTAATGTATCATCTCCATTGTAGAAAACAAAATATTAAACTAAAACATGTCCACAGGAGGAGAACACACTGATGCATATTTCTCTAAAAGCAAGTGGAAACGACCTCAATGTGAACCATATGTTGGAAACAGCAGATAAGAACACCACTGCGGCCATGTGCGCGCGCACACACACATTTAATCTTAACTTTAAAGTTTGAGCTCCGGGGAACATCTGTATAATTGTATCACTAAAATAGAAACCATGTGTGAATTGCAGAACAGGCCATAAAATACAAGAAGGAAAAGTTTCTTTCAGTATACAGTCATTAAAAAAAGGACAGTGAATTATATACCCATTGATTTAAAAAAAAACATAGAAAATAGTTACCTATGTGGAAAACACTTAAAAAAATTGAAGGAACTTTTCTAATAAATGAGAAATTATTCATGAGTTGTAAGGAAATATATATGTATACACACACACACACACACACACACACACACAGTGGTAGTTTGAATGTAATTAGCCCTCATATCTCACAGGGAGTCGCACTGTTAACATGGATGGCTTAGTTAAAGTGGATGTGGCCTTTTTTGAAAGAAATGTGTAACTATGGAGATGGCAATTGAGGCTTCCACTGGGATCAGGATACTGTGCAGTGAGTCAGTCCAGTTCCTGCTGCCTGTAAGATGTGTGATGCTCAGCTATTCCTCCAGAACCATGTCTGCTCTCATACTGCTGCTACCCTTCAGGATGGTAACAATCTAAGCCTCTGAAACTGTAAGCAAGTCACTGCAATCAAATACATTTATTTGTAAGAGTTGCTGTAGTCATGATGTCTGTTTAGAGCAATGAAAAATCCTAACACACATATACGCACAAACACACACACACACACACACACACACACCACTCACACACACATATCAACTTTCAAAAAGATGACACACACCAATTATACAAATATAAACACACAAGAGTTACAAGTTGAAAGAATAAAAATAGAATGAAATGTGTGTGCTGTTCTCATATAGATAAGTTTTGACCAATAAATTAGAATCCATATAACGAGCAACTTCTTTGTTTATATGTTCATATTTCCTGCTCAACACTTCATCAGGAAATGCTTTAAATTCAAATATTTAAAAAGTAAAATCCTAATTCTAGCCAGAAAGAGACAAATTATGGAAGATGATTCACAGAAAGATAGTGAAACCTCTATTGGAAAAATGATCCAGAAGACAATGTAATACTAGAAAACGAGAAGAAACCTTAATGACTTTGAATATGTGATTGTTATCTAATGAAAATACTTTTTCAATGAGGCACAAAAAGGAATTTTCATGATAAACATATTTAATCAAGATATTTCAACATTAAAATTATTAAATAGTAACCTAAATTGCAACAGAAATATATTGTGATAAAAGAAAATAAAGCTGTTTGAAACTGAATTTCACTCAACGGAAAAGAGAAACTCCTGATGTGTGATATAACAAGAGACAGGCTAAAATTTGTCAAGTGTTTGTACTAACATAGACTACAATGGGTACAAATCCTGTGGTACCTCAAGTTCTGTAATATGACAAGTTTCTTGTAATGTACAAGAATCAATTTCAAAATAACCTTACTTATGTGGATTATATTATGAATATCTTAAGCTATAGAATGAGAATAATTAAAATTACTGAGTTAAAAGGTAAGGTATAATAAAGCTTATAATAACAATCATATATACATATATTGAACTTTTCCTAAAGTAGAATCTTCCATGTAGAAACAACTTCATCAGCATTCTCAATTAAATTGACCTCTTTCAAATATATTTATATTTGAAGATGGGAGAAGTGGCTTGATCAGTTAAGTGTTTGATAAGGACATTGACATGATTTCTATCCTAGCAACCATGCACAAATACTGGCACCTATGCATGCACACACACACACACACACACACGTACCCTACATATCTATGCACATTCATATACCCAAAGACACATACACACACAAACACTAGTGAAATGCATTTACAGTTTTACAATGCATTTACAAACTGAAGCTTCAGATTGGCAGGATCTTATAGCTCAGATACCTTTTCTTTCTTCCATGAATAGGTACAGAATATTGTTTTCATTGTTGCTTTTTGTTTGTTTTGTTGGCTGGTTTTGGCTTTTTATTTTCTATAGAAAAGTAAAATGTTATAAACAAAAACTTACCCATTAAAACTGAAGAAAATAAGTAACAGAAGGAAAAGTCCCAATGAAAGGTACAAGAAATAGAGGATCCCCAGTTCACATTCACCAATCCCATTAAAATAGTCACCCGGTGGCAATAATGTATATATGAATGACCTATGAGGTAAAAATAAAAATGGAAAATCCATATAAATAACGATTTTTTTGCTTTTTTTAAGTGTCCTGACATGACATTGTGAAACAGAGAACCTCCAAAATACCAATGAGTTTGTTTTCTTTGGGTCATCTTATCCAGGGCATGCAACGTATCATTAAGAGTATCATTTTTTCAATCATCCTGAGTGAGGTAATGCAGACTCAGAAAAACAAACATCTTATTTACTCACTTATAAGTGGGTATTTGCTGTAAATAAAGGAAAATCATGTTAAAATCCCAAGACCCAGAGAGGTTAGGGAAGAAGGTATGCCCAAGGGGCAATGGTCAGATTTCCCTGAAAAGACAAATAGAAGAGATTTCATGGGTGGCCTGGAAACAGGTGGGGAAACGGATGGGAGGGGTCATGTTGGAGGGGATATAGGAGTGGATGCTGAGAGAGACAACTAGAAGGGAGGCATTTCACAGTCGGATAGAAACCTAGAGCAAGGGAAACTCCCAAGAATCTGCAAGGAAACCCCTGGCTAAGAGCACTATCAAGCTCAGGGATAATGTGTCCACTCCGTAGATTGTCAGACCTGAACAAGATGCTGAGAAAAAAATAAGAGACATAAAATGAAGCTTGTAATTGTGGGATATTGTTGAGGCCTAATATGTAGCTAGGTTGTAGTTTGTTAAGGATTTATGAAAACAGAATTTCAGTGAGCTAAATTTACATGTAGAGTAGCACAGAATATTTAAGGAATATTCAAATTATAAAATACACATGGCTATCTGGGCATCGGTGGCACAAAACTTTAAATCAAACACTAGGGAGGCAGAAGCCGGCCGATCTCTCAATTAGAGGGCAGCTTGGTCTACAGATGGAGTTCTAGGACAGGCAGCCCTACACAGACAAATACAAATGTAGGCAAACAAAACAATACAAAGAGAAAAAAAAAGTGAAGAAGAAAGAAAAAAATAAACAATACACATTATTTAAAGCAATATCATAATTTCAAATCATTTAACATTTATTCTCAACTCATAGCCGGGAAGCAGCTTCCTTCTTTACTTAAACCCCATCATCAACAATGCAGGTATTTGTCTAATTTTTTTCCCAATTAATTATCTAGAATAAATTTGATCTTTCAAATGTGTAGACTAATTTAAAAGAAAAGCTCATGAGTGAAAAACCTTATATTTAAATGATTGTTTTACTTACATCTCTCCAATGATACGTATTAGTCTTTTTGAATTTCTTTGTCACAAAGCTGATGACAATATTCCAAAGGTTAGCATGTAATTTTACAAAAACAAAATTATACTATGAAGATATAAGAATGTTTATTAAAAATAATGTAGAATTTAAATGAAAATTTTGCTAGCAACAGTGCTTTTTTGTTGTTGTTGTTGTTTTTTATTTTCATTTTACTTTTTTTAATCCTACAACTAGGGAGGAAGAGGCAGGCCAAACTCTGTGAGTTCATGGCCAGCCTGACCTAGGGAGAGAGTTCCAGGACAGACTCTAAAGCCACAGAGAAACCCTGACTCAAAAAATAAAATAAAAAAAAAATTTCTATTAATTTATTTTATTTTATTTTATATAACAAAGTCCCATTAAATGAAAACAAACATTTATACACAATATTTGGGAATTTGGGCGTTGTTCTTTCCAAACTACTTCCTGCTCTTAAGGGGCGCTATCATGGGGGATTCGAAGAAGATTCAGAAATCCTGGCTGTAGTCTGTAAGGCTGCTTTGTCCAGCTGTTTTAAATGTAGGATCACCTTGTACTCTGTTTCAGGCGGTCTGGCTTGATCAAACCACGTTAGTCTGGAAGGAATCCACATCTTTTCATTTTCTGTGGAAACAAAAATAGAAATCCTTTTCCCCAGTAACTTGTCCTTCAACTTAAATTTTGGAGTCAAAGCATTTTTTTTAAATTTAATTTATTATTTTACATGTCAATCCCAGTTCCCTCTCCCTCCCTCCATCCATCCACCCTTCCCTTCCTCCTTCCCTCCCTTTTACACTCTCTGCCCTCTCACTTGCACTCTAACCACCCTCTCCTCCCATCCCCCCACCCCAATTCCCTATGTAGGGGAATGCCATCCAGTTGGGGTCATGTAGATCTGACAGGTCATGTGAAGTAGGGACTTGGGCTTCTCTCCTGTCTCTAGATTAAGGCAGTTATCCCTCCATGGGGGATATGTTCTCAAAGTCCTTTTGTGCACCAGGGATACATCCTGGCTCCACTGTCTGAGGTCTCTTAGACTGCTCAGTCCTTCTGGCTGAGACCCATATTCAGGGGGGCCTGAGTCAGTCCCATGCTGGCTTCCCAGCTATCAGTCTAGTGGCCCTTAGCTCCTCATCAATCCAGCCACATTGAACCTCTTAGAAGAGAAAGTAGGAGGTACCCTTGAACAAATTGGTATAGGAGACTGCTTCTTGAACATAACTCCAGGGGCACAGACACTGAAAGAAACAATTAATAAATGGGACCTCTTCAAACTTAGAAGCTTCTGTAAGGCAAAGGACACAGTGGACAAGACCAAACGGCAGCCCATAGACTGAGAAAAGATTTTCACCAATCCTATATCCGACAAATGGCTGATCTCCAAAATATACAAAGAACTCAAGAAACTAGTCAACAAAAAACTAAATAACCCTATTTAAACAATGGGGTACAGAACTGAAGAAATAATTCTCAATAGAGGAAATCAAAAAGGCTGAAAGATACTTAAGAAAATGTTCCACATCCTTAGCTATCAGGGAAATGCAAATCAAAACAACTTTGAGATACCATCTTACCCCTGCCATAATGGCTAAAATTAGAAACACCAGTGATGACTTATGTTGGAGAGGATGTGAAGAAAGTGGAACACTCCTCCACTGCTGGTGGGAGTGCAAACTCATACAGCCATTTTGGAGATCGATATGGTGGTTCCTCAGGAAAATGGGAATTAGTTTACCACAAGACCCGGCAAACCCCCTCTTAGGCATATACCCAAAGGATTCACATCCATTCAACAAAATTTATTTTACATACTAACTGCAATTTACCCTCCCCCTCCTCCCACCCTCCCACCTCTTCCCCAACTCACCCCCATCTACTCTACAAAAAGTGAAAGGTCACCTATAGAGAGCTGAACAAGGCATCCAGCCATATGGAATGGGCTCCAAAAAGCCAGCTAACACAACAGAGATAGACCTGTATTTTAAATAATAAAATAATTATCAATGAATTAAAATTTTAATTTGTGCTTTTAAAATTACCTCCATTCTCTATTTAATCAAAAATGAATCATCAAAGTACAAAAAATAAAAAAAAATCCTTTATACATCTGTTAATATATTTGTTTTACATTTTGCAATAGTCAACAGCTTGTATTTAATTTGATATGCTAGTAAAATATGCCCTCCTGGCTTCAATGTGATGGCATATAAATTGCTCAGAAATTTTTGGCCATCAAATATTTTCTAAAACATGGTACTTTTGAAAATTTGAGTGCAAATGGATCAAAACCATATGACAATCCTTTCCTCAAAATGAATTTCATATGGTAAAACCAGAAAAGAAGAAATTCCTGGACAGAAATTCCTGTAAATGTAGCCTACGAATTCTTACAGCTGACACTATGACTCTGTGGTTTGTTTTGTCTTCCCTTTTCTTTCCTTTTTTTTTTTTTCTCTTTTTTTCTGTTGACCATATTGATACTAACATGAAGGACTATTCTCTTCCTAGACTGAAGGTATGCATGCTGGGAAATGGAAGGGAAATGGACAAGTACCCAATATCTTCATCTCATCGAAACACTTTACCGATATATACCTAGTAACATAAGTGTTTCCTGTCATTTTCTTCCTTTGCAAAATGGCTATAATATGGACATGGAAAGAAATATATGTTATTAGTTTGATTTATAAGGAGACAAACATTTAGACCAGGAAATTCCCTCCATATTATATGCTCCAAATTGGAAAGAAACACTATTATAAAAACAATTTGCAAATTTTATTCCTTGGAAATTATATACATATCTAAAAAAAACATGACTTCATAGAGGCATAAAAATAAAAAGAAATGGTTGTTGCTAGGAGCTTAAAAAATAATGGAGAAGGAGAATTGAGAAGAAAATGAGGTTGCAGGTATCACCATAACACAGTAAACCAGAAGCTTAGGGAAACCTACAGAATGGAGGGAGGAGGAGTGTTGATACCAGAATGGTCAAGGACAACACAAGAATAGGACCCACAGAATCAACTAATAGGACCCATAGGGGCTCATAGAGACTGAAGCTGCCATCACAGAGGCTGTATGGTCCGTGTTAGGCCTTCTGTATGTTGTATTTGTTTTGGTTCGGTTTTTTTTTTTTTTTTTTTTTTTTTTTTTAGGACTCCTACCAGTGTGATTGGAGTTGTCTCTGACACTTTCGCCTATATTTGGGACCCTTTTCCTCTTACTGGTTGGCTTTTTTGAGAATGCATGTGAGAGTGTATGCCTACTCTTATTCCATGCTATCATGCCCATGTTCAGATGCTGCCCCTAGGATGCTTGCTTTTTTTTTGAAGGAAAAAGGAAGAACAATGGATCATGGTATGATAGATAGTATGAGAGAAGATAAAGCTTTTAAAAAGCAAAATAATTAAGGATGTTTAATGTAAAATAATTTTTATATTGGATGTGTCTACATATAACTCTGAATTCAATTATTACTAATTGATTGATCTTTAAAAGTTTACATGAAATTTAAAAATAATTATTTAGGCTCACTACACTTCCTTCAAAAACATTTCACCTACTTTGATGCATATCATGCAACATGGAGCTCACCAAAATTATTATTCTTGATTTACCATTTATAATTTCTACTGCCATCATTTCTGAGCAGCCTTGAATTTGCAAGTTCCATGTGTATGCCCTAAAGGCTTTGTTTTCATTATCATAATGCTTTAGTCTTGTAAAACATAACTCAGAAAGGAAGTGTCCTGAATGCACTCTTTTTTATTATTATTATTATTTAATTTAGAAACAATCTTGTTTTACATGTCAATCCTAGTTCCCTCTCCCATGCCCCCTGACACCCCATCCTGTCCCATTTCCCACCCACTCCACAGGGAGGGTGATGCCTTCCAGGAGGGATCATCAAAATCTGCCAAGTCATTTGGAGTAGGGTCTAGGCCCTTCCTCCTGCCTCTAAGCTAAGGGAGTATTCCTCCATGGGGAAAGTGCTCCCAAAGTTGTTTCGTGCACCAGGGATACATCCTGGTTCCACTGTCAGAGGTCACTGCCCAGGCCTTCTAACTGAGACCCACTTTCATGCAATCTGAGTAGATCCAGTGCTGCTTTCCCAGCTATCAGTGTGGGGACCCATTAGCTCCCCCTTGTTCAGGTTAGCTATTTCTGTGGGTTTCTGTAGCCTACTCTTAAGACCTTTTATTATCACTCCTCCCACTCCTCAACTGGATTACAGGGGTTTGGTTCAGTGTTTAGCTGTGGGTGTCTGCTTCTGTTTCCAACAGCTACTAGATGAAGGATCTATGATGGCATATAAGTTAGTTATCAATTTCATTATCACAGAAGGGCATTTATGGTAGCCTTTCCACTGTTGCTCAGATTGTTAGGTGGGGATCATCCTGGTAGGTCCCTGGACATTTTTCTCAAGTCAATTTTCTCTTCAAATAATGTCTTCCTCTATGTATTTCTTTATTTGCTCTCATTTATTAGTCCCCTGACTCAATCTTCCTGGTCCCACATGTTCTCATCGTCTCCCTTCTCTTTCTCCTAACTTCTTCTCCACTCACTGCCCCCCCCCATTCCCAATATGCTCCCAGAAGGGGAAAAACAATATTCCCTCAGTATATTAAATTTATTATTGTGTATTTAGTGTAGAAGTACCTTATTTATATAATTTGCCCCCTCTTTGTCTTCCATCCAAATAATAACAAATGTGATTGCTATTATAATTTGTCAACTTGATGGCATCTAGAATTAGCTAAAACCAAATTGCATACCTATGAGGGATACTTTTCTAAATCAGTTGATGTAGGAAGGCCCGCTTCTAATCCAGATCTTCAAGGTGGAAAGACCCGACTTTAATATATACCCCACTTCTTATTGTCAGCCTGTACAGAGGAAACAGAAAAAGGACACTAACTCTTATTTTTCAAGCTTTGCTCTCACTAGCAAGTCTGTTCCTCTACTGACATGAGAATCTAATTCTTCAGGCTACCAATGGATATTGAAAACCAACTGAGACATCCAATCTTATGGACTGAATAACTGCTGGATTCCTAGATCATCTGTTGGTGTACAGCCCTTTTGTCCTAGCTGGACCACAACTTGTAAGTCATCCTAATGAATCCACTTTTATTCTATTCCTTCATTATATATTCAATCTATAAATTATTTATCCCTAGAAACCCTGAGTAATACAATAAGTAAAGAAAAATAGTCACTATTTTGAGAGAGAAAGGTAGAAGAGAGTACAAGGTAGGGCTTGTAATGGGGAAAAAGGAATATAATCATTTGATTATAATTTCAAGAATTCAGATAATATAAAAATGTAACAGATCATACAAATGGATTCAAGAAGTCATGTGACCTCCTTAATGGATCTAGAGAAAAAAAAGAGAGAGAGAGAGAGAGAAAAGAAAAAACATTGATAAATTTCAGGATTTCCTCAAAATACAAATGTCTAAAAACAGATTTAGGACATCTAAAATTAGTAAAGGCTATATATGACAAACCTATATATCTCACTGCAATAAATGTGTAGCACTTTAAGTAATTTCCACTGAAATAAAAACATGCAGTTCCTCTACTAGTAGTATGCATGATTCTTTAAGTCTTAGCTATGGTAACACGGTATGTAAAGGAAATAGCACGGAAAAGAGGGAAAGAGGAAGGCGTGCAAAGTATACTCATTGCAGGCTACGTAATCTCAAATGTAAGAGACCCTAACTGTTCCACAAAAATACTTCTAAATTTAAAGCTGGGCATTGGTGGTGCACACCTTTAATCCCAGCACTGGCTAGGCAGAGGCAGGCAGATCTCTGAGTTTGAGGCCAGCCTGCTCGACAGAGTGAGTTCCAGGACAGACTCCATAGTAATACAGAGAAATCCTGGGTCTGGCGAGTAGGGGAGAAACCTTTTAGATTTGATTTTTTTTTTCAGTGAAGTGGCAGAGTAAGAAAGATTTTTTTTCTAATTGTCTAATGGAATAGTCTTCCAGTAAATCTTTGAGTATTAGTCAATACCTACTCTTCTTTTAAGATGATTCATTATGATTTTTTTCTTTATAGTAATTATACCATTAATGGCAAAACTTGAATAAAGATCTATTGGACAATTATTTGTAAATGTAAAAGAATTAAAACAATCACCTCAATATATTGATGTGTAAAACATAATACTTGTTATTTATGTTATCCCAAGAAAACCAAGTATTTGTGATCTCAGTTTAGAGAGTTTCCTAATGGAAATAATAGTGCTTTACATTCAACTAGATTGCATTGCCACTGATAACATTATTGAATTTGCTTCAAATTAGCATTGGAAAAAATGTTTCTGCTACAATTAAAACCCAGTGGAAACTAAACTGATTTAGTACTGACAAGTCTCATTATTTGGCTTGTCAGAGAAATGCCTTGAGGTAATCACCAAACACACTTTTTGATTTTAATTGCTGTTTATCTAAAAAGTTTGGAGAGTGCATAGAAACAAAAGAAAAACAATTAAAATATCATGGGAACTTCACAAAGCAGACCTGATTTTAATGGCAAGCCTCCAAAATCAACCAGCAGTAGCCAATAGAAAATTGTGCCCATGGTCAGTAATCATTTGACAGGAGGGGCTGGAGAGTAATTGTTCTCATGATTTAACCTTGCAAGGAAAGTTAATTATTCTGAATTTTTAGTTAATCACTATGCCTCTGCAAATATATATGCATGGATCCACTATAAACAGATACAGTACCTGTACCTCATAGTATAAGCTACTTATTCAAAAAATTAGTTTATTTGAGGTAGTAGTTGAGTAAGAAAATTATACAAAATAGGTAAGAAATAATGTACTTCTATCTAGTACATTTGTTTTGAACATCTTAATTTGGAGAGCAGAAAATCATGGTCTAAAAATTTATTCCATAAGTAACAATATCTCTTAATTCAGACTCTAATTTTATTCATGTATTATATTAGGCTATCAAAGATATCATTTCTTAATTAATTACTTTGGGAATGGAGGACTATGTACATAATTTCATCTATTCCTTGTATCTTCCTCCATCATAAATAGCCAGCTTATCAGTTACCATAAAATCATCAGGCAGGACCGACATGAAGTTATCCTGAAGATTTCAGAATCTGATTATATCTTAGTCTCATAAAAAAATAATTGTATCTCCAAAGCTAGTCATTTATTTTTGAGATGTGAATCTGTGGCCATCTTCTCTGTCTTACTTAAATTAGGATATATATGAAGTCTTTAACTCAAGACTTGTAAAATATTTGAATACTTTGCTTCAACAGCCCACTGAGTTTTTCTGAATTAGTATTAATTATTTGATGGAGCTTCTTGTCCTAGTCCTGCAGTCCTTCAGCCACAAATAATCACACAGAAGATATATTAATTATAAAACTTTTGGCCGATAGCTAGTGCTTCTTATTGTTTAGTTCTGTCTTAATTATTAACCCATGACTTCTAATCTATGTATTACTACATGTTCTTATCTTACCAGAGCATTCCTGGCATGTCCTAGACATCTGTTCTCTACATAGTGTTTCTTCATGGTCTCTCCCTGTCTACCTTTCCAAGAATTCTTGTCGCCTACTCCCAACTATCGTCTTGCCTCTATAAGCAAACAGTGTTTTATTCATCAACCAATAAGAGAAACACATATGTAGAAGGACATCCACATCAATATGAGAAAATTGACTAATGCCAGAATTAAATCCTCCTGTTATAATCCTAAATGTGTATTACTAAATTTAGAAAGCATATCTTATTTTTATATAAGACATATTAGTGCACAATATTCTTATGTTTTTATAAATTATGTCTGTATACAATCAAGAAAATTGGCCTAGATGCCATAAAGCTATGAATAGAAACACTATTTGTATAAGGTTTACACGTAACTACCTATACAATTTTTAAACCATTCACATAAAGTACATAATATCTCATTATAAATTTAAGCTAAATTTACTTCAGGAAAGTGTGAAAATAGTAAACTACAAAAACTTCCAAAGAGAACCAATTTTACTTTAGTGCAATATTGGCTCAGTGGCTGTAACTTCTAGTGTTTGTTTTGAATGAATGTATTGGCACTATAATATTTCATTGGGCAATTATGTAAAAGCATGAACCCCCCTTTTTAGTGAAATAAATGATTTTTCTTTGTATGTTATTTATGTTTAAATTATTTTTTATTTATTTTATCATACATTCATCTTAGTGGTAGTTTTCCCTCATTTAACTCCTTGGAGTTCCCCCCTCTTCTTCTCTCCCCCAGATCTATTACAACTCTTTTTCTCTTTAGAAAAGAGCAGTCCTTTCAGGGTTATCAACTAAACATGGCATCTCAAAGTTACAATATAATTATAGTTAAACATACTATGGTGGTAATTAGACTATTCTGCACCTTATCTACCACATGCATAAATGAAAGCATATCCTTGTTTTATATTAATTTATCTGATTGTGTTTATTAACAGGCTGTAAATTGTAACACATGGCACATTTGTCCGAATTTGTAAATTTTGATTTTGGTACACATATTCAGTGTATTAAACTCTTTGTGAAAAAAATGATCTCCACAAAATGCACTTTGAAAGAGATACTTTTTCTAGTGTGATCTTGACTGCTGTATCCATACGTTTTCTTGCTGTATGAAAACACTGTGTCCTTAGACATCTTATGAGAATAGTCGGGTTTGTTTTGCTTATGTTTCCAGAAGGATAAGAGACTGTCATGGCAACAAGGAGCAGGCATGGAGGCAAGATCACAAAGTTCAGGGCTCACATCACAAATCTTAATAAGGATGTATAAACTTTCAATGACAGGAGTATTTAAATTCCCAAAGCCCAGCTCTAGGAGCATCCTTATTTCAAGAAAGAACATGCAACCTAACTTTTCCAACAGTAATTGCAGACCATGTATTCAAATACCTAAGGCTATGGGGAACATTCCATAAAAACCACCCTGACTCTCATATGTTCTCATCAGAGTTTGAAATTCTATCATTAAGTCCTTGATAATCAACCTAGAAGACATCTTTGAATTTATGTAAACTGCTGTCTAACTTTATGACACACTTCATAAAACTACTCTGTATAAAATTATCATCCTTGTTAAAAACTGATAAGAGAATGTTTTCCACAGAGATTAAATATTAGTGTTTTAGGAAGAGATAAATATACTGTGAATTATTAACTTCTAGTAACAATGAAATAAATTCCACATGAAAACATATTGGATGTTCTGGAAATCTGACTGACTTGAAGTTCGGGAAACATCTGGTGTCCTTTGTTACTAATATTTCTAAGTTTTCATTTATATTAAAGCAGTTATTGACACCAAGGAATTGGCTTAATTGGTGCTGTGATTCCCAAAATTTATCTGAAATACTTTAATGATTGTTTTTCCCTGCAAGCAGAACATCACAAAGCAGCTGAGTGCTTGTGGAAACACAGACATCATCCAATCATCCTGAGCTCATACTTCTGTGAGATGGAAGCTAGCTATATCCAATTAAAAGCAAACCTTTGAACATAATGAGCTTAGCCTCAGAAGAACAGCATGCCCTACATAGACATGGCTTTAAAATCTATAGGAAAATATGAATATTGTATCACACAATGAAAATTGTGTGATGCATAAAAATAAACAGTAATTTGACCAGTAAGTATATCCAGACATTTATAGATTCTTGTCTTGTGATACACATCCAGGGCCTTTTGTTTTTGTTGTTGTTCAGAAGTTGTTTAAGACATGGGTCCTTCATAATTCCACACACTGGAGAAACTTGGTCAATGGCATCAGATCAGGGTTTCATGATACAGTAGAAAATCCAAACAAACTCATTGCTATCATGAAAATGAAAGAAAAGTCTGACATACGAATTTTCCTTCATCATTAGAAAAATGTGTCATTTTTCTTCATCACGATTAAGAACGTTTCTTGATCATATGTATCATGAAAGGTGAATAGCATTTGAATTGGGGCTGCAAATTAGTTCAGCCACCAAGTGTGATGCCATGTGCAAATTTGTCTTCCACTTTTAATGTTCTAAAAATATCACCTGGATCCATAAATTATTATATACAATGTGCTAGAAGCTTTTTTACAAAATATAATTAAAATGTCAAAGAATGAAAGAATGTTATTAAAGAGTCATGTAAGATAATTTTACAATAATATTACCAACTGTCAAGGAAACTGCAGAAATATTTTCCCTAGTGCTAATTATTTTTCTTATTCTAAATAGTAATTGATAAAAATTTTAGCAATCCTAATAAAAAATTATCTAGAGTTCATACTGTCACCAATCAGTCTCATACTTCTTTGTAATCTGCCTGTAGACATATTAAGCTATGTGAATCACAATATTAAATAATAAGCACATAAAACATCAGGAATGTAGCCTATCTTACAATAGTATAGAAATATATAAAATGCACAATATTTTCTTTAGAGATTTTGATGATAGTTAATTATTTGTTTTTGATTTTTAACTTTTTAAGATTTTTTCATTAAACACTATATATATATATATATACATGTATATATACATATATATACATGTATATATATATATATATATATATATGTATCTCAACCCTTCTCTCCCCAACTGTCCTCTCTACTCCCTCTCAAATACATGCTTTTTTTCTTTCATTAGTTTTGTTACATATTTGGATACGTATATATAAAATGAAATGTGCTGAATTAAGATAGTGTTGCTTGTATGTTTATGTTTTCAGGGCTGTCTACTTGGTATTGGGTAAGCATTTAATGAGCATATCTGCAGTAGATAATTGCCTGTTTACTATGTAGTCTAAGTCACACTGGAAGTCATTTCATAGCTCAGGCTGTTTCCCACAGTCATAATAATTATCTTGCTCAAGTTTCCCAAATGCTAGAATTGAAGATATGTAAGATCCCAATCATTTCAAACTTTTTGAAGGTTGATAAAAATGGTTAGAAGACACCATTTAGAGTCTATTTTGTCTTTTAGCATAATATATCCATATTTTTTGAATTTAGCTATCTGTTCCATATTTACTTCTCTATACCTTTTCTTTTGTTCCTCAGTTCTGCTGAATGCTCCCACTTCCTTATTCTTCCTATCTGTCATCATATTAGAACATATCTCTAGTTTCTATGAAAATATATTATTCTTAAAAGTCTATTTATATTCTAATATGGGATGGAAAATCAGTGAGAATAAGCTATTTTTTATTACTTTTTATGAAAGCCCTACTCAGAAAAAACATTCAAACATTTAAAAATAACAAGAATGGAAATCCAGCTTATAATTTGGAGTACATGAAAATGATATTTAAAAATGTACATAGAATGAGTATGTTTTACAAGAGGACAGAGAAAACAATACTGCTTTCTCTGTGTATATGCAACAAGCCAGGGAAAAACAGAAGTACGTCAATTCATGGACAGCTTCATGAAATTTCAGAAATGAGCTGGTAGACATACACTCCTATGCCAAGTGTCTGTTTCTAGTTAGTTTGAGCCAGTGAGTTGTTTTGACACAATTTCCAGTAGCTTTCTAAAATGGCTTTGTGGTCACTGGACTGTTTTAATAAAGATCTCTCTGCTGACTCAGTGTCTGATCTGCCCACAGACTATTAATAAACATGTCTTAGATATGTCAAGCATCCTTGTACAACTTAACTAATTACCAGTAATTAAAATTCTTTAGGAATTTCTAAATGTCATTTATACATTTGCCTTCAATTCTTTATCATATTCTTTATTGTAACTGTTCCACCAAACTTTATATTCTTTATTAAAGTATCAAGAGAAATAAAATAGACAAGCTAAAAATTTCTATTGACTTTCCTCTCCCTTTCACCCAACCCTCTCTCTTCCTGTCTGTCTTTATATCTGTATCTGCTTATCTCTCTCTCTCTCTCCTTCTCCGATTCTATCTCAATCTCTCCTCCCCTCTTCTTTCCCCTCTTTTCCCCATACATGTACACAATCAAAAAAATGTTTCCAAATAACCTATATGTTTTCTGTACTAAAAATCATTCGAATCACTGATATTTATGTGTGCTTATTAACAGTAAAGCTTAACAGACTTTCTTCTCCAAGCTTACATTTATTCACCCTCCTTAACACTTATTGCTGGTTACCCTGCTCAGACACCCATTGGGGTATGGGGTAGGATGATTCAGCACCAATGATTCAGGCACTGGGAATCAGTAAGTAGCAGAGCATACCTTTATAACCCTCCCAAGGTTCTATGGGCCTAGACGGCTGACTCTGCTGCATTGCCTTTTAATCATTGGTGTCTCTGGGTCAGGTGTCTCTTGCTCAGCTGCTTCTGGGAATAGAGTCAGGCTTGGCTCATGGAGGAAGTGCCTGCCAAGCCTGCTCATGCAGCCTGGCCAGGTAGACTGGCTGGCAGTTTCTCTTACAAACACTGTTCTATTGCTCTGTTGTGAAGAGCAATGACCTTCACAGTTAATTTTTTTTATTACGTATTCCATAAAAACAGAATAAGGGAGTATTGTACAGAAAAGCTTAAATTAGACAAATACAAGTATTATCTCTTCATACTCATAATGTTCAAACTGTCATATGACTAAAAATATGTTTCATATATACTTCCAATTAGATGTCAATTATATTTTTCTTTGTTAACAGGATTGGTATGCTCAGTTCATTATTTGGAAAACTGAATGTACCCAATTTAGATCAGTTATACTTGAAGTGCTTATTTTGGCTCATGTATTAAAAAAAAATTCACCTTTAGTGAATAGGCTGCTAGTGCATCAACAGTTCAAGTTAAGATGACATTTGTTTTCTTTACATAGACAAGCTTGACACAGGCAGTTTATGCCTACACAGGGAATGATAAAATACTCCCCCCCAGGTACAAGGAATTAATGATATTAAATTAAAAACTGTATGTTATTCTCTTCAGATTGTTACAGTTTCATTTAGACTACTGGGGGTGAAATCCATGTCTTCAGGGATTGATCAGGATGGAGGATTTCAGTGATGAAGATTTTCATCCTGCAGAAACTGTTAAGTACCTGCAGTACCCATCACTTCTGTATAATGCTACTGGGAGATGTCAACAAAGTGAAAATATACATACTCTCTTGGAATTTTTACACAAACCTTTTTGACCTTGCTACTAAGGTGATGTCCAGTTAGAAAGGAGATATAATTAGTCTGCAGATGTACAACTATGGTGGTATTTAGAGGCTGCCTGTCTCTTCTCCATAGCCTTTTAACAGTGAATGCAGAGTACTGAATTGAAGTTTTCCTTTCATGGAAGAATCTCAGCATAATAAACAGAAATTTATTTCTGGCTGAGACACTATATCCTGTTGGGGTTTTTGGCAGCACTTCTCTAAACACACACTTTCAAGATCACTACCTAACAAAGGGTCTGAGATGGTACTAATATTATAATTAAATGACTATTGGCAAAAGCAGATAGTATGACCGGCATCTCGCTTCAAAGTAACATGTTCAGACTCTAGGTAAATCAGATAAGAATGTTAGAACAATCGGTGACATCTCATCCTCAACACCTCTGCTAAATATTACAGTAGTTTCAGTATGTACCAAGACTTTTGCCAGATAGTTTTGGTAAGTGACTGAAGAATCACTTTAAGCCTTTCTTAAGATAAATAGACATGAAAGGATAATGGGAAAAATAGAATAAATGTTCTAGCTTAGAAGTTCACATTAGTGTTTCAGAACATACAGACCACTTCACTTTGCCCAGAGAAGGGCATAGTCAACTTTACAAGAGCAATTTTGTAGATTATGAGGATTAAAATGAATGTGGTTAACACAAATACTTGAGAATGTTATAAAATGAGATAAGTCTACATTATTCTTAAGGGAATGTACAGATAGATCTAAGATTGTCTCAAAGGCAATGACATAGATAAAGCCATTTGTGCTTATTGCATGCCAAGAAAGTAAAGGAAAAGCAGAAAGTAATTGAATTTGTGTCAAAACGCATACTGCTTGTGGCACTGGTAGTCATTATACTTACCAGAATTCCACTGGTTCTTTTTTATATATTTTTTTATTTAAATTAGAAATAATCTTGTTTTACATGTCAATCCCAGTTCTCTCTCCCTTCCCTCTCCCCCCTTGCTTCCCACCAATCCTCTATCTCATCCCCTTTCTGCTCTCCAGGGAGGGTGCGGCCTTCCATAGGGGATCTTCAAAGTCTGTCACATCATTTGTAGCTTGGCCAAAGCCCTCCCCCATCTGTCAGGGTGAGAAAATATCCCTCTATGTGGAATGTGCTCCCAAAGTCTATTTGTACACTGGTTCTTAGCATAATATTTCTTTATAATCAAATATTGGACACATATTTTCCCAGTCAATATCAGCTAAATATGTCAAAAATGAACTTGAATGTCAAATCTTTTTAAAGTTGTTTAGGGATGGAGGGATGGGGACAGTGTTTTACAAAGAGACTTGAAGTTTAAGCCCTTCATAAAAGGCTTTTTATTGAGACAGGAGACAACAGAGGAGGTTTTGTGTCAAGCAATATAAGCATAACGCTGGCGGATGCCATGACTTTCAGCAGCATAAAGTGCTCTTCGTGAACAAAGCATCCCTCAATAAGCACACAATGAGGACTCTGGATGTCAAAGGAAGAGATGGTTGGATGATTAGGATGCCATTTAAAATGAGACAGATAACTCTCATTCACATTCATTGTGAGCATCCCCTTTTTCCTTTGTTTCATTACACTATCTCTCCACTTTCCACAAAGGAAATAACAAAGCTTTGACTGTATGTACTGCATTTAATCATTGTCTAAACAGGGAAGCATTGTTAAGAAATTGTTAGGAAAAATACACGTATCAGTAATTTAAGTATCCTCAAATATTAATGTAAATTTTACAAAGCTGCAATCATTGTACTCATGAAAACATGTGTAAACCTTTGAAACAAAAAAGTTTCTGGGATGAGACATTATTGTTTTCTTTGTAAGATGCTTAAATATAAAATAAATTGTAGTGGCTACATTGCTGTATTATGTTTAGACATCTTACAAATAGACAATTGTTTTTGTGCAAGTGTGAGGGAATAATTTAGTTTGAATGTATAGTTTATAATAACTACAATATTTTCATTTATTACCAACGATGTTATTTCTATGTAAAATGATTGGAAATCAATCATTATTTCTTAAATCCATATTCTCATAAAATAAATAACACAGGATACAAATGTTTACCCATTTTGGGAAAACAAATCAAAAACTCAATAATGACTTAAATCTATTTTACCGATTAGGTTAAATGAAATGAAACTAGCCCTTGAGAACTGGCTTTGTCTTGACTATGACACACATACATACATATACACCTACACATATGTGTGGGTGTATGTGTATATATGTATATTATATGTGTCATAGTATGCATATATATATATATATATATATATATATATTTTATTCAAACAAAACCAGTTCTTGAGAATTCTTTAGAAACTTAATGAAACATGTCACAAACTTAAATTTTAAATAAATGCTTTCAATAGAAATAAAATGCAATTTCAAAAATGTTCTTCTGATTGACCTGACTAATCAATAAATCTGATCACTACCAAGGTCATAGTTTACATTACTCTTCTGAGTATGAAGCCTCATGGTAGACTCTGGTTACAGTAACACTGGAGTTGATTTACAAACTGGATTTTATTCTAGAATTGCATAAAATGTTATCTGTTGGCTGTGATGCCATCCTTTCGACAGTAAGCCACACCCAACCATAAAAAGGCATGTTTTGTTTTTCCTCAAATAACTACTACTTCCCTATAGGTACAATTTATTTACTTAAATATGTTACATGATTAAAAAAAGACATTTATTACTATACAACCCCTCTATAGTTCCATCCTTATTAAATAAATAGACATAAATAGATTATGAACAATTTTAAAAGGTATCTAGAAAACAAAATAATTTTGAGAATTGAGAAACTGTTGCAGAATGGAATTGATGTAAATACATAAACAACAACAAAAAAATGAAATCTATAAAGAATGTATGAACAATGCAAAGAGTTCAACGGAACCATAACAACCAAAATGCATTTTTAATGAGATTAAATATATTAAATTAGAATTATTGGAATATGTACTACATTGCAATAAAAATGACAGAAAATGAAGATGAATATATATAAGGATAAGGTATGATATATTCTTTGTATGGTAGCACTTTGAGTGTAACTTTAGTGACTCTCAGGTTATGGTGCGAGGTACCCTCAGTAACCAAGTGAATGCAAGCTCTGGCATCTGAGAGTTTAACACCTACATACATACTTAAAAACAAGTGAAGGCATTTCAGTTCATTTCTCACTACCCACTAATGGACATGATTAACAACATGGAGTTATGAGAAATCAAAAGATACTATAGAGTCCTTACATTTATCTTTTAAGGGAAATGCATCTAGTTACACCTTGATATTTTATTTCTCTGTAGTGCTCTGGAGCCTGTACTGGAAATAGCTCTGTAGACGAGGCTGCCCTAAAACTTACAGGGATCCATCTGACTCTGACTCCTGAGTGCTGATTTTAAAAGTAGGAGCCACCAATGCATACCTGGCTTATTTTAATGTTTTATCACGGATTCTTTAAATGATATTAGAAACTATAATCATGAATATAGGAAATGAGTTTAATTGTTGAAATGGAAAGTACCCTTTTGGAAGTTACCATAGATTACAAAAATCACTAGACCTTCTAATAAGAAAATATAAATAAGAAATTAGAGAATTAAGACAGAGAATAAAACAGATTTCATGAAGATATCATAGGAAGAATGCACAAACTTGCCTGATCTGCATGGTGGCTCATTCTCTGTTATGGATGATAACTAGAAAGCCCCAGAAGATATTTCATTATAATAAGATTACAGAGCTACTTCAAAAAAGAAAAAGTTAATTTTCAAAATATTGTGATGCAAATGAAATGTCTTACAAATTCCCAATTGGACACTGCATTGTACGCAATGACTTGGAAATGTGTTAACATTTCTGAGTGAAAATAGTTCTGTAATTATTGCTATTAAGACTCTATGAAGATGAAAAAGGGACATTTATTAAGTGAAGGAAAATAAATTCCCGAGTCTTATTCATTCATAAGGTGCCACTACAAAAAGTAGAAAAGTAACATATACAAAAGAAATTTTGTGATAAATAAAGTAAAATCTGGGATGATTTAAATTGAAGTTTTACAGTGGGATTTTTTTAATTTAAATACTATGTCATGTTCACTGACTAGATTCAGTCATGTAGTCTTAGATAGACTGCTATAATCTAACAATCTTCTTCAGAAAAGATGTTATCCTAGTCATTTTGAACCAAGGCACAAGTGTTGACCTGTATGGAACCCTCATGGGATTGACACTGCTTTATGAACGGAGATGAGACCACTACAAGAATCAAGAAGCTCATGAGATTTTCATTTGACCCCTACTCCCACCCCAAGATTCCAATAATCACTATTAAAGGGACAAACAGTTCACTGGTATAAACATCTTGGTAGAGTTGCTCAATGAGTCACCTATGTTCCTGTAAGTAACATTTGTAACTTCTCTGATTAACCAACTGTTCTTGGAGAGTATGAATCTTTGTGATCCCTTGGTGCTGTCTTTGTCTATAGTAATAAGACATTTCTTAATGTCTCAACAAAAGTCCAAGTAATGGCATTACAGTGTGGTTCTTATACAAAACATCTGGCAAAATGCATTTAAATGACAAGGTACTAATGTGATGAAGAGAGAAATATGTAAAACAAGAAAAAGAAAACTATAGCAAAAATATCAACGACACAAATAGAATGCAACGATTTGAAAATAAAGTAGTAAGAAATGCATTATGTCACTCAGAAATTAATGCTAAAATAAAAAATGGTCTGTTAGCTATGGGATCATCCTTAATATCTCAAAAAGAATAGTTTTCCAAGATTTATATTTTGGTGGATATTACAAGAATCCCTTACTCTTCTGAAAATAAAAATGATAATGAAGTTTGTCAACAACAACTTGAGTTTGCCAATTGTTTCTCTTGACAATTTTGTCTTTTAGAAACAGAAATGAAATAATATAGCATGATGAAATATAGTGTTATTGACCTCAAATCAGGCATTATCTAAGAGTGATGATGTAAAGGGAAAGATGAAATATATTCATATCTATCTATTTATCTATCAAGATGAAAAGATGGAAGTAGAAAAACCATACATGTGTTCACACACACACACACACACACACACACACACACACACACACACACAAACACACACACAGGAGACACATTTACATGCATATAGATAGGTAGATGATTATACTTTTATTTTAATTATTTATCTTTTAATTGAACATATCAATCCCAGTTCCCTCTCCCTCTCATACTCCCTGACCCCCTTCCTATCATACCTCCCCTACTCAATAGGGAGGGTAAGGCCTTCCAGGCGGGATCATCAAAATCTGTCAAATCATTTCCCGTAGGGTTTAGGCTCTCCCTCCTGCCTCTAGGCTAAGGAAGTATCCCTCCATGGGGAATGTGCTTCCAAAGTCCTTTTGTGCAGCAGGGATACAACCTGGTTCCACTGTCAGAGTTCCCTTAGTCTGCCCAGGCCTTCTAACTGAGACCCATGTTCAGGGGTTCTAAGTCATTCCAATGCTGGTTTCCCAGCTATCAGTCTGGGGGTCCATAAGCTCCCACTTGTTCAGGTCAGCTGTCTCTGTGGGTTTCTGTAGTCTTGTCTTGACCCCTTTTCTTATCATTCCTCTCTCTCTCTCTCTGAAACTGGATTCTAGGAGTTCAGCACAGTGTTTAGCTGTGGGTGTCTGCTTCTTTTTCCAAAAACTACTACATGAAGGTTCTAGGGTGGGATATAAGTTAGTTATCAGTCTCATTATCATGGAAGTACATTTAAGGTAACCTCTCCACTCTTACTCAGATATTTAGTTGGGGTCATCATTGTAGGTTCCTGGACCTTTATCTAGAGTCAATTTTCTCTTCAAACTTATAATGGTTCCCTATATTATGGTATTTCTTTTCTTTCTCTTGTGTATTTGCCCCCTACTTAATTTTCCTTGTCCAACATGCTCTCCTTTCTACCCTTTCTCTTTCTTCTCTTTCTCATAACTCCCTCTCCAATCACTTTACCACACCCCCCACTCCCAATATACTCAGGAGATCTTCTGCCTTTCCCATTCTGTGAGGGACCTTGTATGAATCCCTTAGATACCTCCTTGTATCCTAGTTTCTCTGGTGGTGTGAATTATAAGCTGGTGATCCTTTGCTCTATGACTAAAATCTATATATGAGTGAGTACATACTGTCTTCCTCTTTTTGTAACTGGGTTACCTCACTCAGGATGGTTTCTTCAAGTTCCATCTATTTGCCTACAAATTCCAATATTCCATTTTTTTTCTTGTTGTTATTGTTGTGGTTTTTGCTTTGTCTCCCTTCATAAAGCAGTGTCAATCCCATAAGGGTCCCATACAGGTCAACACTTGTGCCTTGGTTCAAAATGACTAGGATAACATCTTTCCTGAAGAAGATTTTTGTGCAATTTTCTACTTTGAATACATGGGCAAGACATTTGTAAAACAAAAATTACAAAATATAGTAATGATTCTAAAATAAGGTGGATATGTATAAAACTGAACTTTCTATTAATATGTGACCATTGAAGAATACAGATAAAACTTAAGATTATAGGATGACTGAGCCTAGTTTACATCAAAAAAAATTATAGTGTCTAGGAAGTGAAAACTTAATTTTCATCTGGTTTGAAATATGCATGGATAGATACTACAAAATTTCTCATCTTCAGTTAAAACTGATTAAATCAGTTTTCTACTATTGGGAAGAAAAATCTAAGGTGTATGTAAATGGAGGTTTCTCTGTACTGTCCTGTCCTGAGGCAGCTTCATAATAAACACTCAGAATATTAATATTAATTACAAAATGTTTGGCTGAATTCTTCAGGCACTTTATTATCTCTTTTTACCCCTTTTCTATTAATCTGTGTTTTGTTATGTGGCTTAAGGCTTGTTTCTTCATTTTCTACATGTTTTGCTATAATCACTCTGTACTTCACCTCCACTCATCTGAATTCTCAGATTATCAGTTTGACTCTTCAGCCTAAACTTATCCTGCCTGACTATTGGCCAAATAGCATTTATTATTAACCATTGATGGAAATACATTATTAACCATTGATGGAGATACATATTCACATCATACATGAAGATCACCAACAGCAGATATATCTCATTTCTGGCAAAAAAAAAAAAAAAATGAGCGAAACAACAAAAATATGTCACCAAACAAAGCTCATCCAAGTGTCAAATGAAAAAAAAAAAAAAAAAAAAAAAAAAGAAAAGAAAAAGGCAACATCTCAAAGTTGATAGGTATGGTTGGTAACATCATGAAAATGTGTGGTTGAAAATTCTCCTATTCTTAGTTTGGAAGAAAGCAAATGAAGACATGCACTTGCTGAAATAAAGTCATACACTGTTATCAACTGGCTTTCCTTTAGATAATTTTTTATGTAAGATGTTTTGTCTTTTTTCTTTTTTCCAATAATTCATTTTCAATAAGTCATAGGGGACGACCTTTTGTATATATATTTCTCTAATTGGTTGATGAATAAAACACTGATTGGACAATAGCCAGGCAGGTGGTACAGGCAGGGCTTTGAGACAAGGAGAATTCATGGGAGAGGATGGGGAGAGAAGTCACAAGACAGAGGCTGTGTAGCCACTGAAGAGTTAACATGCTGGAGCATTGTCTGGTACAATAAGGCCATGTAGAAATACATAGATTGATAGTTATTAGCTAATAATTAAGAGAAAGCTAGCCAGTAAGAAGTCTGAGCCATCTGCCAAACAGTTTATATATAAGTGTCTCTGTGTTTATTTTGGGAAAAGTGGCTTTGGGACCAGGTGGGACAGAAAATTCATCTACAAATAACATATTAAATACAGTGAATAATAATTTTTCATAGTCAGGACAGCTACTACCTAAAAATGACAATCTTTGATCCAATTATTATTGCCAAATTGCTGTGAGGTTTTTGCTGTTGTTGTTGTTTTCCTATAGTTTTGGTATGTTGGATGAATCAAGTAAGACTGCCGCTTGCAAAAGGATGTAGAAAAGAATTTTTGAAGACACATTTATTCCCAAAGGTCTAGTAAAACTGACTTTAAGGAAAGTCTACAAATGTAAGAAGTGTATATCATCTATTGTATAAGAGAGAACTACAATTGATGAAGAAGTGAGTCAGTTACAGAAAGATTTATACTTTTAATTTCTATTTCATTAAGGTTCAAATAATTCTACCTGAGGAATTAACAAATTGAAGCTAAAAAGCATAAATTAATCACTTTCAGATGAAAATTCCCAATATGATAAGCAAATAGTATGCTGAAAAGGGTAATGTGTTCACATTCTTTAAAGTTAATAATAACTATTTCAAAAGGACCAAGTAGAAAAAGTAGATGAGAGGTGGACAGTTGCATCTGAAATTAATAGTGCTGGCGGCAGCTCTTCTGAAGGTTGCTGGTTTGATTCTCAGCAAACACTAGACAGCTTTCATTTGTAGGTAACTCTAACACACATACATTAAAAATAAACATTTTTAATGGAAAAAATAGACAAAGCTGTTAGCTTTCTGGCTATACAAGCTGGAATCATAAGACTGTGGTTAAAATGCCCAGAACTCATGGAAATGCTACATGGGTATAGCAGCCCACCTGATATAATATTCAGAAACGGGATAGGTGACCTCATAGGATCCCTGAACACTCTACATTGCTAAACTTCAGAATCAATTAGCTGTACTTTCAGTGAGATATTATTTTCTTATGAACAAAATGGGGAGCAATAAAGCTTCTTAACGTCATCCTGAGACCCCTACATATACATGAATACACAGGTACAGCCACATATAAGCAAACACATACATACATGGATATATATTATGTGCACAGAAATATGCAAAAAATAGATATTTAATTATTTTCATGAACCAGTTAAACCTACTTATTAAGAGGCCCGTTTAACATTTGTAAATTGCATAACTCTCTTTTATGTCATTATTTTAAACTAATACATAATGTGTAATATGTGACAAGTCCATTTAAAAATAAAAATAGTGTACATATTTGAAAAATCATCACATGTAAATAAAACACAACCATTTTAATTTTAGATAATTTTATTGTAAATTTATACATTAAGTTTGCATTCATAACCTGTTCTGAGGAAACCAAGATGATTATTATTTGTGAAACACAGCAATTATTGGATGGACCTTTTAATGAAATAGTTATTTCAATAGCTAAGTTCTTGCATGAAATAACATACATTTAGGTTCTTTTAATTTAAAAAAAAATAACAAAAAACAAAACAAACAACAACAACAAAAAAAAAACAAGAATGATGAGCTCATTTAAAGAATTCATTTACTACCAGCTAGAGTGAAGTTTTCTGATATATTGTCAACCCCACAATTACACAATACCTCATATTACGGAAATATTCTTCTTCTCTGGAAGCTATTATAGTATTGATATATATATCAAATCCCACTTCTCGGATTTCCTTTGCTTGAAGAAACGCTGACTTATTTTTGGCAAATGGTTAATGAAATACCTTGACTCTAATAATGCAATGTTATTTAGTTATCAGGAAGACAAAATCCTTTATCTATTATCTCATATTTCCTGCCCAGCTGCATTTTTGAGAAAATTGTTCCCACTGAACGTTTATAAAACTTTTCAGTCAGAAGAATCTTTGAAGTACCTTCTGTTTTAGGTTTACAACCTATGGAGATAGGAATAGTTAGTAACAGTGTCTGTTAGTTGTAAATTGAATGTTTTAAAACTCAATGATATGCAATTACAATAATAATAATTTTATAATATGTGCATATGTGTCAATACACATGCATATACACAGATATTTCAACTGACATTACCTCCAGCCAAATATTTTCAAGTTTTCATAATGTTGCTATATAATGACATGGTTATTGATAATAATGTGGGATTCCACAATCTAATATAATTTGTTTGATATTTCAATACTAAGAACTTTCATTATACATGTGTAACACATAACTATGAGATTTAAACACAGCGAATGAAACAGTACATATTTTTCTAGTGCACTTGCATGTATAAAATTTTAAATTTGTCATAGTAGGCAACAGCTACATATGAGACTTTAAAACATTTTGCTTTCAATAGAAACCTGAATCATAAAGGAAATGCAGACACAAAGTTATTGTTTTACTACTATATTTCAGTACAGAGAATGTCTATTAATGGAACATAAATTGAGCATGGAATTTTTAAAGTTTTTTGTTGCAGCATAGCCCTGAATAAAATTGTAATTGAAGAAAGTATTTTCTGTCATCACATATACAAAAATTTAAGCAAAAGAAATAGAGATTTCATATCCAAGCAGGTAGGATTCATTGTCCACTTGGAGATGTCATGATGTACAAACTGATTTTCTTTATATATTGTACTTTGAATGTAACATTCATTTTAATTTGCGCCTAAAAAGAGATACATGAATATTAATGCAGTAACATGATGTTTGATTGTTATTACATTACTACTCATATACTTCTGATTACTTTTTATTTTTGTGAGCCAATTAAAATAATTATGTAATTGAGTTAAAACACAACCGTCTATTCAAACCATTATTATTTCCCATGGAACACACATTCAGAGCATTATTTCCATTTGTCATCTAGATTATTTAATCTCACACCTCAGATTGATTTCCATGTATGTTATTTAGGATGCATTTATCTTTGCATATCACATTTCCTATTGTGAAAAACCCATCTTATTTACATTTCAAAGAAACAACTCTAGGTAGATTTTTCTGTTTTATTTTTACTTTAAATAGCTTTAGAAGCTATTATAATTTCAGCCACTAATTGATTACACTTGGCGAAAGAAATGGTTCTCTGATCATCATTGCAAAGCACAATAAGAAAACTTCATTGTGTTTAACAGAGTGTGAAAGCATAGATGAGCATATGTGATGTCATATCCAATGCAAAAATATAATCCTAAATTTCATACTCTCTAAAGTCAGGTTTTCTTATGACAATACTATACTAGGCTCCAATATTCAAAACCCAAGTGTGGTGAATAGATGTCTTGGGCAGGAGGGATGGCTCAGTGGTTCAGAGTAGAGGTTGAACTTCCAGAAGACCTGGTTCAATTCCAAGCAGTGATACAGCAGCTTAAAAATGCCTGTAATCCTAATGCCAGGGGATCTGACACCCTGCTATAGATATAAATGCAGAAAAAATAGTAATGCATACAATAATAATAATTTTATTTAAAAATCAATATTAAGACTTAAATGAAGAGGGGTGTCATAATACCAATAAATCAACTTTTGTGACAACATTTTATTATACTTAAGAGTTTATTGTTTTCAGTGACTTATCCTTGAAAGCAAAATGTGATGACAGTATGCTGGATATTTGTGTTTGTGTGTTCATGCACAATTTATGGTAGAAGTGCCAGTATACCTTCATTGGAGTTTGAAAATGAAATTCCAAATACTGTTCTTTTCTTTCTTATAGTTATCACCTTTAAGTGTTACCTTTAAGTGTATTTTATGGCTCACATCTTCTTTTCCTCAATGTGTCCAAATACTGAGTTCCTGGCATGCAGCTCTATGAAGAGGTAATGAAAACTTTAAGAGATGTCTATCAAGGTTTGCAATTGCAGGAGGGCAGGGATAATGGAACCACATTCTTCCCTGCCTTTCCCTATAGTTTACAAGGTTCCATATCATAAACTAACTCCTATAGTTCCCATTGCACTTATAGATAATAACATTTTCTACAAACACAAAATAATTTGATAATGATCTGAAATCTTAGGTGAAAATGATGTTTTCTTCTTTATAAGTGGATTAACTCAAGTACATTTTGTAGATATTGACCTAACTTTCATATACAAATTTTATTTGATTTGAGAAAGTACAGTAAGGTATTTTTCTATGGCAAAATTTTCTTTATTAACAAAGAAGATTATACTTGTATAATAGTTAAATAAAGACATAGTGAAAAAGTGAATTCTACCATTTATAATTCCTTTTGTTCAAAGCTACTATATAAGCATGTATATCAAAGTGGTACCCTTTGTTTTGAAACCTTTAAAATAAGTATTTTGTGTTTGAAAAAGCTCGCTTTTCTAGACACCATCATGTTTTGAAAACAATAGTCATGCTGTAGGTTGCCCATAAAACTAGACTCTAACAACATACTGCCAAAAGAAAGACACATTCTTGGTATATGAAACAGGGAAACCCAAAGGAAATTAAGATGGGAACTTCCTATTGACAAACATTCATGATAAGTAAAGGTGTAGTGTGGACTATTGTGCAGAGAAATGTTATCATTAAAAATAATAGAACTTGTGGGATATAACAACTGAATTTCCTAGCAAAATGTGACCACTTGTACATATAGGCAAGAGTATTCTATAGGTAACCAATTATATCCTGATTGTATTTAGTCTTGGGAAAGAATACATGACTAGTACTGAAATGGTATTCAAAAACCCAAGACTATGTAAGTCAAAGGACCTATAATGAAATCTTTTCTTGACATTTTGCCAAGCTATTATGTAGTTAAATTAATTTATGAATATTTACATTTATAATCATAGAGTAATCAGGTGTTCCTTTTGGTCAGATAAAACTTTTCAGCATTAAATGATGATCAAAAATAGAAATACAAAAAAGTGCTAAGAAAAACTGACTGTTCAGAGATTTGCTTCAAACAGAAAATAAAAGTTACTTTTTCCGATGCCCAAAGATGATTCATGAAAGAGAGAGCAGAAAGACTGTGGCAGCCTAAGCACAGGGAAGGGGTGCAGTAATCACTTTTTCTAGAATGCTTATGGTTATTTCAGTCTGAACACATGTCAAAGATATTTATTTTTATTTATATTCAGTAGTGACACTCATGAATTACATACTATAACTTGGATAATCAGTTTTATAAGACAATAGTATTTTTTTCTTGAAAATTTTATATCTAATTACTCTCCATAAGTGTTAAGGAAGCCATATTGAATCTTCAAAATTTTTACAAAATCAAGTGGCATAAGCTAGTCGTAGTATAGATTCTATGATGTAATTATATACTCATATATAATTATATATTATAAGGTAATTATAGTATAATGAGTATTCCAAACACTTATTTGTATGAAAACTATCACCTATAAAGATGCTTGATAGTAGATCTTAAATTTGAGAAAATTTATTCACAATAAATTTTCAGTTGAAAAAGTATATTTATTTTCCTTTTCTACATTGATTAAAGTTCACAAATGGTCTATAGGTTCTAAAGCAATACAGAGAATCCATGTCTCAAAAAAGCAAACAAAAATGTTCACATATATTATGATTTTATAACATCTAACAATATAGCAAATTTCTAGAAGATGTCTTAATGCGTTGAAATAGATTTAAGCATGTAAATAACCATCATCAATAGTGCGAATAATTTTTATGCACTCGTATTGCAGACTGATAAGCAAAGCTAAAACAAGGGTGGTTCTTCAGTGACTTCATCATCTTGCTTTAAATTAGATTTTATGGGTTCATTTATTGAAGAGAATTCCATAAAATCTATATTCAAGAATTCTTTTCATTGAGGTCCAAATTTGTATATTACATCAGTCTTGAAATTGCAGTGCATATCAATTGAGATCATTTAATTCTTTGGAAATAACTGAATTTCCTCTAAAACACTTCCTCTTAAAGTTCACATCAGTTCAGGGTCAATTATCCATATTTTCCCATGGGAAAAACACATATTTGAATAATAGATAGTCCTTTGTTAATAATGAGGCCTTTTGCCTTTCATAAAAGCCATTTTCTTAATATGAAGCAATACTAAATATAGGGTTTACATCATAGATAAAATTGTCACTTGAACATAATGTGTTCTGCATTTTATCTAATATGGAAAGATTAACTATTTTGCCAGAAGAAATATGAGTAACAGTAAGTGATATAAGCAGAATGTATTTATAGGTATTTATTTTGCAATTACACTTAAATAATAAGAATGTATGAATTTGAGGAGTGGGAAAAACTCGAGGGAGGAGGCAAAAAGGATAGAAATGTGAAAACATACTCACATATGAAATTCTCAAGACAAATAAAAAAAAAAACAATAGAAAAAAAAAACAGACTACTTTAACCTAATTCCTTCAAAACATGTATTTTGTAGAAAAAAAAAATAACACACATTTTAATGTATTCTAAGATCTCAACTAAACAATTAGGATATATTTATGACTTCACTCTTCAAAGTGTTTGTTTGACAAATTATAGTTATTTTCATCCTCTATTTCTTTCTTTCTATCCTCACCTCTCTCTAGTAATTCTTGTTAACAAGCCCAAGAACTACTTTCATGTTTTCAACTTGTTTTTGGCTCACTGTTGAATTCTTTTTTAAATTCAGTCTATTGTAGAAGTTATAATCCATTGAGCAATTAGAGTAAGAAGACTGAATGAGTACACAATGTCGACTTCAAGAATAAAATCACTGAGAATGTTTAGACTGATCAATGAGTAAATACATCTCTTCCTTGAAAAGCAAGAGGACCCAAGTTGAAATCCTTAGCATTCCTACAAATGGCTGAAACCTATTGCTTCCTAAAACCCAAGGGTTGGTTCAATTAGACACAGGAAAATCCCAGAACGTCCATGGCTGGGAAATTTAGAAATTTGGTTCATCAAAGGGCCAGGCATTAAAACATTGGTCCATTATTCAAAAGTTAATATCATGTCAGGACCCCAAAAGGAGACTTGGGGTTGTCTTTGGAGCTCTTCTTCTTTACACCTGATATGAGCCCAGTGAATAATAATTTTTTTTCTGCTTTCTGCTATAAACAAAGAAACAAGTAAGACTGAGAGTAGTAAAAACATTGGTTGATGTCCTACTCTGAACAGCATGTGTGTACTAATGAATGTTTGTAGCCATATACTCTCATGCAGTCAACATTTACACTATGCTAAACACAGAAAGAAGAAACAAAAGTTGTTTGAAACAATTTAAGACACACTTTATACAATCTCTCTTATCACATGATTAAGCATTAAATTCATATTATAATACTTTTCACTTGTTTTCACGATAATTTTTGCTTTCAGAATCTGACTTGAAGAAAGTAACAAAGAAAAATAAAAGTAAAAGTCCAGGAATAGTTTCAAGTGCTTAAACAACACAAGAAAATTACTCAGAAGGTTGTCTGACATCATTATAAAAGTTGGCTTTGCATTTTCCTTAAACCTTCTTTTTAATTTAAATTTGAAACAATTTGTTTTACATGTCAAGTCCAGTTTCCCCTCCCTACCTCCAGACCTTTATCTCATCCCCTTTCTGCTCCCCAGGGAGGATGAAGCCTTCCATGGCAGATCATCAAAGTCTCTAAAATCATTTGGAGCAGAGTCTTGGCCCTCTCACATGTGTCTAGGCTGAGAGAGTATCTCTCTATGTGGAATGGGCTCCCAAAGCAAATTTGTATACTAGGGATAAATACTGAGCAAAGTTGATGGTGGAAAGCTTGTGTGACTTCACCATAGAGCTGATGATGAACACATTAAAATGCAACTTCATATGTGTTTATTTTCCTTTAATATTGATTGCATCTTAGAGACTGCATTTAATGCTATTAAATACATAATGTTTTCTTTCATTCCATATTTACACATACTTACATGAACATATCCTTATCTTTATGTATTGCTTGACACAGTTACCTCAAGCTCACAACATGATACTGTATGTAGTCATTGAAGAATTGTTACTAAATAAATTTATGCTTTTTTTTTTCTCCTTTAAGCAGAGATATGCTTTAAGACTTGCAACTTTATAAATTCAATGCGATTCTTTTGACTTAGTGTTGTTTCCTTTTTTTTTTTTTTTTTTTTTTTTTCCATTCTGGACACTTTCTTGGTGTATGAAATCTGAACTTCTGTTAATCATACATGCAATTTGAATGACTTCAAACCTCCTTTACTTTGGATAGAAATTTATTTCACAGAATCCCAAATTTTAATCAAGTAGGACAACTCACTGTATATTCTCACAAGCTATTATATTCAACAGTAAATAGACTAAACTTTATTTGTTGGGTAATGGTGCATAGAGCAAGGCATTATCATGTGATGAGAGATGTCATTCTGCAAATGTTTTTCTTATTGGTTAATGAATAAAGCACTCTTGGCAAATAGAAAGGCACAATAGGTAGGACTAGGAGACAAGGAAGATTCTGGGAGATGTAGTAGAGAGAGTCAAGATGTAAGGACTTGCCAGAAGAGGTCTGGACCCTCTCTCTGATTAGATTATACCACGTGAAAACACTTAGATTTATAGAAATGACTTAATATTTAAGACATAGCTAGCCAATAAGAAATGCTAGTAACAGGCCAACACCGTTCCATCTATATTGATGTATAATAACGATTAGGATAAACAAATAGCCTGAATATATGTTTATTTAGGGAGAAATAACTTACAAAATAGACAGATAAACATCAGAAGGTTTGTGGTCCCAAGGATGCCTCCATATATTCTGTCCACATCCAGCCAGCAAGAGAACACTCCTAGGCTCCTCCTCAGACCTAGTTCCCCCAGGTCACTTCTGCCCCTGTCTCCACCTGCAATGTGCATCGTCAGTGCCACAGATGCAGACAAATATATCACTACAATTCCCCTTTTAGTCCAAAGAAAAGATTTAGTCTTGATACAAAGCTGAATACAAAACAGTGAATAACAAGTGTGCTCTAAGGAAAAGAAAATCGAGACTATACAAACTTAAGACCTACATATCTAGTCCTATGGTGAAGGTATAACAGGTACCAGTAGGTTTTACATGGGTGCTGTAGCATCTGAACTCAGGCCCTCCTGCTTACAGAGCATACATGTTCCCCACTGAGCCATCGTCTAACCCAGCTCCTTTTTTTTTTTTTTTTTTTTTTTTTTTTTTTTTGTGAACAACTACAAAGGTTTGAGAGACCTATTCCATAACTGACTTTAGTCTTCAATACTTCTAGAGGTCAGTGGTAACATAAGTACCCAAATATTCACCATAATACAAAGTTAGGATATGGCAATTATGATACAACAAGTCTCAAAATAAACCTTGGAAGAATTACAAGGAAATACACCCCATATGCCCTGAGATTACTTCACCATATTTAAAGGAAAAGCCAAGTCTTATTTTTGGCAAGATTAACTCTACTGAGAACCTGAAAGTTTAATGAGCTGTATATATTTGTAGCTTGGAAAGAAAGGTAGCCATTGCATGTTTATTAAACCGAAAGCATTCTTATTTTTGTGTAAGAGTGCAAATCAAATTTAAATGACATGCTACTTCACTATTACATTTAAGTTTACTTCTCCGCTGTTAGCTTAAAAGAAACAGATGGACATACAAAATAGTCTCATAATAATACACATCAACTCTAATGTTCTGTCCCTTAACACTTTATTCCAATGACTTAATGAAGAGAAAATAGCATGAAACAGTCTAAATAAGAAATCACACTTTTAATTTAAAAACTGTTGCAATAATTAAGAGACTAGGAGTCTTATCTTGGCTTTGTGATTAATTTGATATATGATTTGGGCAAATAGCTTAACCTTTCTAGAACTCAATTTGCCTATCTGTAATTAGTGCATAGATTAAACTAGATTGATTTAAAATCCTTTCAACTAACACCTTCAAAATTCAGAATAATTAAACTCCTCAAAAGAGAATAACACAGAGCTTATGTAAAAGTTACTCAGAGCACAAAGCTAGCCACCCAAATATTCAAGTGAAGATGAGGAAAGTAAAGAAACTGAGAAACTGTGAGATACTGTAACAGCATTCATGTGATTTTATTCAAAATCATTCCTTCCTCTCTCTGCAGAAATTAAAATGCATATATTAAAGACAAGTTATGATTAACTTAATAACCATAACTGATAAATCTCCAGCTCAAGGAAACAACATGTCACTTTTTATTCATTGTGTCTAATTTGTATTAAATTTACCTGAAGTTTTAAGTTTGAAAGTCAGTTTTCAAAGTTTACTTAAACCAATCATGGACATAAATGAGTTAAATGATATAATATAATATTATATTCAACCCAAAATAATTTAAGCAATTAAACTGTCAGTGTCAACCATTTGATGATTCATAACAAAATCATAAAGATATATATATTGTAAAGCAAATTTCTGTTTTTTAACATTTATGAATGAGTTTACTAGCACTTTGTTATATTTTACTTTCCAAATAGCATATTTATTCAGTGACAAATTCATAAAGTATAATATTTATTTTTGAGAAAGAAAATGTTTGAATATTTCCTTGTTTAAATGTTTATTTCAGTTGCAAACATTTGCTCTTCCAGCACTACTCACGAACTAGACTATTACTTTCAAGCATTTTGGCAACTGAATGGGTTAGGCAGAAAGCTTGGCCAACTGTCTTCCATCTGTTATTCCAGCTCCTTTGCAACTCTGTTTTCCAATTAGCCAGTATCACTTTAGGCATCACAGTGACTACCATGACAAAAAAAAAAAAAAGACAAACATATTTAAACATTTGCTTCCTAGTTGGCAACAACCCTACACTTAGTAAAACCTTACACAGGAGGTTACTACACATGTTTATGAACATTTTTTTAAAGTTGATTAACACAATATCTCTTTTCAAATAATGCTAATCTTTCTGGAGTTTTATCTAATAATCAAAGAAAAATCCTGAAGTTTACATATACATTGCATTAGAAAAAAATCCTGTCAATTATCAAAATTTTCCGATTACATTTCCTAGATAAACATTATATTTTGTATTTTGATAACTTCTTGAGTTTACATATCATACAAAAAATTATCATCTTTTTCAAGAACACATATTATAAAAACAAAAAACAGAAATGTCATAATTTAGACTGTTTTGCTTTTCATAATGTTAGTAGTAATTAATGAAATTTCAAGTTATAAGTTATTTAAAATTGCATCATTGCATGTACTTCAGCAATTTCATTAGGTGTCTATTAATGTATCCTGACATATCAAGTTTACTTAAGATAATTTGATGTTAATGATTATATGAATAAAGTGGTATAGGGATCATAATCATACTCATTAAAGGAAGAAGGGGACAGAGTTGACTAGTCAAGGAGAACCTAAGCTCATTATATTTGTTCTTGTTTTAAAATCTCAAAAACATCTATGAACACTCTGGTAGCCACCTCATGTGTCGCATGTAGACAGGACATTTGCAAGCCGACTTGCCAGTTCCTTCCCACTGCTCTTTCATTTATTGGATTCCAATTTTGATGCAGTGAGTTTGCTTTGACGCCTTCTTTATTCTTTTCTCTTTCGTGGTATTCACAATCCACTGTCCAAACTCCAAACCATGGGCTCATATAGTAGTCTCTTTAAGTTTTAACATTGAGATGGGTTGTAGTACATTTATGTGGTGGATTATTGGTACATTTCGGTCACACATGTAATTGTTTTCTTAAAAGATTATGTGTTGATATACCTCACAACATGCCTATTTCAATATTAAGGGGATAAATACCTTTGCATTTCTACTGTAAATAAACGCATCTATCTACCACTTCATTCTAACTTGGCCGTGAAACATAGTAACACACCTAGAACACAGGAGGTATAGAGCAGGGACCATTGCCTATAAGCTCATACCACCCTGGCTTTGGGGCTTTGGGTCAAATTGAGACATGAATATTTCTTTAGCATTGATCTAGATTAGAAAATTAAGAAACTTTACATATATATTAACAGAAAGCTCATTTAACTAGTTTATTAAAATCAAAGCTAATATAATGTGATTGAATTAGAAAAATGAGATTGGGAACTATCTTGATTTGGGTTTTAATTGCTATGAAGAGACACGATGACCATGGCAACTCTTATTTAAAAAACAAACAAAACAACAACAACAATAAAAAACAAACAAACTTTTAATGGAAGAGGCTCCTATGCAGTTTCAAAAATTCAGTCAGTTCTCTTTGTGGCAGGAAACATTTTGTCATACAGGCAGAGGCTGGGCTGGAACTGAAACCATTACATCTTGCAGGCAACAGGGAATCAACTGGCTGTCACCCAAGTGAAGCTTGGGGAAAAGACCTCAAAGCTCATCCCCATAGTGACACTCCTCCTCCAAGGCCATACATACTTCTTCAAACAAAGCCACACCTCCAAACAATGCCACTCCCTATGAGATTGTGGGATTATAGGGATCAATTTCATTCAAACTACCACAGGAGTGCAATGATACATATGTCCATCACATTATTGACTGGGCTGCTTCTCAGAGCCTCAGTAGACAGAAACAAATTCACAGGCTCGTGATTGTTTCCTTGATTTGCCTTGGCTTTCCATATGAAGTGTCTTGATATGTAATTGGGCAAATTTCAAATTCATAAATCTTCATTCTGCATTCCAAGTACTAGTTGTTGTATAACAATTTACTCTGAATAAAAACATTCCATTCTAGAAGGAGACTCTTTAAGACTCAGAAAGTAAGAAAAAGTGGCATGGATCAAGAAGTGAATGACACACAATTCTCATGAAGTTGCTGAAATTTACTAGAGTCATATAACACCTCCCAGGGTTATGTAAGTAGTAAATAACTACTGATAAAGAGACTGCCTGCCCTAAAGAAGTACCTGCAAGTATGGCATCAAGCAGCAAATATGAAACTTCTTTGAATAGTGTATCTTACTAGTGAGTATCTATCTTGTAAATATTCATGTTCCTGTAAGAAACCCATTGTCCATGCTCCTGAAAATAATCCAATAAACGTATTTTTGTACACTTAAAGTTAGATAGAATTGTTCCTCTTTCTATGGTAAAGTAGTGGTGATGAGTTGACATTTATTTTTCTTTCCTGAGAAGATTGCAAACAGCAAGATTATAATCATATACCACTATGCCTGAATTCACATTCATATTTTGAATAGATTGGATGCATTTGCATGCAAATTATAAATAATAGACAAACATATCCAATGAGACTATTCTCAATATAGTGAAAAGGGTAATGAAATAATGAAGCAGAAATGCATTCCCTACTCATTAAGAAGAGGAAGTAATAAAAAGAAGAAAGACATTTCAAAGGAATCTACCTTTGCTTTCTTATTGTATGTATGCTTTATTTGGTTTTGTTTTTCCTGGTTTTTTTTTTTTTTTTCTGTTTTGTTGTAGTGAATCATCTCAAGACTCAAAATGTCCTTCTTTTGTTTAGATCTTTACAGTTAGTCCTGAAAGCAGTTATCCTCTGCAATGTAGAATACCAGTATTCCTTGCCCTTTATTGAGATGTAGTTTGAGTTCTTGCTAGTGATGGCTATTAAATTAATGATAGTGAAATTTTTCTTCAAAAATTCTGAAAGAGACTTAAATAGTCCTTCAACTGGTAACAAAGAAAAGCTTAAAAACCTTACTTAACTTTTGCATTGTATCACAATTGCCTCATATGTGATAGAAAGTTTAAAATTTTCCAACATAACACCCCTGTCAATTTTTTCAAGTTTAAATACAATAAAAAGCCATATTCATTTCTTACTCGACTATTGGTATCTGATGTCTTGGAACTCATTTTTTAAATGACCAAAAGTTACATTGCATATGTTTTCCCTATAAACTAACTAGAAGAACTTACAGTATGGATCAAATTAAATACTGCAAAATGTTGATGATGACTTTTTTATATTTGTGTCTGAGGAGAAATGGTAATGCAATATTAAATCAATAAAGAAACCACCATATTTAAACTTTGTTTCTGATTTAAATTATTTAGTGGAAAACTTTCAGAAACACATTGAACAAAATTAACTTATTTTATAGTATTGTATAATTTTTGCTAGAAAAATGGCACTTAAGTAAATCCACACTAGATGCGCTAGATTAGATCTCCACGAAATATTTGAGGTATCTATCATCCCCATAAAGAAGACATCAGTCTCTTTATCATAACCTTCTTATTGTTATAATTTTTAATGACTCTGCTTCCTAGTTACTGTATGCAAACAATGCATTGAGACTGAGCAATTGAATGGCAAATTTAATTACTTGTCAACTGCATGAGTCATATGTTCTCAGAAGTATTGATCTCATGAAGAAATCGGGATTGGATATTGACTTTTGTCATTAATGAATGGAAGTACTTGAGAAAGGCAATGAAGGGTGCAGGGTTTATTTTTCCTGAAAATGTAATGTAGTCTATCCATGCTAGAAAATCATGAAGAGTGCAGTGGAGGTGACTCGTCACATTGTATGTGCACTCCAAAACACAGAAAGGTTAAATCTGGCGCTCCTTTATCTATTCCACAAAGTCAGTGTATAGAATGGTGATACATCCATCTAACATAGGACTTCCTGTTTCTGTTATTCCAATTAGGAAACTCCCACACAGGGAAGTGTGTGGTAGATAATTCAAGATTCTGTGAAGCTCACAAGCAATACTTATTATTCAAGCAATTAACATCCTGGAACATCTAACATTTTCATTGACTCATTTTAGTTTTGAATATTCTTAATATTTGTCTTTAAATTTTTCATTATCACTGAATGTATTTATTTTTTTATTACTTGGGGATACTTTATCTTTAGTGTTTTGTTTATACACAAATATACCAAGCTTCCAAAGCTCAAATGTAAGAGTAAATAAAGCTGTTTAAGGCTGGGACATTCAAAAGTAGTTGGTGATTAGAAATATATCTATGCCTATCTATCCCCAACACAGGGTTTTGTTCTTTATTTTCAGCCCATTACAGAAAACAAATGGCATAGGGATTAATGAACTATACTTTGCATAAACCATTAACAGAATTATAAGGAAAAGAAACTACTTTATAACTACAGTTGTTCCCAGGTATCCAGAAAGGCAATAAGTATACTAATATACATTATGAAGCCATATCCTGAGGTTGTTTCCAACATTTATGATAGATTCCTACATTATGTTTCATATGGTTGCTACCAACTTGTTGGCTACTATCAGTTAATATTAGTATGATATATATTTATCTACATATCTACCCAGGCAAGGGATATGAAGAGTCCATATCTTACCATCAAAGTGGTAAATCTGCTTAGGCTATAGGCTATAAACACTCATTGCATAGCAAATCCGGAGTATAGTGCAATGGTTTTCTTCCTGTATGTCACAACCCCCTTAGGTATTGAGTAACAATTTCATAAGGGCTGCCTAAAACAACCAAAATGCATTTATATTTGCTTTATGAACCATAACTGTAGCAAAATTCCAGTTATGAAGTAGCAATGAAAATAATTTTATGGTTATAGGTCATGACAACATGCGGAACAGTATTAAAGTGTTGCAGCATTAGGAAAGTTGAGACCCACTGCCTTATCAAAGGTTAAAATGAAACAGGCTAAGAATACAGCAGGATGGTAGACTAACTGCATATTATTACTTGATGCCTAGATGTATTACTAACTTTGTCGTGGGGTTTGCCAAAATTCTCTTCATTGTAAGAAGTATATTTTATAAAATGTATCATAACATTGGATCTCTGTAGATATGGTAGCCTCATAAAACTGAATATTACAGAAGCCTAACTTCATACTAATCATTTGAAGTAGCAGGTATAAAATGGCCCTATTTTTGCCTAGACAATAGATATTTATGTCAATTGTGGACAATAGATTGAATCATTTTATATATTTATAATTGGTTAGTATTGCTCATGTACCTCTACTGCATTTCTGATTTTCTGTGCTATTTCAAAGAACTACTGTATAGAGGCAGCCCTGTTGTTTAGGACAGCTGGTATAGTGTGGAATCCATCTGAAGCTGAAAAGAAATCTCAATGATGTCCTTATATAAAGTTTCCTCAGAGAAAATTGTTGAGCTTTTTCCACCCTTATCACATTTTTTTAAAATGGAGTTTGTAGTAGGTACTGATATTTCATCTATTTTTACTAAAATTTGAGTTTGGTCTTAACTCTATCCACTTTGTACATGTCCTCCATTACTTACCCTCCTCTCTCCTGTCCTTAAACACCCTTTCTCCTTCTAGTGGACTTCATCTTCTCCTTTTACCCTCTCCGTCTCTTCCTCTAAACCTCCCCCCACTTTTACATCAATTTCTACCTCTCATGATGATTTACCTTTGTTCTCATTTTGATGAAGTTGAGAGATGCATAAAACATTGCTATGTGCACTTCTAGGTTTGGCAATGAGGGTGTTTCCAGAGATGTTTGGAATGTAGAACATTAACCTGAATGAGAAGGATGTGCAATGAGTGTGAACCAAATAATTGGCTGGGATGTGGGTGGCACAAACAGAAGGCAGTGTATCCTCAGAAAGAATTGGAAAGAAATAAACCATCCACATGCCATGCCCTGTTCTTGTTCTGTTTGCATTAGATGTTAGACCAAAATATCTTCTATTCAATTATAGACTGGACTGAAGAACAAAGCATTCCAGGAAAATTAGTATATATAGCAGATCCCTATTAGGTATATCTAAGAGCTATTTTCAAAGAAACTGTAATGGAAAAAAACAAAACAAAAATGAAAAACAAAAAACCATCCTCAAAGCTAATAATCTCATGCTTCCTGGGAGTTCATAAAACACTCATCCACAGGCTCTTCTTGCTGCATGGACCAGATAGGATAAATTTAAATATCTGATTACAAGCACATTTCACATGTACCACAAGTTCTACTGCTTCTACATAATATCTCAACCCAGGACATCAGAGAGAAAACTGAACTTGCAAGAGAGAGAGCCTTTCCCAGCTTGATCAAGTATTGAGAAGGGAGATGAGGCACCAAATCTCCATTTTCCAAAACTTTCAAACAACTAGCACCATTCAACAAGGCATCATGTCACAACACATGTTTCAGGCTTAAAGAAACACACTCCTATGAAAATTGTGACTTGTGTCTGTAATTGATCCTTATTTTGCTCAAGTATGGCCTATATCCCATAAAAAGAATAATAAACCCCTCAGTGAATAAAAAAGCAGATTCTCCATTATTTTGGTGTAGTTATGATATGTGTTTAAACATTAAGTTAGTGATACATAGGTGTAAATTACCAGAGTCATGAGTAACTAATTGAGGATGAATTTCAAAAATCTGTCAGGACCTGCATCAATTTAGTGTAGTTTTTCATTTACTGTGGATCTCTGAAAGAAACACTTTTTTCCAAGTTGAGGGTGTCAGTTGCAGATTTTAACGTTTATTCCACAGATTTTCTGATGAAATTTTTGTCCTACTATTGGTTTAAAAAAAACAGTACCATATGCTGACAAACCTAAACAGTCAACTCAGCTGATTTGTTAAGTGATAGAAAATTAATTGTAATAAGGCCACTGGAAATTAGAGATGTTTTAGATAATGTTAAGGCAAGCATGGCCAATAATCAATAAAGCCAACAATGTTAGCAATATATGATATGTTTAATTCATAAAGTTGGTAGACTCACCAGGTGGTGGTGGCAAATGCCTTTAATCTCTGAACTCAGGAGGCAAAGGCAGGAAAATCTCTGTGAGTTTGAGACCAGCCTGCTCTACAAGAGCTAGTTCCAGGACAGCCTCCAAAGCCACAGAGAAACCCTGTCTCAAAACACCAAAAAAAAAAAAAAAAAAAAAAAAAAAAAAAAAAAAGATTGACTCCCATAAGTGAACAGAGTTTATAACTGAAAGTAGAGGCATAAGTGTTTAGAATCACAAATATAAAGTCTATGTACTTACCTACACATACACAAACACACACACACACTACATACACAATCAAATTCTGCAGAAGACATTTCATTTAATGTTATAAATTGTAAATATATTTCAATAATGCCAGGATCGATCATGGCATAAGCCTTAGAGATTGCCAGCTTTTTCTCATAATAGCAAATTGAGTTAGAAGAGAGCTACCTTGAGTCCCAATCTACCTTTTCCCCTCTCCAACTTGCTAAGAAGTAGCATTTAGGGTTTACAGGAATGCAGTTAGGTAACTCCCTCTTATGCAGTATTTAGCAACTCCAAAGACCTCTTCCCCTGCTAATAACTTGCTTATCTGCATATCCTGTTCATCTTCAGTGACCTGTAATGAAGAATACCAGGTGGTCCAGTTACCAGGCAACGATATCCATGCCCACCCCCCCCATCTGATTTCCCACCTTACTTAGCTTCCCTGCCATAACCACTACATAACATGCTTGAGAAAAATAAAATTTTGCAGCTTCATCAAAAAGCCTGTCTTGCTGCCAGTTTCTCTTTTCTCCTGTCCCTTCATTCTAGGTCCTTTGTGGTTCAGGCTTTCATTACTATTCTTTGCTGGTCAGGGCACTGTAAATCTCTGTAGGAAGTGTTTGTGTTTCAACATGTTAGTTTTGTTTTCCTAATTAGAGATATTGTTTTGGCCTATGAGCCCAGTGTTAAAATCATCCCTGGCTCCTCTAAAGGAATGAATACCTTAGTTCTGTAGCTAGCCCCCACACAACCAATGTTATCCCATAAGAATATCTATGAAAGAAGGAAGATTCTAACTGGGAACTACCATGATGAAGATGTAGCTTGTGTAGGATCCAATTTGCAGGACAGAAACTTTTCCATTGAAATCATCCAAAAAACTTGTAATATACCAAAATGATGTTATATTTAAAGCCTTGGTTGTACTCTGGTAAAGGAAGAAAGTCATTCTTATCTTTGACATACCTGAAATAATTAACAACCAATGAAAGCTACTAAAATCCAGGTTTAGTTCTACAATATTTATCTCAGAAAATCGCAACATCATTCAGAATTGTGTATAATGCATATATAATTTTTTTCTCCGCATACTTCTTTGTTCTCCTAACAGTGTACTTCCCATTTTCTGTTGTCAATCATAGGGTGGATCCCAAATAGATTGTGTGAGGGATAGGAGCTTTAGCAATTCTATTCCTTGCTAACTGGACTAGGTCATAATAATGTTTTATCTCTTGATTAATGTTCTGTCAAGGTGAAAGTCACATTGTCTGTGATCCCTGAGATTGATAACATGAATCATGTTTGTAACAAATGCAGACGTTGTGAGCAGTATCTACCTCCTCTCATTTGCTGGGCTAGGCACAGTAGCTCATTCAACTGACAGATAAATCGACTTGAGTTTACTACAAAATTACCTTCAACTAAAACCCTGATGATAATAATGGGTGATGGAGAGATATGGATAGTTCAGTCGGCCTGTCTTCTTGTTTAGATGTCTTTGTTTCAAGAACAGTAATTATTTGAAAATGTAAACATTATCTTGAAGCATCCCCATGTACACTGGCTCATTTTTTTTTTAGATGATTTTCTTATCTAATATGAAACACTACATAAAGTTATTATATGTCTTTATGATTTCTTTATATAAAAGAAAGAATTAACCCACAGCTTGAGAGAACTATAATACATATGAAAAATACATCAGAAATTTGAAATACTCTCTCCTTCCTTCCTTTGTTTTTTGTGTTTCATCATGTTACTTACCACCTTGAATATTGCAAATTAAATTTGTTATTCAATTTAGTTATGTTTGTACTGTTGTATTATATTTTCTACAAATCTGTTTTCCCTCTCTTATTAGATGTATGGGTCAAAATATACAAGAATTTGGAAAATGCCTGGTTAAAATTCTCTGTTTTTAACTAAAATGTTAATATGATGAGAAAAGCTAAACATTTATAGCCTGATTTTAATAATTTCCACCATTTGGAGAGGTGATATTGGCTAAAGCTTGGAATGTTTCTGGTCTCAAAAAAATTTGCTGTCAACATAGTGTAAGAAGTTGTTTTCCCATGTTTGACTTACATGTACTATCACACAACTTAACCTGTAACTTTAGTTCGTATTATTCCCATGAGACAGGGTTAAGTGTGTCCTAGTCTGACCTCAAATTAGTTACACATTAACAATGAACTTGAAGCTCTGATCTTCCTGCCACCTCTACTGCTTGAGTGTTGGCACTGCAGGGTTTTGCCACTATACCCAGTTTATAGGTTTTACAGACGCTTTGCTGATATTAGGCATAAACTGGCAACAGGACTAGCTCTCCAAACATTAGCTTATAATTTATTTTACACTCCATTACAACACATTTTTATGAGGCCTTTTTATTTTGTTTAGGTACGTTCCAAAACCAGCAAACCAAACATGTCCTGTACTTATCATTAGCTTAATACAGTGGCAGTTATTTAAATAACACCCATTCAAATCAAATCTCTCCAGATCATACAATTCAGTTATGTGATAAGACACAATTCTTAGTCCTTAGCATGCGTATATTTTATGGGAACTCAAATACACCACTTTATCCATAGAGAAAGGTATACCACCACCTCCTCACTTTGTTACACTGTGAGCAGATAAGGAAATGGAGGAAAATTAGTATGGGAAAATGACTGTTCTTTGGAGTTGAGTTAGAAGGAAGCTCATACAAACAGCCATGCAAATGAGTACCTCCTGATGGTACTGATAAGCTACAGAGCAATTAAAAATAAACACAGCATCCTATATCAACAAAGAATTAGATGGCTTCTTTATCTGAGAGATGTGGGAAGTTAATCTTTCCCACAATCTCCGGATTAAAAAGCGGCCTAATGAATAACATACTTTCCACATCAGGATAAATTGAGAAAGCTCACCAATAGTGTGGGAGACTTAGTGAGAAAATGTGAGGTAATAAATTAACATTGTGATACTACTTCACATTTCTGAAACTGTGATAACTTGTTACGTAATATCAAAAAATCAACACAAGTACTTTATAGCTAGCACATGCAGTGATTTGTAATATTCACACAGCCTTCTGAAACCTCAATATTTACAAGAGAATACTGTATGTACTGATGCGTTATAACTATTTTATGAATTAATAATTTTTCAATGATTAAAGAACCCTCAAAATACTAATAGCAGAATGATTAGAAAGTTCATTCTTCTGATATTGTTTTTTTATTTCCTTATGTAATAATACAGTGTTTATTCTATTTGTATTATAGCATTGAATTTTATATTCATCCTAGAAGAAATAATTCACCTGGCTGGCAACAAATATTTGTCTTAGAGAGCGTTTGTATTTCACAGTGGATACTTTTTTGAAAATATAACTGTATCACACAAGTTAATGTTAAAGGAACTTATGTTGGAAGACTTTCTTCTTCCTTTCTTTCCTCATTCCATCCTTTCTGTCTTTATTTTTATGTAAAATGTATTTCATTTTTATTTAAGGCATTATGACCTAAAAGAATGGTGTAGTGAAACTGGGAAATGGTAGAGAATTCCTACTTCCTAGCATTTGTCTTACTCACTCCTTCCCTGGTAATGTTGAGAATCCAAAATCATTCCAGGAATGAATATAATGTAGTTGCAAATTGAAGGACTTACCCTGCATCAGGAATATAAACAACTAGGATGTAGCATTGGCAAGAAGGAATGTGATCAATACTTACTTGAAATTATAAATATCTTAGTAGGCAGAGTAAAACACATTTTCATGTTTTCCTGGCTGGAAATTCAGTGCTTACTATCTGTATGCAATGTGAGTGAGGAGATATAATAATACAAATAAAAAATATCAGACTGAAAACTAATATGGAACTTGTAAAATTATTATATATACTTTCACCTTATATCTGTTCATCATGTCTGTTTTTTTGTCTTTGCTACTATGTACCAATCAAGTCTTTATTAAATCATGAAACGAAGAGTAGCTGATATAAAATGTTATATAGAAAATGTTATATAGAAAAATGTTTTTAAATTTCATATAAATTATAATAAATCTCTAAGGCTTCCTTCATTTTTCTCTTTCCCATTTGTATCTTTGAGACTCTAAGAAGAAAGATAAAATGGGAGGGTTAGATTTCTTCTATTCTATAGGTTTTCATTCAAGCCTAACAATGTCTATGTTCCTGTGTTTCTTAAATTTATATTTAAATTATAAAACAATCTCATAAAAATTAAGTTTATGTAAGAGAAAATTATGTTGACTCTGAAATCTACCTTGTTGAAGTGTTATCTTCTACAGAAAAGCAATGCATAAGTGTGTGCATGCCCTGTGTACTGCACATAACATAATAGATTATAAATTTCTGCATTACATCCATTCCATGTACACTATGCACATGTCATTATACAAATAGGTTTTGTATCCAATTGTTGGATTAATAATGTTAGTATTTTCCTTCATGAGATTTCCTTTACAACTCATGAGACTAAGCAATTAAATATATTTCAACATGAGTTTGTAGTGGAAAAATTTAAGATAGAACTGTTTAGAGAATTCAAGTAAAGACAAATCTTCAAGGAATTCTGCCTGTGTGATCAGTGTGGATTTGATACATTAAAGGGAAGGTTAAGGGAGTTTCTGCAGCCTCAGAAGGCCCATCTTCATTATATCTGTTTCCCATTGCCTTCTTCTCACTTTCAGAATACAAATATAACTTCTAGCATTTCTACGAAGAATACTTTCAAGTAAAGTGGGACTATATAAACCACTTACATAAAGTAAATATACAACATGATTGAATGTTTTCCCAGTTAATAATGTGGCATTTGTATTGATACGAATATAATAAATCTTTTTCTCTTAACTTTCTGTCCAAAGTATTTACTTGACATATCTAAGAATAAAATATTTTTTTAAAAAGTGACTAGTGTAAATATATTTAAATGTGTGTGTGTGTCTATATATATATATATAGACACACACATATAGTTACGAAGTGCTTCCACAAGACTGAATCAAATCACATAAATGTGCTCATATTTTGCTTTTACCTAATTCCTTTATAAAATTCATTCCCTTTTTAATATTGTGCATCTGATATGTGTGTGCGTAGTTGTGTGTAGAGCTGCACTGTTACAAATTTGTAAATTTGTAAATATAAGAAAAAGACACTGTAAGAAAGCATTTTTCTTCAAAAAGTCTCAGCCATATTATTTTCTTGTAGATATTTTGATGAAAAATGGTATAATATATGTTAAATTAAACATGAACATCTAATTCACGTAACATAAACTTCTTAGTTTATTTTTATTAATTGTACAGAAAATTATAACAGGCAATTCCATAGAATTTAGAGCTATGTATATCACACCTATTACCATGATCTTGAGAAATGACAGAAATTAACATTAGCTTCTTAATTTTTAAAAGTCAGTCTTTAGGAATGCATTCCTTTTTCAAAAGATATGAAAGCACTACAGAAAATGTACAATAACAAACATCTCTAATTGTCAGATAACTTCAAATGAAAACTGCTTTGAGATAGAATTTCACATCTGACAGAACAGCTATCCTTAAGGAGATTAGACAGCATTAAGAAGGATGTGAAGAAACAGAAGACCTTTCAAATTGTTTTGATATTATACAAAAATGTAGTCATTTTGCAAAATAATATGGAGATTTCTAAAAAATAAGATTGATTTAGCGTAATGTATAGCAATCACAGTACTGTGTGTGTGTGTATGTGTGTGTGTGTGTGTGTGTGTGTGTGTCAAAGGGCTGAAATCAATCTATATTACACTCTTTATTTCAACATTATTTATGATAACCAACCTATGGAAATAACCCCAGTGTTTTCCATTCCATAAATTGTTTTATACAATGTAGAGTAACTCCTAGGACAATATCCAAAGGACATCTCTAGATCCTATCCCAGAGATACTGGCAAATACAGTTTCTTTCCACTCTATTCACAAGAGTAAGGTAATGGAACTTGAGGCACTACCTAGCAACAGATGGAAGGATAATGGAAATTGGGAACTTATAGATATTTTTCCATAATAAATAAGAACACAAAAGATACCTTCTGAGTAAAAGCAGGTATGGAAATTATAATAGCCAGTGAGGCTGTTATTGATATCAAAAATAAAATGATTTATAATAAAATATAAAAAACAGGAAATAAAACCTCTAAACCAAAATGTGAAATTATTTAGTTCTATCTACTATGTATATGCATGGAATCAATACATCATACAGTAATTTTTTTGAAGGTTTAAGTTGAAGAAATAAGTAATTTATCAAATGTCAATGATTTGAGAGAACTGATAGGAAGTCTGGAAGTTCCAGATAAGAAAGGAAGAATGTCCCTACTTTCCTATTCATTTGCTATGCATTATATATGGACTTATTATATTAGAAGTTTGGGTGTGATAGTGAGCACAGGACATTAATTTCAGAAACTGGAAAAAGCAGCAATGAAATATTCATATTTTGAACATATCATTATTCATTGTAAACCTTTACATGTAGTTTTTATTGCATGATATTGAAACATGAGATAGAAGTATTAAAAATGAATGTCCAAGAATATCAGATGAGAATTCACAATGCTTCATGAGATGCAAGTATTAAAATTCATTGTCATATATATATTTATAAATATGTCTTGTCACATCATGCTTATGTCTATAAAGGTTTGAGAACAATGACTATATATGGAATTCTAACGTTAGCTTAGTGTGGTAGACACAATGTAACTGTTCTAGGGTCATGAACTGTCTGAGTTAAAGAAGCCTATGGAATTTTTAGCACAGGGGACTTGAAAACATGAAATTTCATTTGAAATTTGGGAACAGAATAGACAAATACACAGAAATCACCTCATTCCAAGCCCTTTGTTTCAATGTGTTTTTTACAACTCATATTTTTAAATTCTTCTTACATTATATCAGCATAGTAAGCACTGACATAATAATCAAAAACATAAATTAATAGAAATGGGTTAATTTAAGTTTAAAGAGCTAACTATTAAGATGCCTGAGCCATTGGTCCAACATTTATAATTAATATTAAATCTCAATGATTATTTTATCAGTGGCTTTGGGACTTGTGGGTAGGATTAAAAAGTTTCTAGCTGTGTGCACATTCTAATTTATTGTTTATTATAATTATTTTTCACTAGCTCCCTGGTTTTAAATTCACTGGTTACTCCTCGTGACTCTACTTTCAAACATATCTCACCAATTCAATTTCCCATAAGCTTAAAAGTAACATCATGCCTTCCTGTCTTCCTTCTTTTTTCTTCATTCATTTCAAATATACTTCAAAGAAAATAGAATTTATATGCTAATAACTTTGAAAATATAACCGGTATGCTCAGAACTATAACATTTCTTCTTCACTTCAAAATAAAGCAAAAGGATATATAGTCATTAAATTAGTTCCATATGTTGACCTCATCATCCTTTGCTGTCCTCATCTACTTTATTTGTAATCATATTCAATTACTTCAATTACTGAACATTCTTGCTGTCCTTAAAATAATGGGACAGACAAGACTTCGAGTTTGCATTTTGCCCATCTATACAAAATTTACATTCTTAAATAATTAATCATCACAGCTAACGAAACTTCCACTTTCAATCTATATTCTATCTGTAAGAAATTTCTTTTATACCCTTAACATCTTACATGTAGTATTAGAAATATTGAAGGAACTAAAAGTAAGTAGAAACACCCAAAATAAAAGAATAATAGCAATATACATGACTAAAACCCTTTTAGGAACAATAAAATTAATAGCAGCAATAACAGCATTTTCTGAAGAACCATGTATTCAAGAACTGTTGATTTTATTTTTGCTAAAAGTTGTTTATAACCATGCTTCAATAAAGCTCAATAAAGCTGATATACACTCTATTTTAAATCAGAAACATGTGGCATCACTTATAATTTGTTTTTATCACCTTCCTCATAATGTCTGGCAAATCTCAAAAATTTGAGTGCTTTTAATCAAGAAAATGAAGCAACATTTGTTTAATCTTTAGATTAATTAGATTTTTATAAATGTTCATGAATAATTAAGAGTCCTAATCCTCAAATCTAAGTCCATTGAAATTAGTGTTATAAGGATTTTCTTTAACTGTCTATTTTATAGAATGAAATAAATATTTTCTGAATGAAGTCACTAAAGACAACAATAATTTTAAGTAACTAATAATATAATTGTTCTCAAATATTATCTAAATTCTTTTAGTAAAGAGCCAATCTCTTAAAATAAATGATATTTTAAACATGGGTGCATACACATATTAAAATAATTTACTTTTATACAAGAAATTTGTTTGACAAATGTATAAGCATTAAAAAGGTATGAAATAATGGAGATATTATCTAAAGTATTTGAAATATAAACATTTATCATTCACAGAAGTTTATAAAGAGTCACCTTGATGTATAAGGGCTAAAAGTTTAACAAAACCTTGACAAAATATGCATTAACATGTCATTCACAATATGTATATTACATAAGATCTGACACATAACTATTTTTCATAATTTTTATATGTGTTACAGCCACTCAAACCCATACTCATGCTCATATACATAAACCCACATATATATTTATACATTTATATATATACATATATATATACAATATATATTATGGATTTTGTGTGTATTATGCATGTATGTACATAGACCATGAAAAATGAAAAAGAGGTAATTACCATTTATGTGGGTATAAACAGAAAATTTAGAATGTACTAAGGAATTATTATGCTGTACTAGCAAAGTGGTAGGAGTGGATTGTTTTCTAAGGACTGTGACCAGCCTTGGAAGCAGGATGGTTTTGCTGTACCAAAGAGTATTTTCCTCCATGTGTCCAATGATAACATTGTTAGTAGCTACAATATTTGAGCATCCCTTACTCTGTATTTATTCATATCTTGCCATGCTGGTAATTTTCATGGTCCATGTGTGTTACAGCTATTTAATTGCTTCCCTTCCTTGGGAAGCATGATATTTTCTTGAATCATGAAAGCTATTATCACTGGGAAGACACATCAGATTCTGCTGGAGGCACCCAAATCATCTGTCTTCAGTGTGTTGTGTCTTTCACAGCAAGCATGTTGTAAACAAGCAATCTATGTCTGGTGACTTACTAGGATCACCCAGACCAATCTATCAAAAAAAGGTTTCATGTGTTTAATACTAGATATTTTGTTAATCTATGGACCATATTTATATATGTACTGCAGGCTTATTATCCATTTTCAGCTCCTGCATATGTGGCTCAAGTAATATAAATTGGGATCAGAAAGAATGAAAGAGCCAAAATATCAAATATTCTGTTGTCATATAGTCCTTTCTAGAAGTGGTTGCTTAAAGAAGAGCATACCAATGGAGTACACAGTGTCAATATTGTAGGAAAAATTATCAAGTTACCCCTAGACAAAGAGGCACAGATAGATAGCGGCTTCTGTTTGCAGAGTTGGCCATTCCTAGAGCTGAGTTCCTTTATTGATTATCCAGTGTAGAATATTCAGCAATGAAACCATACACATACAAACAACAAACTGATTCAAGGAATTCCATTGAAATATATCTTTTCTATACACATATACATGCACATGTGCGCACATGCTTGCGTGTATGCACACACACACAATATATATAATTAAAATCAGGAGGCTATCAACTTGGATCTGTGGGAAGGGTTTGAAGGGAAGTAACTGGGAATGTCAGGGAACATATAGGAAAAGGAAGGAGAGAGGGAAATTATTCTCTTTCAAATTCAACATAAAAATTTTAAATACATCTGTGCAAAAATATTGTCTATTAAAAATGTTGACAATGCCCATGAACTGCATATAGATTTCTTAGGTCTTATATGGAAATCTTCTATTTGTTCAAACTTCTCTAGATTTCAGAAAATAACTGATATTTCTTTGTTTTTATTTTTATTTTTACTGTTAATTAACAAAACAAATTATAGTTATTGTCAAAATGATATAGTAAAGATATGGATTAATGAATTCTTGATGAACTGCTGGATTTAATTATGAATCAAATCAATCACAAATATCTTTATATGTCTGCATTATTGAGGTGTTGGTAAATAGATTTTTGTTTTCTCTTGTTAACCTCCTCCAATAAAATGACCATGAAATCCAGTTTGATGTAAATCAATTCAACATTTTAGTGTATGGCTTATTTTTCCAAAGAAATGGCAACATAAAGTAAGATTCAGATATTAAAATTTATTTGTTCTCATTATTTTGTCTACAAGATGTTCTACAGTATTTCATTCTACTAGTAAATTTTCTCTGACCCATTTTAAAGATAAGCCTAAATGTAAAATTAAGGATAGTAAAGTGTTATACACATTTTTAATTATCAAATTTTATCACAGTATTTATTTGTTTATAATAGAATTATAATACTTTCAACATCTTTACAAAATTATTACTTTGCCAGATGTTAAGGACTCCTGCATTGAAAGTATTCTATTGACATTATGTTTTATATTTGTTTCATTTATTTAAACTCTAGTCTATTCATCTTTTTCAAGTATTATGCTTTAGTCTAAGACACTCAATGATGATAACAATGATATCTTTTCTGGATATTAAATAATCATATGAAATGAATATAACTAGAAAAAATAATCCTGAATGAGGTAACCCAGAACCTCAAAGATAAGTATGGTGTGTGTTTCCTTAGTATGGATACTGGTTTAAGCAAATGTTAACCAAGCTACAACCCATATACTAAGAAAGGTAATATGTAGAGGGTTAGATAGGGAAGGAGACACATGGATCACAATGGAGAAAGAAAAAAAGAATAAATTTCACAGGTCAATTGAGGGCAGAGGTGAGGGACTAGAATGGGAGGATCAGGTGGACAGGGATGGATATTCAGGAGAGAGTCACCTAAATGAAAATTGAAGGGCATTTGAGAGAGTATGAAAAAAAGTATTGCAGTAGAAACTTCCCAAAATATATGAAGGGAACCCTAACAAAGTCCCTAAGTAATGGGGGAGAAAGGACTTCCAACTTGCCATCTTTTGTCATCAAGCAAAGCTTCCAGTAGAAAGAATGGGCTGCACCCAACAATTAGCAAAAGGGGTCCCATGTTGTTGCCAGACTCTACAGAAACTAACATCGCAACCCTTTGCTGAAGTCAACACCCAAACAACTCATTGAACATGGAGAAGTCAACCTTGTGCCTACATAGAACCTTCACCCTTATGTTCTAGTGTTTTGGTACAGGAAGATTTTCTGAAGGCTACCAAAACCAATGTGATCACCAACCCAGAAGCAAAATCTTTGATATATACCATCATGCCTCTATAAAATATGCCAGAGAAATTGTGTCAAAAATCTTGTGGGTATATCCAACAAGTACCTGAGTTCACTGAAGGCCTACTCGAGGAGATTGAACCCATACTCAGTACTGCTTTGGTGACCAAGAAGCAGGGACTAGATAGTTTAGAGACCTAAGATTAAACTAAATACTACTGGTCTTAAAAGAAAAAATGAAGTAATTAAATGGCTCCTAATTATATTCTGCTATATTAGTAAATCAGTGCCTTTTTAGGTATTGTCAAAGAAACCTCCTCCTACAGCAGATTGGAGCAAATACAGGGACCCACATTCAGACATTATACAGCACAAGGGGAAGAGGAACAGATAGGGAGACAAAGAGGAGACAGAGCCAAAACAGACAGGTACGAAGTAAGACAGGGGAGAGCTAGAGTGACCTTGGAACACTCAGCTCCAAATCCACCTCCTCAGAGCTCAGGGTACCACAGAAGAGGAGGTAGAAATGGTTCCAGAGTCAGACAAAAAGGAGGACAGGATGTCAGGAGAACAATGCCCTCTAATTTAGTGAACAAACTCATAGGAACACAAAGAGAATGAAGTAGCAAGCATCAGGCCTTCTGCATGTATATTTTAGCTTTCTGTTGTGTTTTGTGTGAAGGAGTGGGCAGGCCTCTGATTCTTGTGCCTTCTTCTGGACTCTGTTCCTTCTTTTGGTTTGCCTTGTCCAAAATCAAGGTGATGCTTTTTGTTTTATTTTATAGTACTTTATTTTGTCATATTTTGATGTTATCTCTTAGATTAGGGGTGGGGTGAGAGGAACTGGGAAAAGTAGAGAAATGTGAAAGTTTAATCAAAGTATGAGAAAAGAATCTGTATTCAATAAAATGTGGAACACTCCACCAAGGGACATGTAACTCAAAAATCCAAGCTGCCCTATGCTATCGAAGAATCTCAATAATCATGCCGTTTAGTATCTGTCTATGACTTTGTACACATTTCCAAGACAAACATTGCTATGAATAGTCATTGTGACACTGTAAGGCTTATTTTGTGGAAATGGGTGTGTTTAGTTGTCTCTTTTCAGTTTTACCCACATTTTTAAAAAGTCTTGTTAAGTATACACAATCTGGTTTTGTCACAAACTGGTAAAATGTCTACTCTACATAATGATTACTATATGAGTTTAATTATTTTAAACATGGGGTTTTCATTAGGGTGAAAATATTTGGCCATGAAGTAAATTATAAATATATGTTTGGTTGTTTGTATGCAAGTAATACCGTGTAATTACCTCAGTTTATTGCACAATTCAATCCTAGTCAGTAATTGAGAGTAGTTGCTCATTTGGCTAAACTGGCTTTAAATATTTATATTATACAGAGAAATACATCATGACCATTTACTTTTAATGTTTATCCCATCTTTTCAACCTTGATTAGAGGTAAAAAATGAGTCACTTTTCCTTTTAAGGGATTACCTGGCATTTCTCGTGAAAGATAATTTATGTCACTTAGTCTTGAATTATTTACTTACATTATTTGTCTAGTTTATTTATAGCTATTATGAATACTCATGATAAAAACTACATTAATCTCAGTGGGTTATTTTAATACCTTGGATATAGCAATGACATTTAAATACATCATAATAAATTTATATTTAATATACAAGAATTTACCAAGGAAACCTATTTTAATAGGTATAAAGTGATGATGCCAAGAAATTTTAATTTGTAGTTCCAGATTTTTATAGGTAATGTTTTCAGGTGGTTATTAATCTATAGTAAATCTTGCATACTATTGATAGCAATTTTTCTCTGGTGATTATAACTGGGCATCGTTGTTTAAAACAAATTATTTTAGGAGTTCCTTCTTAAGGACGTTTAAGATATCTATCTGAGATTGCCCACACTGAGATTGCTTCATGAGAAGAATATATAAATATAGGAATTCTGATGTGTCTTAGTTGCCATGAAATCTAATATAGCAAGATTATTGTAATAGTAATGTATGCTGTCTTTGTTCAACACAAACTAAGATATAATATGTTCTTGCTCATCCATGTTTTCTACTCTCACTTGTTATTAATAAAGATGTTTTTAGCTCTGTTCTTAACAGTTTTTTAAGCATTTTAAGTGGCATTAAATCCACTGAAAATAGAAAATAATATTTTTGATTATCAGCCTTGAAGTAATAAATACCACATAGAAAAATATGACTTGAAATTTTTAATTCAGGACTGATGGCTGAAGAAAAATTTTAAATTTATTGTGATCTTCTAAAAACTGAATAAGTCTCTTACTAAAAATGTATCCTTACATCCATGTCTGTAATCCTAGAGGAGTAATAATCCTGCTCATAATCACACTAGAAGACTTTTAAGAAACTGTACAGACATTAGTCACATGATTTTTAAATTTTCATTATAAACCAGAAACTTAACACACATAAATTAGACTCTACAATGCAACTTAGATTGTCTCAGTGGAAAAATACATATATTTCCATAATGAACAATTAACACATGGTTAATAGAAAAAGTACCACAGAGGAAAGAATAGCTTAAAAGCTCATCAAATCATTTGAAATAATGAAACAGAATTATACACAAACTCAAGTTAAGAAATTCAGAATCATCACTAATGGATATAAAAATCTTGATGCAGAGATATGTTTTATATCTGATGGTCGAAATTTAGTGAGTGAAAATAGACTGCTGGGGACTATTACTGACTAGATTATGAATTGCATTATTGCTTAATGCCAATTCAGTTTATGACTTCTAAAAATATTATAAACCAAGGTTCTCAAAATGATCAAGTAGTAATTTTTTTCAGGTGCATATATTTCATAAACATGTTCTTATATGTATGTTCCTATATATATGGAAGAAAGCATATGTCAATTTACTAATAATAAATATATTCATAAAATTGGGCATCTAGATAAAAGAACATCTTCACTAGCATAATATATCATTTAAAACACATATACTCACTAAAGAAATAAACATACAATGAATAAATAAATGAAAATGATATTCCAACAGACATCAAATATATTTATCCTGAAATAGAAACATCAGTTAGAAAAGTTCTACCTCTTATGGTTGTTCATGACAGGATTCACTTATGTAGTAGACATATTTTAAAAATACTTGTCAAAGAAAATATGTGGTTTACTAGGACATTGTGCAACAGAATTCATCCCCAGTGACAATGTTTGGTGCATTTGTCTCTATGCATCTTACATGAGCTTGTATCTGAAGGGCCATTTGTTCACTTCATTTCATAAAAATATTGTGCGCATGTGTGTAAAACACCTCATATATTTCATTGTGCTTAATAATACAGTTTTACAAATTATATATTATTCTAAATCTGTACTGCAAAAATGAATGTCTAATATCATTAACATACATAATACGTAAAGATATGATCACTCTAATCTCCCTAGTTTTCAAATAATTAGCATTAAATAAAGCCAGAAAAACACCAGGATATACAATTAAACAAGAAGCTAGCTGGATTTACATTGAATTTTTTCATTTCTTTAGTGCTTATTTTGATGGATAGAAATCTTAGATTTCTTTGACAAATTGCCCCTTGAAAATGTTTTGACTGCACTTATTATCATTATTATATGTCTTGTATGACTTGATAATTTACATAATTAATATTTATGTTAGATATTTTTGTGTACTGATAAACTCTATAATAGCTTTGAAAAATATGTTCTAATTCAGTAATCTGAAGCATTATGATCCATCCTTCCAACGTTATATTCAACAACATGCAATACTTGAATTCATTAAGTAATGCCAGTGCAATTAATATTTCAGTGACACTGCTTATGCCTTATTAATTTAATGACACTGTTTATGGCTCATGAATTTCTGCACAAATCACTTGCATGTTTACTTATTACTCTGTCAATTTAAATCATTTAGTTAAGATGGAACTGGAACTAAGAATTAGATGAGAAATGGGTGTCAAGAAAGAAATTATAATGGCATGATCTAATGTTGTTAAATGTAATAAACCTGCAATTATTACTCCCTGATTCTAAAAGGAAAAAATAAAAATATTCACTATAAAAATATGTTTGAAAATAAAACATTGTCATTCCATAATGAACTCAAATTTATACCTTTATAAGTTTTCATAGTTCTATACTAGTTGTAGAGACACAAAGATCATTGTATTCATTCATATACTTAAAATTGATAGAAGTATTATTTTTACTTTATCTCTTTCAATACTTTGTATTTTAATGCAGATATAGTAAATTGATATCTCAGAAAAACCAATCCAACAAAATTTGGAAATCATATACACATAAACATACATTTGATCTCAGAACTAAACTGTGTAATTTCGGTTCATGAATAAAAATAATAAAATATCAAATAACCTTTTAATAAAACTACATAAGAGCAGGTTCTTGTTAAATATGGAATAGTATTGTTTATCTGAAAAATGTGTTTAAATCTTAACTGCCTTCATGATGGCATTTGGAAATGGGAGCTTCGGCAAGTAAGTAGGTTTAGTGGGGGATCTCAGGATAGGATGAATAAAATAAAACAGTAGAACATATTTATTTCTTTCTCCTCTGTATTAGAAGGTTTCAAAAATTCAGAGGGATGGTCCACATAGAACCTGAACTACTGTCACCCTGACCATGTCACATAGATCATGTGCTTGTACCCTCTTGTTCCCTGGAATGCATTTTTCAGTTCCATTCACCTGGTCTTGCATCCTGTTCCAAAAGCCTAAGAAACAGGCTGGGGAAGATTGTCTTCTGCTGATCTCAGGTGTATTAAAACAAATTCAACATCATGAAGAAGAAAGGGATGAGTACTAAGGTTCAGCCTGTTCAATGTGATGATCACCTCTTGACATTATGCCATTCAGTAGCTTTGAAATCTTGGGACAGAATTAGAGAACAAGAAAGAAAACTGTATCATTTACAAAAGTTATGCAGGATCAAAAGGAAGCGTTCATGGACTTCTTACAAAGACTATCAATAGCAGTATAAATGATATCAGACTCAGATGATAGAAAAATAATAATTGAAACTATGGCTTTGGAAAATGTTAATTAATGCCCAGTGAAAAGGGAAATTTAGACATTTAAAAGAAAAATCAGTACCTTTTCAGGACTGGATCTGAGATGCAATTTATATTGTAACTCATGACCATGATAATGATACATGGATAGGAGAGGTGATTTCAAGAGGTTAAAGAAAATTGAAATATAAATTTTCTCCTTTGTGGCAGACAAGCTCACTTGAAAAGGGATTATTAATGAGGCATTTCTAGAAATAATTCTTTTTATAAATATAATCAAACATAATTTCCCTCCCTTCTGTATTATGTAAATAGAGTGTCAAATGCAGACATTGGACAAAGGAATGTAGGTCAACAAGAGATGGTCAAAGTAATAGATAGCCTTTGGAAAATTCCTTAAGAGATCTCTTGAAAGCCCCTATGCCTAAACAGGTTCATTTGTTTCCTGCTCACTGTAACTGAAACTCGGTCCCAGACCAATTAAATAACTAAATGTTTATTGAATGAAAACATATCATTCTGGATTATAGAAGAGATTTGGGAGCTAAAAATAAAACATCAGGTAAAATCATGAATCAAAATTGATAGATTAGATTCAGAAACTCCCCAAAGTTAAGATTTGGGAAGTGTTTGTTTTGTCATTTCAGGAAAATAAAAACAAATATCTTGGGGAATCTAAGACCTTTGGACAAATAAACATCCAAAAAAGGGAAAACTTTTTAGAAAACAAATGCATTTTATTTATATAGCTAAGTTATCAATGTAATGCAAATTTCTACTTCTTGAAATTTATTATTACCAACTATATAAAATAATAAGGAAATTTAATTGAATAGTCATCTATTACAACAAAAATTGAAATCACATTAAATATGTTTTATTTCTTTTTTTCCAAGATTTTTTTTATTTTACATACTGATCCCAGTTATCTCTCCCTCCCTCTCTCACTCTTTCCCTCTCTGCCCCCTCACTTACACCCCGACCACCTTCCCTTCCCATTCCCCCCACTCCACATGTAGGGTGATGCCATCCAGGAGGGGTCATGTAAATCTGGCAAGTCATTTGAAGTAGGGAATAGGACTTCTCTCCTATCTGTAGATTAAGACAGTTATCCCTCCATAGGGGATGTCCCCCCCAAAGTCCTTTTGTGTACCAAGAATACATTCTATTCCACTGTCTGTGGTCTGTTAGACTGCTCAGGCCTTCTAGCTGAGACCCATGTTCAGGGGGTGTGAGTCAGTCCTATGCTGGATTCCCAGCTATCAGTCTAGGGGCCTGTTAGCTCCCAGGTCAGCTATTTCTATGTGTTTCTGCAACCTGGTCTTGTCTTTTCTCTCTGCATCTGGATTCTAGTTTTACTCAGTGTTTAGTTGTGGGTGTTTGCTTCTCTTTCAAACAGGTACTAGATGAAGGCTCCATGAATGTGGATAAATTAGTTGTTGATCTCACTATCCTGGAAGGGCATTTAAGGTATCCTTTCCACTGTTGCTCAAATTGTTAGAGTCAGTCATGTAGGTCTCTAGACATTTCTTTAGGTTCAGTTTTCTCTTCAAACCTATAATGGCTCCTTTTTTTATATGCTCTCTCTGTCTGTCTCTTTCTTTCTCTTCTGTCTTCTATTCCTACCCTGACTCAATCTTCCTAGTCCCATGTGCTTTCCTCTCATCCCCTTCTCTTTCTCCTAGTTCCCTCTCACCTCTATGTCCCCTCCCCACCATTCCCCATGAAATATTATTTATGACTTATTTAAGCCTGCCTGAGGAATCAGAAAGCAATGTCAACCTTGAGCCATAGAAGACAGGCACACTCCTTTTATCCCAGGACACAGAATTAAAAAGATAGATGTATCTCTGTGTCTAAGACCACCGTGGGTTATTGGAGAGTGAATCAAAGTTCAAGCCTTTAATCCTTGAATTTGAGAGGTATCAAAGGTAGAGGCATTCATTCTCCAAACACATTGAAGATAGAAATACAATGAGTCTCAGGATTCTCCAGCTATGTTGAGGAGAACATAGCAGTCTGGGATTGCAGTCTGAGGTTTGATGGAGCCAGAATCACCTCTCAATCTGAGGTAAAGGTAAGAGCTGGTAGCCAGCTGCTTTGTTTTTCTGATCTTCAACTTAAAGCTTGAACCCTAATATCTGTCTCTGGGTCTTTTATTTTTCATGTTCCACAATCACACTGAGCACAATGTTGAACTTGAAAACTAGCCCTTTGGATGCATATGAATCATGTTATAAGAAAATTCTTTTCATGCTAACAAATTGTGATTATTATAACTGAACTATAATTATTATAAATGAAGTAAGTAATTACTATAGGTCACAAAAGTGATATAAATCTTTAAAAGGCCTTATTCGATACAAGTTTTAGACTCAGAGGCCAAGGGCATAATAGAGTACAATTGTAAATGAAATCTAACAAAGTTTATGATATATCTAGATGAAAGTGTTAAAGAAAAAATTACTTAAAAGTATAAAAATAAACAAATGATTCCTTCTTAATTAGGAAAATAATTTAAGCAGAAGAGTGTCCTTTGTGTAAAATATAAATTCTTCATTTTTGAATCACAGTTATGTGTGAAAATTTAAGACAAATTTCTAAAATTTTATAAATTGTAGGAAATTACATTTGCTATGGAGACTTTGAGGAAGTAGACACATCCTTCTCAAATCTGCTCATGATGATGCATTGGCATATAGGCTCTCAGTATCACCCACCAAATCAATTGCTTCTCATTTATGGGTGCAGAGCTGAGTAGCATTGAATTTCTAGTATCATAAAAAGCAGTGAGAAGGTTTTGCTTGACCTAAATTTGTTAGTTGACATTATACATTTTTTCTGGCTTCATGTCATGGAGGATTAGCACATGACCTTATATTTCATTTTGCAAATACAACAGAAGCCATATGAAGGGATCTCCCTCAAGGACACTTATTATTTCTGCTTTATTACCTCCATTTATGTTTCAGTCCAGTGAAACTGAGCTTCTTCATTTCTGACTCCAGTGAAACTATTTGGCAAATCTACCAAAAGATACTTATCTGAACAAAATTTTCCTTATTTTCTAGTCTGTGTTCTTAGGTTATAATGCTCACAATCTTTTTTTCTCTTTCTTTTCTTTCTTTTTTTTCTTTTTTTTTTTCAGGAGATGGTGAGTTTTATTTTTTCTTGTCTGGAAAGAGGTTTGATTATCTCTTGAATCTTCCGGGGTGGAGACTAGAAGAATGTGGAGTCTACTCAGCATGGTCAACTCCCTCATTCTCATATTCACCATCCACGGAGAGAGCAGCATACTTGCTTGCAGAACTGAATTTGGAGGCTGGGTCTTCTCAGATTTCTCTGGCTCAGGTGCAGATCCGGATTCTTTATTTTTGCCATCTTTCCTATCCAACTCCTTCCCGTGGTCTTTGTCCCCTCCATCTCCAAGACCACGACTTGAGATCCCAGTTTGGCCTTTTGGGACAATTACCCCATCTATTTTATTTTCATTTTTTCTTTATGGTCCATCCTCAGAGAGCTGAGCTGGAGCTACTTTCCCTCCACCACTTGTAGGGGACTGCTGCTCTGTGTCTGAGCTCTAAGATCGAGCAGGAGGGTGAGAGCTTTGCTTCACCCACGCAGCATTCTCCTTTGGTGGAGGGTCTGGCATTACCTGTAGAGGTTGAACAGGTTTAGAAGGTTTGGAGGTTGGAGAGTGACTGTCTTCTTACTCATTGAGGGTTTCATTTTCTAGAGACTTTTCACTCTCTCCTTCGTGTATTTCAGCCAGATGTGGCTGAGGTCAAAGTCTGAAATGACTCACTTCCCGTCCTCGACCATTCTCTTTCCTGAGTTTCTTTGCCAACTTGGGTGTCTCTCCCATGGTCTGCGTGGCCCGTGGCCTCATCCAGCTGCCGTTACAACTTCTCTTGCTCCTTTTGTAGCCGCTCTTCTGCTTCTCTTTGTCGAGCAGCTGTGTCAACAGGCTTTGCCCTTCCTAAGATAGAAGCAGCTGGACTGGACTGGCAGGTGCTAGCAGAGGGATCATCTTCCTTTAGATTCAGTTTGGGTCTTTGGGGGTGGAGCTCTGTCATCAGGACTATATGGGTCCCAAGAGTAATCATCCCTGGAGCTTCAGGACCGATCATCCCTTCTGTCATACCGATCTTCACAGCAGTCCCCACCTCTGTAGTCATCATCCCTGTGGTACCCACTACCAAATGCTCTTCTGCTACTGCCTATCCTGGAGTCATAGCCTCGGTCACAGTCTCTGCTGCCTAGGTCATAATAGCAATCCCGCCCCCCCCCCATAGCGATCCATATCTCTGCATGGGCCATCCCAATAACTGTCACCCTTTCTAGGTGGGTAGTCATCAAAGCTGTCTGTGGCAGGATGAGCCCTCCAGTCTGTCTGTTTTGTCAGAATCCTAATTTCTAACTCCACCAAAAAAAAAAAAAAAAAAAAAAAAAAAGCGATCATCCCGGTCTTTATCCTGTGCTTGATCAGCAGCGTCCACTCGAATTCCCCTGTACCTAAAGTCTCTTCATTGAGACTCAAAGCACTGAGCACAGAACCCAGGTCTTCAAATTCTGCATAGCCAAAGCCTTTTAACCTGTCGGGATTACTGGGTTCATGTGGTAGGTGTACAGCACTGATATTTAATCTTCTAAAGAATTCCTTAATAAAATTTTCTGTCACATGATAGGGCAGGTTCCCCAGGAAAGCAGTGTGACTTTGGAAGAAGGCTCCAGTTAATATTGGGTTCCTGAGCAGCCCGTGGAGCAGTGGGAAGGATGGACCGGTCAATTGGTGATGCCCTATACACATCATCTTCGTTACTGTGCCAAGTTGTCACATCTCCTTCCAGATCGTCTGTTTCATCAGCCCAGCTGACTGGTTTGGAGACATAAGTGCTTCCTCCACCAGTACTCCTGTCCTCCACTAGAAAGTCTGTTAGGGAAATGGTTGTCCCCTTGTTATTCTTTTTTTCTGAGGCCGCCATGTTGGGATAGGAAGAGAGAACCCCGATGCTCACACTCTTTAATGTCAAGACTTCTGAGGTTACACATTCTGTTTTTTAGTATTCAGAGTCTAAAATATTCACTCTTTCCAGATGCCTGTATTTATTTCTAACTAATTTTGACAATGGCTTTCTATGGCTTAAGTTTACATTTTCATATAAACAACATTATTCAGCATTTATAGCTCATCACCACTACACCAGCCAGAGTCTAGAATAGTATGCTTATATGCTCTTTGGACATTTCCCTTGTCTGCTACACTTGCTCATCTCAGAGCCTCTGAATATGTCACTGTCATTTTCTATACAAAACAATCCTCAGTTTATCAGGTAAATACATCTCTAGAACTCATTCTTCAATCTCCTATTGTTAGACTTTCAGATCATAACTGATGACTCCTAAATAGCGTCTTTAAAATTTGTTTTTTTGTTTTGTTTTGTTTTTGAGACAAGTTGTCTCTATTATATAACTCTGGCTGTCTTGAATCTCTCTATGTAGACTTGACTGGCCTCAAACACATTGAGAGCACCATTCTCTGTTTCCTGCGTCCTACGGTTAAAACTCCACCCAATAGCTCTTGTTCAATCCATTCCATTTTCATACCCACAAAATAATTTGCTACACACTGTATTAATTTTGGATTATATTGATTACTATAATGTGATGATAGCAATAATATTTCAAAGTTAATTATCATGTTCCTGTGGTTAAATGTTACTATTTTAAGTTTTAAAGGCAAAGACTCAGATGAGTAAGACAGTTTCTTACAATTTTTGTTATGTTCCTTTATTTCTTTATTTTCCATTACAAACTTATCTGGAAAGAGTCTATTTTTCATAATGAGGTCAGGGAACATTAATACTGGAAAACAAGACTGTAGCTTTGTACATCTTTAAAACTTGAAACTGTATACATTCAAACAATATTAAATAGTGATATTAAAAGTAAAATAACACCCACACTCTCAGTCCAACAAAAACACTTAGGTTTTTCCATAATTTCTCTTGTAAAGAATGTCTAAACCCTGAAAGCATCTGATATTCACAGTGTTTAATGCTCTCCACTATGTCTTTATCTACTAGAAATGATGTTCCTTTCATTTCTTTCACTAATTATTTCTTATTGGTTAGCTCTGTCATAAATATTAACTCATTTCTATTAATCTAAGTATTTCCACATGGTCTCATCTTATCAGAGAGGGCCCAGACCTCTGTTCTCTCCAGTCTCTACATCTTGACACCTCCTTACTAACTCCTTGTATCCTGCTAGTCTCCTAGTCCTGCCTATCTTGATTTCCTATTGGCCAACAGTGCTTTATTCATTAACCAATAAGAGAAACATATTTACAGAATGACATCTCCCATCAAATTCTGTTTTCTAACTGGAATAATTTTATACAACAATGAGAACCAAGTTTACAGTGAACAATATTTTAAAACATTTAGGAGAAATTAATATATTTGGAATTAATCCATTTATTTAATCAGCAAAGTAATGTTATTGAACCATCTTTTGGGTGAGGCTTTCTGGTATGGTATTTGAAATTAATCCATTTATTTAATCAGCAAAGTAATGTATTGAACCATATTTAGGGTTAGTCTTTCTGGTAGGATATTGAAGTTGTAATTATGAAAACAAAATTCCTTCCTGATTTCTTATAGTGCTTAAGATTAATGGCAAGTACTTTTAAAATATTTTTTTCAGCTGAGTACTCCACAAGCAATTGTTCTCTGCCTTTCTGTGTTCAGTGTCTTTAGTAAACAAAAAGTCTTTTTCTGATATTGACTGAGAGCTATAGTCATCTAAGATAAACATATATAAATTTAGGGGTTAATTTGTTCCTATGTTGATCTATCAAACTAATGATAGTAGGCTTGACAGTGGAAACCAGGGTGTCCAAATTGTGAACTTTTGGCAGGATACACAGCATCAAACATTCATTATCTCCTGTAAAGTTGGCCATAAATCCAATTTGAAAGCTTTTGCTTACACTTTTTAAGCCTGGCCCAGAAACCATAGAGGAAATGAGCACAGAAGAATCCAGAGATCTTGAAGGACCACCTCACTATAGCAACATATTTTAGACATGGCAGGACAGCAGGTATTGTTGCAGTCACAAACATCAACAGGATCAAGACATCCGACATTCTAACACAAAGCAGGAAAGGGTCCATGAGCCTCCACCTTAGCTGATCTTATTGTTGGTGAAGAGAGAGGTTTCCTTTAAACATGTGGCTCATGGAAATTTGGGCATTATCCAGTGGATGTCCACATACAAGTACGTGCGCATTGCAAATTGAACTCAGTGTCTTATGAAAATATAGCGAAAGGCAACATGTATTTGGGAAGAGCTGGAAAGGCACAGATGGATCTGGGAGAACTTAGGGAAGGAGAGAGTTGATACCATTAAATTGTTTGTTTGAATGCATGAAATTTTTGATTCATGAAAATATTAACTTAAAATATGTTATTTTCCTAAGCCTATGAAAACCAAACACCCATCAGCAATAAGTATAATTTCAGGTGAAATGACAGAAACACATATAAGAGCAAAGGACAAATTCTGAAATATGAGAGTACTGACTTTAAGAACTGAATTATGAGTACTCAAAACAAAAAACAAAAATGGATACACAGCTTATTGGGCTTTGAAGTTAATACAGGACATTTAAAAAAGATAAGTGGCATTTCGAAAAGACCATAACTATTAATGTAAGTCATTGAATCAAAAATCATGTGCAAATAATTATTTTGATGTACTTGAAAATATTTAGACAATATGGAGTATTGTGTAATAAAGCAATTCATTCTCAAACAAGCTGGCTACATAAAGAGAGAGAAATGACAACAAGAAATGTAAATTTTGAACTGTAAATTATTAATATGTGTTGTATATTGAAAGCAAAGAAAGTAAAATCAATTCTTATGAAGAGGTCAGGACACACTGAACAGAACAAGTCAGGAATAAATGACGTTGATGGCTATAAGCAGCACACAGCAGTTATAAAAGATTTCACACAACACAGAACAACACAGAAATCTAAAAATAAAAACCATACACTCAGAAATCATAAGTAGACCTATGCATATTTAGGGAAGTATATAGATCACAGAGGTGTAACAGGAGGGCAGAAACTGGGCTACACCTTGTCAATGAAGGGACTTTTGTGCTAAGAAAGGAAATTTGAATTTATTCCGAAGCACTTGCTTGTTTCTTGACATCATGTCAGAAAATGGCATGTTTTCAAATGTACTTATATATAACCCTGGCCAATCTCGAGCTCCCAAAGAGCACAATCATGCTCAAGTTGAGGGTCTACAAGATTCACTTGCAGAATCCTGGAAACTGCAGGTACTTCAGGCAGGAAATACAATTCATTAAATTCTGCCTTGAGGGTTCCTGAAACTACGTCTAAAGATGTTAAAGCAATGCAGTGTGCTGAGACAAATGATGTATTCAATTTATATTCTAAAAATGTCAAAATAGTCAACGTCAATGAACAAAGCACAGCAGGGTATGCAAAACTTGTGTAAAAAAACAATAACAAGGAAAATAAAAATTACAAGTGAAGATGCAGACCTTAATTCTTCTATCGACTATCTGTGTGCATTGGAATACTTTTATAACCTTAAGAAACAATCTATAAAATGGGTGGAATTATTTTGTGCTCATTTTAAAATAATGTACAAAATAATGTAGAAGATTGTTCTGTTGTTTATAGTAAGACATAATATTTAATATAATAATATAGTGAAAATTTCCCTGCAGATTAGATTTTGTCAATCATCTACACTGACATTTGTTGCTTTAATTTTGTTTCTTGTTGAAAGAAAAATGAGTAAGACAGGATTTGTTGACTTGAAATGTAAAATTTGAATTTGGAGAGAAAAGTGTTGTCCTGGGGCATGAGGGAAAATGATAATGGAGAATTTTGTTGACTGTCAATTCAGGATTACATCATGGAACAATGAAAAGTTCACAGATGCACAGGCTACTGGTTCTCCATGAAGAACTTTTCTCCTTCATCCTTCATCCTTCATCTCTTCCTTCCTTTCCTTTTGAACCTCATCACCTCTCCTATCCTTCTCTATTTTCTTTTACTTCCTTTGGTTTTCTAAGGGAAACCAGAAAGCTGGAAGTTTCTTCAATGAGGCAACACTTGGATGAAGGACAAAAAGATCTTTGAGCCTCTAAAATCCAACTTCCAGGTCCTGAAGTGAGACTAAAGCTTAAACTGACAGCTGAGGATATGTACTTCTACATAGTCCAACCAAGCTGTAGATCTGTCCACAAAGACCCATGATTGCCTCATTCTGTCAGGTGTCTGACATGCTGTTAGAGCAGTAAAGTATCTTTCCTCCAACCCCCCGGCCCAAGCCTAAGGTCTTCTATTTCTTCCAGCATGAGATTTTGGGGGAAATGTCCATTTCCTTGTGGGTTTATTGTTTAAATAATTAGAGAGTCAGATTGAGAGACAAAAGGTGCTCTTTAGAATAGTTTCATTTCTGCCAGGCACATTAAAATTCACCATTTTGTTTTGTTTTAAGACTTTAATATTAAGATAGGATACTTCTATGTCTGAAACTACTGTAATAACAAACAGAGAAGTAGACATCAACTTTGGAACTCATTCAGTTAGGGATGCACAATAACTATTTTTCATAACTTCCTAGTTTTCAGTTAACTAGAGAAGGATTGGTATGTACTTCCTGATTTCTTAATATTTCAATTTCTTACATTCTACATTACTAAGATATTTGATAAATTCTAATAGAATGACTTAAAGAAAATTCTGCTTGAAAAAACATAACTTTTAATTTGTGTTTCTACATCATGCTGAATTACATATACACATCTCATATACCGTGTGTGTGTGTGTGTGTGTGTGTGTGTATGCATGCATGAATAAGCATTTAAACTCTTATATTTTCTCTTCTAGTATTAAACATAATTCAAAAAAAATACATATGGTTAGACTACATCAAGACATTTTTCTCCAATGATTATGACAGTCTTTGAGCTCATTTTATTTTTTATAGATTAGCCACAGTTACAAAAGTTCTTAGAAAATCTACTCTCCCATGGGAGCATGTTTGTAGCTATATGGCAATAATGAACTGTGACTTGCATTGTTAATCAAATGTATTGATTCTAAAAGAGTATTATAGCTAATCCTATTACTGGGAAGGGACATGAAAATCTTTTCCAGTTATGAACACCTAAATCAAAATTGGGAGGAAGGAGCTTATCCTGGTAACTTCAAGCATTCGGGGAGAATTTTTTTCTGTGTAACCATTTGATCCTTGCAGGCCTTCTATATTGAGCTTACCTGTCATTCTACTATACACCCAAGATACAAATCCACAAACGTGGTCAGAGCTAGAGTTCCCAAGTGTCCAATAGTATACATGATACAACATGTGTTGTAGTCCATATTTTGCTTGCTGATACTATGCACAAAAGTGAGGTCTCTATCTATGGAGAGAGACATCTCCCAATATTGCCCATGTACGGTTTTCCACACTGTCCACACTGGTCTGTTCCCTATATTCTTGCTTTCTCTCTTTTTTTTTTTATTTATTTGCTTTTCATAAAATGTATTTGCATCATGTTCTTTTTCCTCACCCAAGTCTTTCCAAATACTCAGGAACTTCTTTCCCAGTATCCCATACCCTCAAATTCATTCTCTCTCTCTCCCTCCTCCCCTCCCCTCCTCTCCTCCCCTCCTCCCCTCCCCTCCTCCCCTCCCCTCCTCCCCTCCCCTCCTCTCCTCCTCTCCTCCCCTCCTCCCCTCCCCTCCTCTCCTCCTCTCCTCCCCTCCTCTCCTCCCCTCCTCTCCCCTCCTCCCCTCCCCTCCTCCCCTCCCCCTCCTCCCCTCCCCTCCTCCCCCTCCTCTCCTCCCCCTCCTCTCCCCTCCTCCGCTCCCCTCCTCCCCTCCCCTCCTCCCCTCCCCTCCTCCCCTCCCCTCCTCCCCTCCCCTCCCCTCCCCTCCTCCCCTCCCCTCCTCCCCTCCCCTCCTTATCTACCTCCCCCTTCTTCTCTCTCACTAGCTCACTTGCTCTCTCACTCTCTCAAGATAAAGAAAGAAAGAGACAAAAGAAACAAAAACAACGGAAATAAAAATAACAAAATTAAATGGAGAAATAATAAGAAAAGGAAGTTGATATGATAAAGCACTACGGGTACTTGATGGATTCCACGGCAGGAGAGGGTGGCAGAGGACAAACATGCTAGGTAGACGAACCTTAGTGAGAAGTTTCATTAGAAAGGAAAAGGGGGAGGGGAGAGAGAGAAAAAGATAAAACAGACTCAAAGACAAAGAGAGGACAGAAGAGAAGAGGGAGACAGGAAAAATGCTGTCTGCCCCAAGGTGACTGTGAAAAGTGAATGGGAAAGATAGCCTACGTGAGTTGGGGTCTTTCTATTAAAGGGGTCCTCTGCATCTGCCTGCTGCCAGGTGACAGAAGCAGGAGAGCATAATGCCTGAATCCTTACAAAACAAAATCCCACTCTAACAAGAAAGGTATTTACAACTGAAATCTGCTGAGAAAGGGTAAATCCATTTTAGCCACTAAAATTTCACTGTACATACCAAATGCACTCTGATGCAGGCACCGTGCCTAGGTGTCATTGTCAAAAACAAATGGTTTCCATATCGACACATTCTTATGAAACAGTTCTTCTATGTGTATACCTTCATCACTTCAGTAATAATAATGCAAATGAGAAATAACAATTTTTACCTTACTTCGCTTAAAAAAGAATAAATAAGTTATTGTACATATGCCTTTGAAAAAACACTGAAGATTACTTTGATATATTCATTAAGTGTCAAATAATCCATATATGAGGATTTGAACTTATATGAACAAGTTATTATTTGAAGAATAAACAGTATATATTCTGAATTAAAATTTTCTAAAGATGGTGAATGAAAATGTGGTTGAAAATGTAGAAATGTAAACATGAGGTATAACGAATGGTAAAATAAACATGAAAAGAGAATACTGGAGATATGCTTTCACTTTTTTATTTCAGTTTTAAGTTATGGAAAGTACCATTTCTAAAACCATACATTCCCAGGAGGACTGATTAATAGAGCTTGACAGAAGCTTAGGAAGTCATCGCTGTAGCACCCAGCCTCAAGGCAGCACATGTCTAAGCCATCTAGGATGGTTCATTGTCTGCGCTTTCCAGACTCTCTCAGGATGCAGACACTGTAACCTACATTGCGACTTTCACACTCTGAGAGCTGAAAACTTTTCTCAGTGACACAGCAGAAATAGGCTAGGTTTTCACCAAAAGTTTAACCTATTTCTTTTCTTTGCAATTTATTTCAAGTGTGTGTGTGTGTGTGTGTGTGTGTGTGTGTGTGTGTGTGTGTGTGTGTTTGTAACAGACAGAAACAGATAGACAGACAGACAAATAGACAAAGACAGAGATGGACTCAGTGGTGTTTGCATTGTGAATCACTACAGAGCATACAATACAATTTCAGCAAACAATGTGATTGATTATACAGATAGCCATGGCAGGATTTCACAACTTCATATTTTTTCATGTACTCACTTAATATTGTATTATCAGCAGTCTGTTTCAGCATTGTGAAATGGGTTTTGCTTGAATTATTTCCAAATCTATAAAAACACAGTCTTTGCATATAATACTATAGTGGATCCCATTGTTCAACATCTTACAGGAAGCAATGTACTGTATTAGACATTGTTAAGAAAGCATAATATAATCTGTGCTGCAGAAGAACTACTCCTGTTCTTGTGTCCAAGCCATTCTTTTACAAATCTGAGGAGATTTGATGTAAATTATTCATTTTTCTTTGCATGGAACCATAACAATACATTCTGTTTCTCCACAGAGATGTGTACACTGTCTGTAGAGTCAGTTCACTGGGGAGAATGTAATGGACAAGCATTTCAGTGTATAGCTTCTTCTTATTTATTTATTTTGCTGTGATGCTCTGGGTGTTCTTTTTAAAATCTGTGAACTCTTCACTGTCCAGTCTGCAACCCGTCTAACAATAAAAGAGTGTTCTATGATGTAATGTTGATTTCCACTGTTCTATTTGTATTTTCTCTGTTTTAATAGTGAGCTAATGTTCCTAACAGGAATGCCATGGATACATTAGCCTAAAGGAAAAAGAACTGATAATCCCTAAAGCTGATGTTTAGAAAATTGATCTGAAAGGATTTCTGTTTTATTAAAAATAACTACCAAAAACTGCCAGTCCCCCAGATGCTAAAACCTTTCCTCTCCAGTAAGAATAATCTGTAGCATGGTTAAATCCATATTTTTAAAACAAATGAGCCAAATATATTGTTTTATAGCAGATTCATGGCAAATTGAATATGATTTTAGAATTTATAAAAATATTCATTTTGGAGATTATGTACTTGGGCAACATTAAATAAAGCACTCCTTTGAAGTGTGAATATAGTATGTAGCAACGAGGAATGGAAGGGTTCTTTCCTCTCTGCTTGTAAAAGTGAAGAAGTGAAATGTAACCAGTTTCAGTGTGGTAAGTTTAGGATAAAAGTGAGGTTAAATTTCCTGACAACACTAGTTAAAATGATATAGTTCCCAGGAAACTGGTAAATTTCCTTTGAAGATCGTTTAAGATCTTTGGTCTATATACTTTAACATGTGTTACTCTAGCCTGCAAAAGGTTTCCTGTTCTTTCTTTCCTTCAAAGTCTTTTAACAAAAGCATATTTTCACATGTTCTATGCCTCTTTGTTATAGTTCAAGGAGCCAGAATGTATACAAATGAATGCATTATGGTATTATTTTTATATAAAGAATTCACCTTAATGAACAAGAACAATTTTAAAAGCAAATAAACAAAACAAAACAAACAAACACAATGAACAAAACCCTACAGAAGTATTGCACCACTGTGAGGTCAGCCTAGACTTTAAAGCTGCACAAGTTTAGGCAAAAGTGTGCCAGTTCATTACTGCAACACTAAGAGATTTAATATGATTAGGAACATGTGAGTCTTTCTTTAAACATGCTTATTTGTGGAAGAACTGTGATGGATTCAATGCAGGTGGGACTCAAAAGACTCTTCTCAAGTGATGCTTACCTTATCTTCATGGAAGAACTTTAATGAAGACAATATTTCACTAAGCATCCTTCTTCAAACCCGGTATGAGATACAACCCAATGGTACAATGTGCCTAACAAGTGCAAAGACGAGGATTGATACACAATTATAACACTGTTTATCATTTCTGTAAGTAGATATTATAATTCTGAATTATTTATTAGGAACATAGTGAATTTTACCCTTTTTGAGCATAGAAACAAGCAAAATTATGATTAAAAGTCATCTTCAAATATAGCAATAAAAAACACAGAAATGGCATTGATAGGTTTAAAAGCTATAAAATAAAATACAAAACACATTGTACTCTATTTTTCTGTCTTTTTTCCATTTTCATGTTCTTTGTCATTTTAATATTCAGTATTTGTTATTATTTCAGCTTCATAGTAAAAGCTGTTTTTGTGAAGTTGCCCATAACACACATAAAGATATTTTTGTTTACAAAGAATTGCAAGAACAGCATATGGCTGTGCATAAATTCACATAATTTCAAAATGCAGATATCTTTGAAGACATATTATTGTGGTAGGGATCAGATATTTTGAGATGATATTGAATAATTATTTTCCTGGGAAAATATAAAGCAATATACGTTCACCTCGTGTATGGAAAGAACCAACAGAACAAAGAATGAGCTCGATAGAGCTCGATGTAAGTCAACGGTTAAGCCACTGAGTTTACTGGGTTTTCTTACAATAACACAGGCATTCTGCCTGCAACTATATCTGCAGGAGGTAACAGCAAGGACAGCGAACACCAAATTTGCCTCAGATCATCTTGCAGTGGGAACAGCCTCCTAAAACTTTGGCTGCATTTTCTGAGTTTTGCTCTTCCCTCCAGAAGGCAGTATTGACAGGTCAGGTCCTCTGAGCATGCTCTGCTGGTCACTCTGCTGCCCCTTTGCAATACTTTGATACTCATGTCTAGCCCAGAGGAAACAGAACAGACACACATCACCTGATACTCTTCCTCTTTTAACTGGACAATGATAGATGCAATCACTGAATTCCACCTGCAGATAAAAAAGTAAACCTTCAGGGAAGGTCAATAAAGTTCAGTTCATTTTCATTATTCTTCAGAGGCATGTTCTTTCAAATCCCTTCATTCAGCCACCAAATATTCAATCCACCTTTTAGTTCCTTCCACCTTTTAGTAAAAAAATAAATGAGTTAATAAAATTATCAACTGATTAATATGTATTTTGGTTCATGTGCCTTAATATCTATCATTGAGTCATTAAGACTTAATGCATGGCTGCACAAAATTTATTGAGCATGCAATTCTTTACATTTTGCCAATAACACAGTCTCCCCTTTGTAGAAACCTAAACTGATACTTAGCTCTGCACTTGAAGGCATTTTGATAAAAAGGAATCAATCAAGAAGGAAAACACACACATAACACACAAAGTGGGGGGGCAGGGATACACTTAGAGAATGCTCAAATAAGCATTACTGTGTTCACCCCGAGCTGTGAGCATGTTCAGGGAACACGGAAGTAACAGCTCACTCTTGCCTGCAAGTCCATGATTAGTCAGAGAGGCACCATGAATATGGACCTGAAGGTTAAAACTGCATTTAGTGAGTAGGAAAATCTTTACAGACAAAAATCAGTAAACAGAACTGACTCCAGCAGGCAAGCTCCTGTCAGTTATGATACCTGGAGATGGGTGATATTACAGAAAAGCAGCATACAAATACAAATGGTTGAAATAACTATTGCTGGAATTACTTGATTTTGTATGAACTGCAAAGGAAGGTTATATTAGGAAAGTTACATAGGCCTAAAAATAAATAACAAAAATTTACTTTGATTTTTGTTGTTCATATATCAGCATTTTCTTATGTTATATTTTATTAAACATGTAATGAATTTACATGAATCCAACATATTAATCAGCATTTAATTTGATGAAAAATAAATATCAGTACATAATTTAATGCAATGGGTTAAAGGGAACTAATGTGAACAGGAAATATTTTAAAGCTGTATATTAGTATTTACATTATTCATTATAGTTTTTAATAAATAAGTAGTATTTAGAAGTTTGGATTAATGTTTTTACCCCTTTTAACATACCGTTATAAGAGGAACTTTGTGAGCTAGCTCTTTATGTTTTTTTTACTGGTACTGAAACAGTGTACTATAATGTATTTTATTATTTTTACAATTTTACCTTCAATTTCAAAAATATACCTAGAAATACACTTTTAATTAACAAATGTGTTTTGTAAAATAAGCCCACAATGAGAGTGACTTTTCATATTCTGAATTCCCTGCATAGGCATCACTTAATTAAAAACTAAAACAAGCCCTGAAATGTAAATTGCATCAAGAGAGACTCAATATAATAACTGACTCACCATACTTCCTGGCACTTTTTCAAAGCTCCCTTAGAGCTTTCCTGGATGTTCTGAAGGATATGAAGATGACGATTGTCATTATTATTATATCTCATTTTTTAAAAATTTAAATTCAAATCAGTACAACATGATTTGCTGTTCCAGATAATAGAAGAAATAGGTTGTGTAACAACCCTTGCACTGACACTTTAAGAAATCCTAAGTGGCCAAGCAGTGATGGCCCATGCCTTTAATCTCAGCATCCTGGAGGCAGAGGAAAGTGGATCTCTGTGAGTTTGAGGCCAGCTTGGCCTACAAAGCTGCACAGAAAAACCCTGTCTCCAAAAAGTAAAGGAAAAAAAAAAAAAAAAAAAAAAAAAAGGAAGTCCTAAGTTCAAACAAATCATGGTTTAGCTCTCTGTGATTCTGAGGCTTAACACTCAACCTAGAGTTTTGCCTAAAATGTACAATAATGATCTCTTTCAATTTTTAGACCATATGGTTCAGACAGTTGCATTGAATCTTATGTTGGATCTGTTATTTTTAAACTCATCAATAAGAAAAATCCATTTTCACTCTAGAGATTGGTTCAGGAATAGATTTATGGTTCAATTTTCCCAAAATGATAAGCAACCCTAGTCAGTTGTGGAGTATTTCTTTTTTGTAGATGCATTAGTTTTTTTAGGCACAAAACTCAAACCTACAGGGCCTAATGTGTTGAATGAACAAGGCCGAAAACAGAGCCAGTGCAGAGGGAAACAGCTAAAAGAGCGAGAGACTTAGGTTCTGATTATATTTATGCCTCTAGATACAACTGTGCCTCAAGTTAGTGGTATATATCCCTTGGACTTTTCAGTAATGTGGAAAAGGATGTGTAAATACAATATTTTGTGTAAAACACCAAAAGAATTAAGTTTTAGTAACAAAGTTAATTACAGGCAGTTGCCATATTTTCATCAGCACAAAGCACAGAAACATTCTTGTATTATATCAAGTAGCCACTGAGAACTGTGTGTATTCTGGTTTTTATATGATACCACCTTGTTTTAGGGCTTGTGCTGTACTGCTGTGAGGAAACACCATGACCAAAAAGTTAGTTGGGGAGGAAAGGCTTACATTTCAGCAATACTGTTCCTGACTGATAGAAGTCAGTACAGACTCAAACAAGGCATAATCCTAGACAGGAGCTGATGCGGAGACCATGGATAGGAGCTGTTTACTAGACTTCTTCCCATAGCTTGCCAAGCTCACCTTCTTATAGAGTCTAAGAATAACAACCCAGGGATAGATGGCACCAGCTATCATGTACTGGGCCCTCCCACCTTGATCACTAAATGAGAAAATGCCTTACAACAGAATCTCATTGAGGCACTTCCTCAATTGAGGTTTCTTTCTCTGATGACTGAAGCTTCTGTCAAGCTAAAACACAAAATTGATACACACCTATAGTTATGATGTCCACATTTTGAGCAGTGATCAAATCAAGAAGTTATTTTCTCACATATGTAGCAATCAGAAATGCTCCCAAGAATTCTGCTTAAGAAAGCTTATTTTGTCTACAGAATGAAGGTCCATGCCTATTATCCCAGCATATGAGAGACTCAGGCCAAAAGACCTGTGAATTATCTATATATTAATATGTTCAATAAATAAACAAACATTTCAAAATTTACTGAGAATCATGATTACAAACTATTTTCTAGAAGACACAAGACAGGTAATTTAGACAATGTAATACACACAGATAATATGTGCCTACATACCTTCTTATCCAGTTAATTTATCTGGAAACCATTAGTTGTGCTGATGGAAGCTTATTCATTCTAAATATTAATGAGCTGGTGTGTGTCATTGAATTCATATATCAAGAAATGAAAATTTAAGTGTTAATTTACTGACTTACTAATAAATGTCTGGGCATTGCATTGACTTCCAAATATAAGGCTGGCTGATCATAAATAATGTTAAGTTCCAATCTGAGTATGAAGTTTGCTGTGTAAATGAGACACTGATATATGTAAAGAGTACTGTTTTTCCGCCTGCCGCCACCTGGTCTTGTCTCACCGCTGCGCCAGCCCCAAATAACACACAGAGACTCTGTATTTGATACAATGCTGTTGGCCCGGTTACTTGTTTCTTATCAGCTAGCTCTGCCTTTAATTATTAACCCATTTCTGCTGATCTATGTATTTCTCTTACCGGGGAGCCGGCGGCATACTGCTTTCTTCCGACTCTCCATCTTGACTCCTCCTTACTACTTCCTATTTCCTCCTTGTCTCCTAGTCCCTCCTATCTTCCTTTCCTATTGGCCAACAGTGCTTTATTATTAACCAGTATGAGAAACATATACAGAATGACATCTCTCATCATCTCCTCTTTTCTGTTTAAATAAAAAGAAGGGGTTTAACCTTAACATAGCAAAATATATAACACAACAGTTATCCAATAAGAATCACAATTAACAATATTTAGTCCATTAACATTTAGCAAGATTAAAGGAAACTATTCTATCATCTATCCTATATTTGTGAATTTAAAGTCCTATATGTATCTTATCTTTAAACCTAACTAAGGAAAACTATAACCATAACTATTTGTCTTCAACTCCATCAAAGACCACAGAAGGATAGTATATAAACTCTAGAAATGACAGAGACAACTCACTGCCTGGTCACCCGAAGTTCTTTTGTAATCTTCCATCTTCAGCCCATAGGCCATAGTGTGTCTAGCTGACTCTTCAGCAACGCAGGAAACTTTAAACTGTCTTTTTGTATTGGCAGTTTGACAGTCACTTTTCTCTGTGTCCTGCATACTGTCTCGCAGACTCTTCCATGAAGCAGCAACTCTGTAGCAATGTCCATCTTGAATCAGCAGTCACTTTTCTGTGAGTCCTGCATGTCCAGTTTATACAGCACAAAGTCAAACATTCCAGACAAGAGCAGTATCTTTGTCCAAATGGCTAGTCTTGCCATATTGGACGTAAACTCTATCACGAGTTTTTTTAATGTCCATCTTCATCTTCCTTTTTGATGCAGGTGGTGTTACCAGGAGCATTTATGTCTCATTGTCGAGAAAAACCCTAAACCATTTTAAATGCCATATTCTGTAGGTCTTTGAAAGGTTTGAAGAATGTTTATCTATCTCAAATACATCTCTGTATATCTAGAAAACCTAACTTACCAAGCTATAAGTTTTGACTATTATAGGTAACTATCTAAAATCTGTACTACATTATACAATACATTTTTGAATGAACTATATAAACACAATACCTAAACAAAAGAATATACACATCACAAAATTGACCTTAAATTGTATCAATAAATGAAAATCCATTCCAAAACAAAGTATTCATATCTATATCATAATCCCTTTTTACCTTTAAAAATAATTGGCTGTGATCATTAACCATTTACAACCAAGTCCATTTAAATGAAAACAAACATTTATAAACAATATTTGGGAATTTGGGCGTCGTTTTTTCCAAATTACTTCCTGCTGGTAAAGGGCGCTGTCATGGGGGAATCCTAAGAAGACGCAGAAATTTTGGCTGTAGTCTGCAAGGCTGCTTTGCCCAGCTGTTTTGAATGTTGGATCACCAGCGACCCTGTTTCAGGGGGCCTGGCTTGATCAAACCACATTAGTCTGGAAGGAATCCACAGCTTTTTATTTTCGGGGAGGTGGCTGGCGTCCAGCACTCTCCAGATTCTCCATCTTGACTCCTCCTTACTACTTCCTATTTCCTCCTTGTCTCCTAGTCCCTCCTATCTTCCTTTCCTATTGGCCAACAGTGCTTTATTATTAACCAGTATGAGAAACATATACAGAATGACATCTCTCATCAGATATATTTTACAATATGAAGTTCAGCTCACAATTCTGAAGCACTTTAGGCTAAATATTGGCTTTTTATGAACCTCAATTTCTCTGATTATTCACTGACTTTTGCTACCTGTTGTGATATTGCAGCAAGATTTTCCTTTGTTAATTGTTTTTCAGGCATTACCCTTTCTTGAGTTAGGTGCTATCTGGAAAAAGCCTGACTGTAGTGTCAGGATAAAGTCTGAATTGAGAGCTCATTTACCATAAACTCATTGTGTGTCTGCTACAGATCTTACAGGTGATTAGCTAGGTGTATTTTGAAGAGAAAGCTAGACAATCCTCTTTTCTATGATACTTAATGAGAATATAACTTTTAAGTGAAATAACAATTCTACCTGAATTATTCTATAGAGTCCTTAATGAATTATAATTGAAGATAAAAGATTATTAAAGCTTAATTTTCATATCAGTACTTTTTTGTTTCAGAAGCAATATGTCTGACGCTATTACTTTTTCAGACCTCCTGAAATTATTTTATTAAATGTATGGTCACTTAAAAATCTATTAACACACAAAAGTTGTCTCTCTCTCTCTCTCTGTATATATATATATATATATATATATATATATATCATGTACTATATGAATATTCAAAACTCTACCTGTTTCAATTTATGTTAATTAAATATTGATTTTTAAAGGGCTGCAATATTTCACAATTAGCACCTATAAACTTTTCTGGAAATATTATTTTAACATCATGATGAATATTTGCAAATGGATAGAACCTAATGGCATTTTTTTCGAAGATTAAATCATTGGTAAGTCATTCTTTCCAAGAAGGATATTCATGTGATGCTATAATTCAAATGATGATGATATTTAAAACTGAATACTCTAAAAGAGAGTAAAAGGTTTTATATAGGTATTTGAATAACATTTATTTTTATTCATAGAAGACTTCATCTGTTCATAGTGTATTTTTCAGATAGTTTCTCATATAGCTCACACCATCCTTGAAATTCACTTGTATCCAACGTTGGTCATAGACATATTCATGCTTTCTTTTATCTCCCAGTGTTTTGATTTCAGGAATTCACTAACATATATGGTATTATACTAGGCTATTACATCCCCTTTATAATATGTCTCATAGTAAAGAGAAAAGGATAAGGATTCCAATCTTGTTACAAATTATTGATGGCTGGGCATTTCCTTGTAATCTATTTGCTAAGCTCATGTTGGATTGGTAATAACTGATTGGTAATATCAGGAGGAAATGATTTGCAATGATTAGTTTACAAACTGCAGAAGTAACCCTTTCACTCTGCCTGCTACAAACCTTTTTAGAGGACAGGAAATCAACTAAGCAAGCTGTTTATATGTTGTAGGGAAGAACTGGCTGGAGTAGAGGGAAGGTAACCATAATCAGAAAAATATTGTGTAAGAAATTATCTATTTTCAATAAAAGGAGGAAAAAGAAAAGGGAAAATAAAGAATTGGGGTAGTTGACAGAGTGGAAGGGAGAGAAAAGAGTGTGAAAGGTACACCTACTCACAATGATTTGTTTATATATATATATATATATATATATCATATGTGAAATTATCAGAGAATAAATTACTTAAGAAATAAAGGACAGAGGAAATGTTTCCTCAAGAAAGAGCATAAGAAAAAAATATGTGCTGTACAATTATAAGGATCTCCATTCAAGTCACAACTCACATAAAGCTGGGCATTCTGGCCTGTGGTCTCATTATCTCCATGCTATGGAGATAAGGATGATTAAACAGGAGAATTGCTGGGAACTTGTGGCTTCTAATCTCCATCCAGTTTGACTGAATGACCTTGTCTCAAGAGAATTAATTATCGAGGCAATGATAGAACAGGGTACCTAACATCCTCTTGCTTTTACGTATGTACAAATGCACACTTGCCATACAAACGCTCACATCCCCTCCATGGAAAACATAAATAAATAGAACATTAAAAAGCAGATAACATGTATCATTCTATTGTTTTGCTATGAATACAGACATACTGGTATGAATACATTTAAAAATATGAACAAATATCAAACTCTTATATAACTGATTGGTGGTTTGTTACTATTATAATCGTCTTCATTACAGCCTTCAAACCTATTAAATAGTGCATAAAAGTAGAATTGTACCCAATTCCTGTTTGCATTCACTCCATTATAAGAGCAAATGTTCTTATAGTTTCTCCATCATATAACATAAATTAAATCATATAATGCATTCTGATGTTGCTAATAAAAAACAACAAATATTGGTTTTCAAACAAGCAATTTAACATGGAGCACTATACAAATGTAATGATACACTCATTTAAATTGAAACATTAAAAATATTGAAAGAAAAGCAATAGAAAAAATAAGAACATGCTCCAAGTATGAAGATTCTTAGGATTTAAGGATATAATTTGAGAAGAAAGTTTACCAAGAGATATAGTGAGGATAATCTCTGTGTTTTGTATGATAATGTCCTATACTCATCTTTCTTCTTCATATTTCCCTTCCCATAATGCATCTGATTTTAATCATATACATGCAATTATACATAGTCATGAAATGATATTTATGGAATTCTTTTTAAATGAAGTTTGATTTTCCTTATGTTGCATTTACCCAAAACTTGTCCAACCAAATTGATCCTTTTGGTTTCTGAACTAAACAGAAACACTGTAAGACTGAATAGAATTTGGATGTTTTTGGTGCTTGTCTAGGAGAGAAGACATGTCTTCTATGTCCACATAGATATAGTGTAATATGTCTAGATGTGTTATTCCAAGATTGTGACTCTCTCTCTCTCTCTTTCTCTCTCTCTCTCTCTCTCTCTCTCTCTCTCTCTCTCTCTCTCTCTCTCTCTGTGTGTGTGTGTGTGTGTGTGTGTGTGTGTAACGTGAAGGAAAAGGAGCTAGGCTTCCAATTTCATTGCCATTAATGAGGTGTGGTATAGGCCCAAGACAGACGGGGTTCCAGGATGCTCAGCAACTTCCTCTACTTCTCTCATGAAAACCTTCTATTTGAAATCTCTGATTACATGTAACATGTGTTCTTCATTATACCTATGGTATCAAAACTGGTTGTATACCTGCAGGTATTTCCCTGGAAGATTTCGCATAAGACTAATCCTCACATTCTCCATCTTGTGCTACATCGTAAAGTCTTTGAACTAAAAATAATGCTCTTGGCTGGTTAATGTAAACAGTTTCTTTAATAAGAATGTTTAATTAATACTTCCTGAGACATTTTATTTCCAAGTTTATTATAATGGTGTCAAATATTAAGTCATCAAATGAATTATGATAGTAATTTAGAAGATGATCTTTAAAAATTATATTTCACTACCAAATGAACAGTGTTTCCTCGCCTGTTTCTACAATTCTACTCTTCTCTCTATTTCAATCATAAAAAAAATTCAATATGCAAATCGTTTTACTTTTCTAAGCTTATTTAAGCTTCAGGTATTTAGAAAATCCTTTTCATTGTAAGCTGACAATATTAACCACTACTCAATTTTCAAGTCTTTTGCTCATTCTTTCCCAGTGACACAAACAAGCTAATATTTTTGCTTACATATGAACAAAACTGCAATAATATAAAACAGATTTTTGTAGTCCAGCTCTGTTTTGAATTGGTTCATCCTATTTTTGTTAGTGTTTTTGTTTTACAGTAAATTAGTTACATATGAAGCGCTGCTATTATAATAGTGGCAAACTCTCAGCCAGAAGGACTGAGCAGTCTAAGGGACCAGGATGTATCCCTGGTGCACAAAAGGATCTTGCGGACATATTCCCCTTGGAGGGATACTGCCTTAACCTAGAGACAGGAGAGAAACCCTAGTCCCTACTTCACATGACCTGTCAGAGCTAGATGACCCCACCTGGATGGCATTGCCCTACATGTAGAATTGGGTTGGGGGGGATGGGAAGGGAGGGTGGTCAGGGTGTATGTGAGGGGGCAGAAAGGGTAAGAGGGAGGGAGGGAGGGAGAGGGAACTGGGATCAACATGTAAAATAAAAAAAATAAATAATACAAAAAATAATAATAGTGGCAAACTAACCACTTCCTAAGTCACATATTTTTTTCATGAAAAAAAAAATAGTGTAGTTCAACAGAATTTTCTTGAGATGTTTAAATTTTTTTGAGTTGTATTAACGTGTGTTTCTTTAACAAATATTTTTTTTTGCTTTTAACTGAGATAAACCATTGAAGGACATAGTTTAGGATGGAGGATTGTAGTTTTAGAGGTCATGGAAGAAGAAAGATATCAGATACAATCTAGAAACTCTCTGCTATTTCCAAGAGTATCGGGTGATCACTAGGGCAAAACAATAATTGCCCCAAATGCCTCAGCCTATCCCAGCTTTCCAAAGCATTGGTCCTGCAGGAGTGAGGGAGTGAATGACTTCAGAGAATTTTTATTTATGAAGAGAGGGGCTATCGGGGTGAAACAGTCCAGGGAGCAGAAGAGGTTAGCGGTCTTAGCACAGTAAAGGAAGGTTATTCCCCCACTTCAGGCTAGGACATTACAATACTCACATTGCAGGAGTAGTCGAAAAAGCAAATGATGGATATAAAGAGGTACTTAGGCTTCAGATCATCATAGAGGTGACTGAAAACAAAACATTGCTTGGATATGAAAACAACACAAATGAATCACCGGTGTGTGCTTCCTGGTTGGCAGAAAGCAAACCCGAGAAAACAGTAGGATAAAACAGAAAGATGAAGACCTCTCCCGACAGCATTTTCTAAAATGATGCCTGATCACAATGTGCTTTCTTGGCAATGTTTCCCAGGCTCTGTGATATGCTTTAAAATACATGAATAGAAACGTTCCTGGCACTCTGGGACAGAGTTCACGGGCACTCGTAGCATGATGCCTTTCCTAATCATGTAAGGATGCTTCCAATGTTTTCACAGCATGTAGTGTCTCACTCTTTGTTTGAGGATTTACTATTCAATATTCATCCACCTGTTTGCATATAGGTTTCTCACATTAGGGTACGGGTTACTTTGGGCTCATTTATACATGTCAGGCTCATATCCTCAAATGAGAGGAAGATTGTGAAAATATGTTTTTTAAATATCCAGCATTACACATTAAAATTAAATGTGACTTTCTTCTAATCCACTTCCCAAGAACTTTCTTCATTCAATTATCAGTCATTTAAAGATGAAATTTCTAGCCTTTCTCTATAAATCTACAAGCTGAAATGATATATAGTAGTGTTCAGCTTTCCATTAGCAGGAAAAATTGAAGTTAATGTAACTCTTGTAAGGGACATGTTATTTCATCATAATGAAAACAGAGTTATATTTCCCCAATATTAAACTTAGATGTTTTGTAAGTATGAAATAGTGCTTCAGAACCCTGAAGTCAATTTTTATATTTTTAGAAATCAAGCAAATGTATTTTGAGCTTTAAAAATTTGACTTGGCTTAAATGAAATGTGTTCACAACAGACATTATTTCTCATTAGCCAATTGCAAGTTATTTCTGTTCTGCCTTAAGTTATTTCTGTGTAGAACTGTTACAGAGCATTTAGCCTTCACTTAACATACATATTATTCCTGGGTATCTGAATAGTGAAAATGGGCCACATACTTTTTGAAGTCCTGAGCATGAAAACTGGTGTATATTAATGTCCAATGATAAGAAGGTTTAAAAAACAATGACATGCTTCATGTAATCATATGTGTAAAGAACTAATGTTCACTCAGGTAGGGTGAGACTAAGGGAGTGATTTTATGAGCACACATCATCTTTTTCTGAAATAGAGGCATTTTAGTGAGGGATGTCTTTGGTTTTATCCACCTTAAGGAAATAGAAAACTTCAGATATATAAGCAGGATCAGTCTAAAATAGATAAAGTTTGCGAAATTGCTGTTAGAGGAAAATCGTGGTATATCATAAGAACAGCAAAGGTAATGAAGTTAAGAAAAGGAAAACAAAATGCTGAGACATCTGTTATAACATATTTCAAGATAATCTGCTATAATTACCGAATTACAGCTAATTACCAAGTGACTTCCTTTACTGTGCTGTGTTTATCACAGCACAAATGTTATGAATTCTGGCAGAATGTAGTACTTCCACGTAGCATTGCTATTGTTCAAAGGGATTTGATGAATAATTAGACTACATAGAGGTGTGAAAATAAATATCAAAACTACTCTATGCCATTTCTTATTCATGTACCATCTGGACTTCTAAATATTTAATATACAGAGGAACTCAGTAAATGAGACTAAAACACCCACTTAGTTATTCACAAGTTGTAATAGCTATGGATGATTATGTATATTAATGTTATGTTTCTTAATTAGGTGGATTTACTCATTCAGTCATTGTCAGTGATGAAAAAGGCCAAGAAACCCCTATCATATATCAGAGGATACACATTATGTACTTTATAATTACTGCTATAAAATCTGTATCGTCTAAGTATTTTACAGCCAAAATAATTTCTTTTATATCTCATTATCTGCTTTCTGAGTAAAAGAATGGTTGGCACCTAAATGATTAATATTTTAAAAGACATAAAAGGGAAAAATATAAAGAAGACATAGGATTGTCATTTTTTTTTTTTTTTTTTTTTTTTTTTGGCTGAGCTCTCACCTAGTACCTAGTGTGTGTTTAAGTCTGAAGTCTGTCCCCAGACACACAAAACCAAAATAAGAATTATTGGAAAAAAGAATATGACTTCATGCCTTAGTCCTAGAGAGGTCTAGGTACACCTGGCTATTCCAAAGAATAAATACTTAACAGCATCCAAGTTTTGGACAATTTATCCTAGTTTAAGTCCTCACAATATATTCACACATGGCTCATCAACTCAGAGTGTGAACTATGGCACGTGCATTATATTTTCTCATAACAAGTTATATAAGAAATAAAATGCTAATTTTTATTTAAAAATATTACCTACAAACGTTACTTAGTTTTTATAAGAATAGTTTCATAAGATAATATTTTCATACTGTTTCCTCTATAGCTCCTAGCCCCCCATTTTCTTGTTTCCACCTCTTGCTATTTTCATTTGTCTTTGCGTGTATATATATGAAGAATACGAGAGAGAAATAAATGGGAATGGTATGGGCTTTGGAAAAATCTCAAAATCTGCTGTCAGTGACACTACTTCAACGAGGAAACACCTGCCAATCATTTCCAAGTAGTTCCATCAATTAAAAACAAACGTTTCAAACATATGTGGGTGTGGAAACCATTCAAACCATGAAATCAAATCACCACCCTGAATCTGATTTATTTATGTTCATACTTGATCTCCACATTCCTAAATTTTATTGCACATGACATTATTTTTACAAGGTACAACCATAGACAAGAATGCTCTAAAGAGGACTCTAAGAATGACATTAAGAATCATCAAACAAGACTACATGAATTTGAAATGCCTACACACAGCAAAATAACCACTTAATCAAGTAGCATAAAATTCTATATAATGTGAGAAACCTTTGTTATCTATTTATATGACAGGATTAGTATGTAAAATATACAAAGAACTCAAAATTTAAATACCAACAAATCTAACATCCATGGTCCTATCTGGTTTAATGCACAAAAGAGATAGTGATGAAAATAAAAGCACTTTGATCAAAAATATATAAAATATGTTAGACATGTATATATTTGACATATTATGATTCTTATTTAAGGGACTTACATTAACACCATCTTAAAGTTTAAGTAGAAATAATTTCAATTGTCTAATGCATATTGTGATAGCTATTCCTGGTTGTCAACCTGACTATATTTGGAAAGATCCATTATCCATAAATGGAGTGAACACTTATGGTCTAGAACTTGAGAGAAGAAGACACATGCTTTTAATCCAGATCTTAAGTTATCCTATCTACTTCCTTTGTCACAGTGGCCTGCAGGGTTTTAGGGAATGACTGCTGAACTTGGGGACTAGGATAAAACAATGGGTGAAGAGGAAGAAGTTTTGACTGGGAGATCATTGTGATTGACTGGTGTTTGTAGAAGGGGTTGGTGGAAAGTGAGGCCACAGCAGGCACTCTGCTATTGAGCTGGGAATGAGACTTGAGAACTGGATTTGGAAGAACTGAGAGAGAGGTTCATATTTGCAGTTAGGGAATCTACTTCCATATCCAGAGTGGCCTGTAATTTTCCATGGAATGTTTGCTGGCATAATACAATGAATGACAGGAAAGGAGGTTGGAGAAAAGAAAGGAATGTTCAAGTGATGAGATTAGGGGCATGTATGTATGTATGTATGTATGTATGTGTGTGTGTGTGTGTGTGTGTGTGTGTGTATTTTTTCTGTAAGTTCTCTGACTCTAGAAAATCATAATGTGCTTGTATTCCATTTCATTTCTACAGTAAATTGTGCTCATACATAGAAGAACTGGCAAAATCCAAGTCAATTAAAATGAAGATCTTTTTTCTTATTCCTCTCCTTCAGTTACAACTTCCCAGTCTCATCTTCAGCTCCAAATCATTGAACCTACTATGATGGTTCCTCTTTCTTCTCCCATCAAATCTATGCCATGAAGATTATCTCTTCCTTCCTTCATCTTCCTGTCTCATCCTGTTACTCCATCCCCCCAACTCCATAAGGCACTTTCTGGAAGCCTTATAGTACAACAGGTCTGCCTTTAGATGTCACTCAGTCTTTTTCCTTTGCTTTATAAAATATGAATAGTAAAAAAGAAATACAGGCCAAACATGCAAAAAAAATATTGTCAACAAAGCCATAGAAAACGATTTCTATAATATAGAGAAGATGCCTACTGAGGTGCAAGAAGAATACAGAAGATAAAATAGAGTGAACCAGAAAAGAATTCCCATGGCACATAATAAAACACGAAGCATATGGGGCAACAACAAAAAGAATATTCAAAAATTCAAGAGAAAACGACTGAGTAACATCTAAAGGCAGACCTGTTGGATTAACAACTGATTTCACAGTGGAGATTCTATGAGCCACGAGAGCCTGAATTGATGTTCTACGGACTATAAGAAGAAACAAATGTCAGCCTATATTACTATAATTATCAATTCTTTTTTATCAAAATAGATGATGAAAGTAAAACATATTATGGTAAAATCAAAATTTAGCAATGTCTATCTACGGGGTCGTCCCTGTGCATTTCCTTGCTCAGAGGAGAGGACGGAGGAAGACGAGCCAGTTGGGCAATGGGCAATCAGACACTACAGGGAGGACACTACAGCAAGGACAATCAGACACTACAGGGAGCCTGTTCAAGGCAGGAACTTGCTTTATTGCATCAAGCAGGTAGAGGGTAGGAATCTTAACCGAGGGCTCAGGGAGCCAATAATCATCATTTAAATATGCAAGATGGTCTGTGGTGATGACCACGTCCATCTGCCCCAATAAATCCTGACCCAATCAATTGCTCTATAAGCCTCGGACAATGAGGGACCTGATTTTCCCCTGCTCCCTATCAGGACCTACACATCTTAAGTAGGTGCTCGTCTCTTTAGACTTGTTATTCTCTCCCATGCCCAATATTGTAAGTCCAGGGAAAAGGTTCCAAGAGGACTGTACCTTCTCTTAATACCCTCCTCTCTGCCCCAGTGTCTATCAAACAGTGGAACCTCTTTGGTAGCTATAACCCATTGGCTCAGTGAGGTGTCCTTCAAGCCCCCACAGGCAGCCCTGATGGGCCCCATTCATTCCCTCCCAGACTACTAGCTTAACAAATTCATACATCATCTGGCCAGGGGGCAACTTTTGGTGGATGCTCTGTTGGGTCCTATCAATGAATTCTGGGAGAGATCCCTCTGTATGTTTTCTCACCCAGAAATGGGTGAATTTGTGGGCCCTTCCTCTAAATTTGCCCAGGCTTACAACCCGGCCTATCAGACCTGATCTCTGTATGGGGTGGCTGCTACCACAGCTTGTTGGATCCCCATTATAAATGCTTCCCCTGTACCAGACAACATGGCATAGGTAATGCGCATGGCCGGGTTAGCTTGTTGGTTTTATTCTGCTCTGACCCAGAACACATCCTTATAGAAGGTTGTCTAATGAACAGGGAAATAGGTAGGACGACCTTGGCTAGGTCCTCCAATCCTTGGGAACACAAGGGTTGTAAGCTATTTCCTGAAGGATGGTCTGGGCCCATGAGGAATTAAGCACCTTCCTCAGCTCCTTAATGTCCTTGGCCTCCTAAGATACCAAGATAATCTAGGTAACCACACTCAAGGAAAACAAAAACAAAAAAAACAAAACAAAACAAAAAAAAAAAAACAACAATTCAAAAGAAAAAACATACATACAGACACAACAAAAGCAATAAAATAGGAATCAAGAATCATTGGACTTTGATTTCTCCACATCATCCATGTCATTTCCCAATTATGAGACATAATAACAAAATAGTTTTTTTTAAAGTCAATCTATACGCTGCATTTGAGAAAACCATCTCATTATTATGGATAGATATAAATTGAGGTTAAAGGATGGAAAAAGATATTCCAATCAAACGGACCTAAAAAGCAAACTGGTGTAGTCAATTTAATATCTGATAAAATAGTCTTCAAACCAGAGCTAATTAAATGAGAATGGAAACTGCATACTCATCAAGTAAAAACATACCAGGATGACATTGTAAACACTAGCATCTTTGCAACAAATACAAGGGTGTGCAATTTGTATAAGAAATAGCACTACAGTTTATGTCACACTTTGACTCTCACACACTCATAGTGGGGGATTGTAATGTCAAATTTTACCAATAAACAGTTCATTTATTCAAAAACTAAACAAAGGAATGTTGAAGTTAAATCCTGTTATGAAGAAAAGGGAGCTAACAGATATTTACATAGTATTTCAAACACAAAAAGAAATAGTTTATCTTCAATAACTCATTGATCATTCTCAAAAATTGAAAATATATGTATTCATATCCTAATAAGTGTTCCCAAATAAAAGAAATTGCAGTAAAAATGTGAACCCTATCAGACCACCACATATTAATGCTAGAAATCAATCACAGAGCATACAAACTCCTGGAAACTGAACAGTTCTCTACTGATTGAAAAAAATAGGTAAACACAGATATAAGAAAGAAATTAAAGACTTTCTATAATTTAATGAAACTGAATACACAACATCCATAAACTTAAGGAACACAATAAAAGTTATGCTAAGTAAAAAGTTCATAGCACGAAGTGGATATATAAAATAGCCCATTATCTCATACTTGCAACTTAACAGAACCCCTGTGAGCAATTACAGGGTTGGCAAATAGAAGAAAAAGGCAGAGGGGTCCATGTACTGGTGAGAGAGGCAGATCTGAAGATGTGAAGACAGTGTGGGGCAGGCAGAGGTGGGTAGCCTTCTTGCCACCTTTTCCCTGGTGATGTCTCTACCAACTGCTGCCAAGAACCATGCCTTGGCCCATGCTCCTGATGTAGTTGGATCAGGATACATACATACATACATACATACATACATACATACATACATACATATATCATATAATACATATAATGTATCTGTTTATACATATGTTGTAGTTGTATTAAAAGTAACAGGTTCTTATAACGCCTTTTCATAGACTTTTTTTGTTTACGTTAACTGTCTCCTCACTGAATAGTTCCCCCATGCTCCTAGATCCCAGACCTATTTAAATATATCCATGACTATTTCTCCCTCTACATTCATGCTAAATATACCTTACTATACTTTCAAATTTCAGGCCTCAAGTTTTGTTTTTTGTTTCTTTCTCTCTTTCTCATATATCCTTTAATAATCATATATATAAATATTAAAAATGTGTGTATTTTATTCATGACTAAGAGTTATGAATTTTCAGGAAAATAGATGGATCTTAAAAGTATTATTAAAGGAACTTGAATCCTGTTTATTCTCTCTTATATAAAATCCTAGCTCCAAATGCTTAGATTTCTGTCAATAAGTATATCTAAATACTTGGGCTTCAGGAAGGAAAATGTTTAGATGATAGATGGTCCATGCCATTTCCATCTGGATGTTTTGGTTATATGTAGACAGCATAATTGCCAGTCAACTTTGATTACCAAACTCACGTTTTCTATCCAACCCATGATGAGTTAAAAGATTACCTTTAAGAGCAGACCCTATTAAATGTCTCATGCTATGTATGTTGGGCTCTGATAACTCTTTAGGAATGGTGATTGGCATTTACATCTACATTGCTTGGAACACTATCTTGTTACAAGGAAGACTTTTTTCTAGGAAGTTCCCCAGCTCCACTGTCCTATCTGATGCAGTTCAAGTTGGAGCACCATAAACTGTGAGAAGGGAAAATAATTCTTTTACTACTGGACAAATTCCAGAATGAACTGACTGGACATCACTTTCCAAATGTTTTAGTGAATAGTTAGAATTTCATTTGGCGGAACATACTTTGAATGGAGTTTTAAAAGATAGTGGTGTGTTCACTCCAAAAAGGCCGTGAATCCCCTGTATTGAAGGCAAGAGATATGATGTAAAATACCAAGGACAACATAAATACTTAGTAAAACAAGTACACTTAAAATGTCATGAAATCCTTAAAGTTTAAATTTCACATTTCTTTATAATGATTGTGTAACACAGAATTATCCATCTATTCACCTATGAACTGTCAGTCAGGTACAGATTATTGTCAGAACTTTGAAAAATATTACTATCAACAAACATCCACAATATTGACACAGAGAAAAGGGGCTGTATAAGTTACAACAATCTATTACATCTACTTACTGTGGTGTTTAATTATGCATAGGCAAGTTTTTTGACATAGATATGAATGCCCAAACAACACATTTATATATTAAATTAAAATAAATTTACTGATATATTTGATATTTGTTTGACCTAATCTTTTATCAGATACAGAAAAATTGCTACTGCACTTCAAGCCTTTTTTATCTTCAAACAATAATCGAATAGATAAGTAAATTGGAATTAGTGATTTAATCTTGTCTCAGGATATTGAAGATAAGTAAATGGTATTCTGCTGGTATAAATAGAGCATTCATCTGGTTTTAGCCTTTCTGGCTGTCTTACTAATTTAGCTTCAGCTCTTCAGAGAGTCATAAAAAGAAACTCCTGTCTTGATTTGTGTAGACTGAGTTATCATCTGGGCAGAGGAAGTAGCTGAATGCTATTAAAACATTGCCAACTAGATCAGTAATTGGCACTTGTAAATACAAAATAAAATCTCAATTCCATAATTAATTCCTGAATTTGTAATTTTAAAAACAAATCAATATTGTGACAAATGAATCTTCTGAAACTACATTTCTTATCTTATTTTTAGTTGGTCATTGCTTACATAAAGAAAATGTCTGGTATGTGTATAGCATAAACAATAAAATTGCTAAAACACAGCATAAAAACTAGTACATGTATTCAAAAATCATGATTTTTTTCTACATATGATTGTCTCTTACAGATGTCATGTCAGAATTTGGTACCTTTGATTTTAAGTACCTCATATGTGTAATATTTCATCACATTTTTCAACAATTAGTGTCACATGTAATAGAATACAATCACATTTTTTATTATTATTAAATATGTCTGTAAGCAAAGCATAGCAACAGCACCTGGAAGGATGTTAGGAAATACTGTGGGTTCATACATGGTCTGGGTATGAAGCAAGACCTTGCACCTACTCAAAACAAAAAGTAAAGAAAAAGTATGCCTGTGGCATCAAATAGCACAAAGCACAATTTTTAGTGTCTAAAATTCATGAGGATTTATTGTCTCATATGTAACAGGACTCATAGAGGTCACAACAGCCTAATCTAAACCTTGAAAACACATTCCATCACCTAAGTCTCTCCTAGAATTTTCATCTCTTTAGTGATTCACTTTCATAGTTAGACCTTGCCCTTCAAGAGACACAAACTAGTTGCGTATCATTTCCTTCCATAGTAATAGATAGAGAGTTTGAAGACTGTGAAACATTAGAGAGTCGATTGACTGGACTGTCATCTGGAAAGCATAGAGTCCTTCACTAGCATTCTTATTTTTATGTCTATATTTACATAATAGAATCAGGTTCTTTGTATCATCAAAACTTCTAGAAGGCCATTCAGAAAATAGTATATTATAATTTGATTCCCTTCTCCACAAAAGAAACAAATTAAATGCATACTTACATAGGATCCCTGGGTGTCAAAATTAATGTGGCTAAATGTAGCATACAAAAGACAGTAGGGCTTGCATGGAGATAATTTTACTCTTACTCAAAAACAATTATTGAAATGTCTGATACTGCTAGAAAATAGAAGCTTCTTAAAAGTGTTTCTAGATGAATGTATTCTCCATATTTCCTGAAATTTAACAATAACAATAATGTGTATATCCTGCAATGTAAAAGCATCTTTATCAGAGCTGCTTTGACCCATCTTTCAAATGAAGCCTTATTTTTAAAATCATAGGTGCGACTTCTTCAACAACCTACTTCAGTTTTGAGCACTGAAGCTTCCATTTTTAAATTAGGTGGCAGGAAATTTCTAATCACAAGGAAAGACTTCTTGCCTAGTAGCAAATATCCAACACAAAGCAAACCTACTATGAGGATTGGAAGCACTTTGTCTAACAATGCTTTGTTTCGGTATTAATATTTTCCCCTTCCTGGTATGTTGCATATATATTATGGTTTCTGGTGTCATGTTTTTATAGGATTTCTGCATATGAACATGGGTTTCTCTGTGCACATATGTGTTTATTTTGCTTTTGTGTGGGAGGGGGGCTCTTTTCCTTCTGTTCCTTTGTTTCTTCTGTTTCTGGTGTGTTTGTTTTTATGTTATGTCATTTCAGTTTTTAAATTATTATTAGATGGATGTTTGTATTCTAATGAGAGATAGAAAGAAAGGTATAGGTTTGGTAAGTGAGCAGTTTGAGAGGCGTTGGAGAAGTGAAAACATTATTATCAGAATATATTGTTTGAAAAAAATGTTTTGATTAAAGGAAATGAAAATAGAATAAAATATAAAAAGTAAATAAAATTTATAAAAATATGGCTGTAGCTTCCATATTGTGAATGTTTTTACTTAATTCCAGAATTGAGATTAGTGGGTAATAGAGTCATGGAGTAGATATAATAAGCAAATGGATTTCAGATTTAGGGGCCAGAGTTTTGGAATGTCTATCATCAAACAAGATAATTCAGTCATGCAATACTAAATGAAACTTTGACTGTAGTAATATACTGAATATGGAGACATGATGCCAAATTTCTGACCTCTCTCAGGTGGGCAGTATGTCTGGTCATGTCAAAGAAAGTCAGCCGAGAAAGTGTCACTCTCAGATACTTATGAACAGTTTACACAATTAACAGAGTATCTTCAAGCTATCTCCACAATAAAATTATTTATAGTTATTTAAGTTCGTAGACATAAAAAATGAAAAAAAAAACTAACAAGACTACCATATGTATGTACTACCATACATAACACAATATTCCAATTTATGATGGAGAGTATTTTAATATCAAATCAAATGCTATGGGAAAAACAACATATTGTGATATTTAAAAATACATAACTTAAATGCATTACTTTTTTTTTTTTAGGTTAGTGCTTCATGGACTTGATCCCAAAGAGTTTTGTAGCATTTGTTTTTCTTAAAACATAACATTATAAAGGTGCTGAGTGGTTCTTCAAAGTTAACCTTATTTGTTACTTCCAATAGGAAAAATAAAATGTCCCAAGGACAAAAAGAATTTTTATATTCATGAAGCTTCAATGTTAATATGTTTAGCTTGCCCTGGGAAAACGTTTGGTTCAGTTTTCTTTTATTTCAGTTCATCAAATTATGCTGGGATGTGGGTAATAGGGAAATCTCACATTTACCCTGCATACATTACTGATTAGCAATTATGCTTCTGCGTAATCAGTGCTATCCAGTAGGAATTGATAAATAGGTGCATTCTAAAAATAAGTTGCAGAGTAGGTAGGCTTCATGTCTTTCTTTGTGTTATAAAACAATTTTTATTTCAGCTAAGAAATGTCGCCTTGGCATTCTTTTCTTGGTTGCATGAAAAGTATTACCAAACATAAAGCCCAAACAATTTACCAGGACTGGGGGTTTTATAGATCACCAAAAATGGCATTGTTAATGGGAAAAATATTACTGCGATTTGGGTGTGTGTTGGCTTTTGAAAAGGCAAGATTCAGTATTCTAAATATTTCAGAATTATTTATGAAGACCAGAAATACAAAGGAATTTCAAGCTTGGTTTTACAGCTTGACAACATGAAAGTCTTAAAGCATGGGGGTTGTCATGGGCTTTAAGATCGTCCATCATTTCCTTTGTTTGCTATTTTAAAGAACACACAATAAAGCAAAAAATTAGGTATTGTAAAAATCAAATACCTAAATGCTAAAAGAGCTTATTTAACACGATGAAAATATGAAGACTCTTCTGTCTTCACAATAGTAAACTCCTGTGTTCCACTTTAAAATTTCATCCCATAAAAGGCGTGTGTTCTATCAGATTTACCTTTCATGAGATTATAATTAGTCAGTGTCTATACTGGGATACAGGCCTAGAAATATTTGCATCATATATGTTAAGTACTACATAAGCATTACACAGTTAAGCTGTGTACACAGCCTCTAACTAATGAACATAGTAATTGATGAAGTTGGGGAAAATCAGTTTTGTATGAGTTGTATAAATAACATAAATAAATTAGGATCCATAATCATCTTCAAATGGTAAATCTTTAGATACTATCAATAATTTCCTTCCTAAAACATAAACTTTTGTTGAAAAGCTTTTTCTATCTGCTCAACAGATTAGAAGCATTCTCCATCTTCAGGCCTCAGAACTATGCTCTAAAGCATGACAATTTACACAAGCAAATCTTTAAGTCTCATGTTAGACAGATAAAAATAGTGACCAAATTCTACTGGTTGCCATGAGCTTCAGTTCCAATTACCAATGTGTTAAACATTGAAGGATTCAGATTTGTTATTTTATTTTTAGAGAGTTATGGCTATCAGTGACAATAGAGTACTCCTACAAGATATTAAGACAGTCTGTATCACACCAATAATAACAATAATTTCTAGCTTTGTTACTTGACAGGTAAGCAGACATCTACCACTATAAAGTGATATTTTGTCTCTTGCATATTTGTTACAATTCAGTGCAGATAAATACTAGACTTTTCACACAAGAACTCAACTGTCAGGCAAAGGAGATACAGGTCTGGCATCCCTGATAAGCCAAGACCACATGGAAATACTTAGATTAATATAAAAGTACATGTTAATACTGATGTCAGTTGGGGTCATCCATGTAGATCTTTGGAAATTTCCCTAATGCCAGATTTCTCTTTAAACCTATCTAAGCAATAGTGGAAAGGCTACATTAAATGCACTTCCCCAATAATGAGATTGATGACTACCTTATATGCCATCCTAGAGCCTTCACTCAGTAGCTGATGGAAGCAGAAGCAGACACCCACAGCTAAACACTGAGCTGAACTCTACTCCTGGAATACATACACAGAGAGGAAGGAGTGATGACTAATGGGGTTAAGACCAGGCTGCAAAAACCCACAGAAACTGCTGACCTGAACAAGGGGGAACTCATGGACCCCATTTCTCATAGCTGGGAAACCAGCATAAGACTGACCCAGATCCCCTGAACATGGGTGTTAATTAGGAGGACTAGGCAGTCTATGGGGCCTCTGGTAGTGGATCAGTATTTATCTCTAATATATGAATGGATTTTAGGTGCCCATTCCATATAGAGGGATATACCCTCAGCCTAGACACACCGTGGAGTGCTTAGGCCCTGCTGCAAATAATATAACAGAATTTGAAGATGCCCTATGGAAGGCCTCAATCTCCCTGGTGAGAAGAAAGGGAATGGGATGGGGGTTGGAAGGGGGATGGGCAGGAGGGGAGGTGAGGGAACTGTGATTGACTTGTAAATCAAGCTTTGTTTCAATCTTAAATAAAAAATATTATCATTAGAAAAAAATAATTATGTCAGAACTAGACAATAAGGAACCATAACCAATGCCCAACAGTTTCATAATTTATACAGATGTAAGACCCTCAGAATGAGGAGTCTTCCAGGTTCGTTCGATACCCCCAAGAACTCAATGTCCAGTCCAGTTGCTGCAAAACACAAGAGGCTTTAATGAACAGGAAACGTTTGCCCAAACGGGCTCCTCCAGCACGCAGGCTAGGGAGAAGCCCCCTCCCCTGGGCCCAGGTGTTTTTAAAGGCAAACCCACAAGCTTAGGGAGGGGTGGGACCCTCTGTCCATTGAGTAGTGACCCTTGGAGGCCGGATGGTCTGCTATTAGGGTCAACAGACCTTAGGGCCTCAGGTGTGCTAATTAATCTTGTCTGGGCAAACCAGAGTTACAGCTATCTCTTGACCCTATTTACCACCTGCTGACTCACAGGAAAGGAGGGGCAGTGTGAATTCTTCTTATCTCAGGGCCCTGTGAGAGGAAGCTAGCAAATTCCAAAGAACAGATATTGGTTTCTAGGTTAGTCCATCATTAACATTACTTTTTAGGTCTTTCACAGAGTCTCTGTTCTGCATGCTATTTTGGGCTGATGTGGCTGTGGGACCAGACTGGCAGGAAAGTGCTTGTAACAAAATGGGGCCTACAACATGTGGCATGAATTTTCAAGTAGAATGACAAAAGCTTAAAAGGGATTTTAGCAACAAAAGAACAGAAAAAAAAGCAAGGCTTCCTGGTAGCAGAATTTTCTTAGGTGGTTTCTGTTTGCTAGAAACAAGCAGAAACTTGTGCGGCTCCTTTAAGGGAGGTTTCCTGACTCAACACAGGGAGCAAAAACCTCAGGGCTCTTTTAAAAGGCCCTGCTAACATCTGAATGGTATGTAGAAGCAGCTGGCCATGGCAGTGACCACATCTCCAAGCTGGCAACATGTTGCTTTTTGGCAGCATAGACCATGTCAGTGAGCACAGCTGTCAATGTTGGTGGTAAATTAGGCCTGCCAAATTGGAACCCTAGCGGCTAGAACAGCAGCTTCTTAATTTTAGCAATGCTGTTTAGCAGATACAAGACATGTGGCTAGAAAAAAAAAATGTAGAGATATACAGTAAAGACAGATTCAGATGAAATAAAGGCTAATGGGTTTGTACAGTGTCTGTAAAAATAAACATAGGCTTGGGAGAGAAAAAGAAACAGGAAAAAGTGGGAGAGAGAGAGAGAGAGAGAGAGAGAGAGAGAGAGAGAGAGAGAGAGAGAGAGAGAGGAACAAAGGAAGGAAAGAAGGAAGGAACGAAGGAAGAAAAAAGAAATAGAGTATCTGCATATGGTGGTACACACCTTCAATCCCAGCAGAGGCAAGCAGATCTCTGTGATTTAAAGGGAAGCCAAAGCACACAGAGAAAACCTGTCTTAAAAAAAATGAAAAAACAAAAACAAAAGTAATTGAGTAACAAAAAAGCCATGTGCAGATGGAAAATATTGCTGAGGAAATAGCAACCACTGCTTAAAGAAATGCTGCTAAATTAATTCACCTTAATATTTTAAAAATTCGAAATTTAACTATAGGGATATGTTATTTTGGAAAAGAAATTTTATTTATGCTTCCACAGAAACTGAAAACCTGTGGATTTTTTACAGACTAATATTGTTTGTTGAAGCAAGACCACCTGAAGCAATGGCGCAGGTGATTCAACTTCCAAGACACCTGGAACAATGCAGCCTTGCAGAATACTATAGCTAGGATTTGGTCAGGTTTGAGTCTGGTTAGGTTTCATGATCCCCATGGTATTTCAGCTCTCCCAAGCAGCAGGAAGCAGTTTGGAAAAGATGACACCCAAATTCCCAAATGTTGCTTATAAATGTTTGTTTCCATTTAAATGGGGTTGATTATGAATGGCAATAAACACAGTCAATCCCTTTTTTAAAGGAAAAAGGGGGGGTGATACATGCCTGAATACTTTGCATTACTTTGGATTTTTATTTATTTAAGGTGAATTTTGTAATATGTAAATCTCTCCTCTTTTTTTAGGTATTTTGGTTATACAGATCTTTTAAATTGTTATGCATAATTAAATATAGATTGTATATAATCCCCTATAGTAATCAAAACTTATAATTAGTTAGGTTTTCTAGCTATACAGAGGTGTAATTGAGATGGATAGATATTCTTCAAACCTTTCAAAGATCTACAGAATATGACATTTTAAAGATTTAGTGTTTTTCATGACTATGAGACCCAACTGCTCCTGGCAAAACCAATTATGTCTGAGAGGAAGATGGGCAACTAAGAAACTCCTGCTTTACTGAGAGAAGTCTGACAGAAACACTGTGGCCCATGGGCTGAAGATGGATGCCCCAACATTAAAGAAGAGCTTTGGGTGGCTGCCCAGATAGCGAATATCTCCATCATTTCTAGAGTTTATATACTATCCTTCTGTGGTCTTAGATTCAGTTGAATATGGAGAGTTATGGTTATAGTTTTCCTTCAATAAGATTAAAGATAAATTACATATAAGAATTTTGAATCACAAAGATAGGATAGATGATGAAATATTTTCTTTAAATCTTGATGTTAATGGAGTAAATATATAATTATAGTTCTTACTTAACAACTGTTTTGTTATATGTAATTTTACTATGTTAATGTAAAAACACTTCTTTTTATTTAGGCAGAAAAGAGGAGATAATTTGGGAATGTATTCTGTATATATGTTTGTCTTATTGATTGATGAATAAAACACTGATTGTCCAGGCAGGAACTGAATAGAATAGCAGATACTGCCACTAGCTAACCATAGAGGTTTGGAGGTCTGTACAGACAGGCCGGAAGTGACTTAGCTGGGCAGAATCAAAATATAAGCAGAGAAAAACAGGAAATCACTCTCTTCTCTGCAGAGATGTAGCAGGCAAAGGAGATGCAGGTGCGGCATTCCCAGTAAACGAAGACCATATGGAAATACTTAGATTAATAGGAAAATGTGTTAATAGTTAAGTCAGAGTTAGGCAATAAAAAGCCATAGCCAATGGCCAACAGTTTTATTAAAAAAACAAAAAACAAAAACAAAAACAATACATATAAAAAGCCTTCAACTATCTAAATCCCAACATTAACATCAACTTAATACTATTTGGGAACCTAAATCTCACTCTAGCCCTGATTGGTATATAAATTATGACAATGCTCTTCTCTCAGCCTAGAAATACTGTAATAAAAAGTGTTACACACTGTGTGTAATATATGCTATTTTTAGTTTTTGTTTGATTGTGGCTGAGTTTTCTTTTCGCAATTACAGAAAGTGAATTGAGACTGTGATTTAATTAAAATTTCCCATTAAATTTTCTCCCTCCATGCTTTCCAATCCATCTTCCCCGCTCTCTTTAAATTCATAGTCATGTTTTCAATAATTTTTATTCATATATGCATCGCTACATGAGTATATATTCCTAAATATAACATGTTGAGTATGTAGTGCTACTTTCATATGTTTTCAGGATTGTTTAATCACCGGGCACGCAATTTCTATGCTTTTCCCTGGGGAGAACGATGTCCTTTGCTCCTAATTTTAGTCATTTGTCTCTTCGTTTTTGTATAGGGCTGAGGCATTATGGGCTTGTCCTCACTCATTTTTGCATGTTCATCTGTGACAACCTTTTTCTATTCACATTTAGACAGTAATAATGGGAATTTTACTGGTGTCATTTCTCATGCTACTATGACATGGTTTAGTTTTTCTGTGTGTTTGATTTTGAGACAACCTCTCAAGTATTGCAAGCAAACCTTTGAACTTGCTTTAGAACCAAGGAAATCATTAAATCTCTAATCACATTCCCTCTACCTTTTCCTGACGTGATTTTAGATATGATCATCCATATTTCATTTATTTGGTAATTAAGTCCAGAACTTCAGTCATACTAGGAAACTCCTATATAAGTTGTACCTACAGCTACAGCTCCTACAATTTGATTTTAAACATAGGAAGTTGACTAACAAAACATTGCTCCTGAAATCTTTAATATATTCAAATTACTTGCTGTCATGTGACTTTGTTTAGAGGCATGTTTTTTTTATCTTCTTTGACCTATTAATGTGCAGCCTAATTGTTTATGATGTTGTATAATAACTTTATGAGTAATCAAAATAATGTAGTAGCAAACATATCAACTAGAATTTAATCATTATGGTGTTTATTTGGTAAAAATAATCACCATTGTGGGAGAAAGAAGATATGTGATTGTATAGCTTTTAGGAAGGTAGAATCCTTTGTAATACTACATAATTCAGCCAATGCAACATTGTGACCTTAGTTTTTTGTTTATTTAATTTTTTCCTAAAATAATATGAATTAGTGAATGAACAGAAACAGGATTGGGCTTAACCCAATGCATAAAAGTACAGATAATACAAATATGTGTTTTTACACAGGATCCAAAGATGTCTCAGGCATAATAAAATCTGAAAAATTATTTTGCTAATTTTAAGATGAAATTATCAATTGTTAACTTATGTTTGCTTAGAGTCACTCTCTATTAAAATGGATGTCTGTAAACACAATTCTCTGTTTATGAAGTTTGTCTTTATGCTTGCTCTTGTATGATTTTAGGTTACACTGAATTTGTTTCAGAAGAATTTTTTCTCAGATGAGACTATGAATTTAATTCACCAAATCCTTTGATATGTTGCTATTTAATTCTTCTACAATGCAAGGATTTTTATTTTATTTTATTTTTATTTGTTTGTTTGTCAAGAAAGGGTTTCTCTTATTACTTTGGAGACTGTTCTCGAACTATCTCTGTAGACCAGGCTGGCTTCGAACTCACAGAGATCCACAGTGCCTCTGCCTCCAGAGTGCTGGAATTAAAGGTGTGCAACACAACACCCAGCTCAAAGCAGGAATTTTTAATTATGCTTTATCAATGAAAATGTTGCACCTATCAGGTAAACATAAACTAAAGAAAAAAATAAGTGAGAAGCAATCAGTACAGATATTTCATCTATATATTACACTGACAGAAGTATTTTATTATAAGTCATGTCAGTCAACTGGAAAAGTAGTAAAGAATTTCCTTGGCAGGTAAGCATTCAGGATTATTTATGAAATACGAGAGTCATTAGATGAAGCCACAATCTCTGCAAAGGTAATAAAATAGCAAGGAAATGTACCCCACCCAGTCTTAAAGGGAAATTTTATTACTTCTCTGACCAGAAATGGAGCCAATTGTTCCATCTCCCCGTAGCATACATAGTATATTGTGAAATCATTTTTCACTTAGCTCATGAGCTACAGGAAGATTGATAGTATCAAGAAATAAATTCCTTTTGCTGTGTACTCAGCCAATAACCCCAGCTTTTATTTGTTATTCAAAAGCACCTTCATCTATATGGTGTACTCATACATAATATGCAAGGTTCATTAACATTTTTTGGCCATTACTCAATTACTATTCCCAAGGAGTGAATGAAAAGCCAATTCTTTGGAGTTTTTTCCCTTTCCTTTTCCTTTGCCATGAGAAGAGAAATTTAAAAAAAGCCAATGTTCCTCTTTCATTTGTCAACTGTTACTGGAATATACAAATATTTTATTGTAATATCTTGCAATAATATATAAAATTTAATTTAAGAATTATTTTTATTTACATTTATTTAGATATATAAAGTTCAATAATCTGGGCAAATTTATTATTGGGCAGCTATAACTTTTGAACAATTCAATGGCAAAATATGTCTCAGAAGACCTAAATAATTTTAATTAACTCATGATACACCAATTGCAATATTTACAATCTGCTTAGTCACAGTAGTTTCTAAGTTACTTTGACATAGCAGAGCAAGACTTTCATGATATTTTGATTGACTATAACCACCAAGTGAATAAACATCCACTAAGTTAACTAAGCTTGGCAAGTTACTGTAGGACAGAATTTATGTCTGGCCACTAGAATTTTTAGCATATGAAACTGCTATTGACATACCTGGTCACTGTTATAAATAGCAAAAGCTCTGTCAATGAAAGAAAATGCCATTTGTTATACCTAGTATACAGAAGACATAATTTATGTTGCTTTTATTTTAAATCCTCCCTTTTGTACGTGAATAACACGTGTTTATTTCATTGAGCCAAGAATTGCATTAAACTATTGGGTCATTTATTTATCAAAGCTGTCTACCTGACACATTATGTGTTTGTTTACATTACTTCTTTTACTTAAAACTTAAACCTTGTTTATTTCTAGACTGGCACACTGGTTTTAATATGAATCCTAGAACATGCAACCTTCAGATGATCTTAAGTATTGTATTTCTTCTACTAGGATTTTTTTGGATCACATTTATTACCAAAGATCACTACATAAAACTGCATTGTCCCTATGTGTATATACTTTTTTATGTTTAGCATGCTTAATTTTTATGGTTTTTTTTTTGTTTTTTTTTTTTTTTGAGAGGGTTTCTTTGTGCAACAGTCCTGGCTCTTTTAACATCTGCTTTGTAGACCAGGTTTGCCTTAGATTCAAAGTAATCTGGTACCTCTGCCTCCCAAATGCTGGGATTGAAGCATGTATGACCACAGCCTGGACTATCATGCTTAATTTTAAGTCCTTTGTCAAATGATTACATATTGAATAATATATACCTTTCTATATGTACATTTTTGCTTAAAATTAATTGCACTCTTAATCACTTGAAATGAAGCACTAAGAAAGATGAGATATGGGTTATTATTTTCTTCTCCACACATAGCCAAGAAGAAAAACTTATGATAATAAATTTTCTGTAAATTAAACTCAAGTAATCAAGATTTTTTGTAGAAAAAATTAGGCTGATAATTTTGAAATTTAATAGAAGAAAATATAAAACTATATTAGTGAAAAGCAAAGAAGGCATTAATATTCTTTCTTATTTATTTATATTTTCACTGTCTTAGTTATTCTTAAACTGCTGAAACAAAACATCATGACAAGGGTCATTAATAGATAAAAGAAAACATTTAATTAGAAGCGTACAGTTCTATAGAATTAGTTAGGATTTATGACCACCATAGCTAGAATTCATACACCATGGGGACTATGGTAACAGTCATACTGGATTAGCACCAGGTCTGGAGCAAGAGCTGAAATGTTGAAATAATAAAGACTGATAGGGACAAAAACCTAACTGGGAATGAAGTAGGCTTTTGAAATCTCCAAGGCTGCCCTCTATGACATCTCCTCCAACAAGAACACACATTCTATTCCTTAAATGGTCCAAATAACTGGAGTCCACACATCCAAATGTATGAGCCTATGGGGACTCTTTCTTATTCATATTACTCCACTTTTATTCCAGGAACTAAATAAGATTGCTTGAACCAGGAAGATGCTTCAAGAGCATCATTCTAGGCAAGAAGAACCTTCAGTTTCAAGGTAATATTAAATATTCTCAGTGATCATGAGATGTCTAGTTGTGCTTCCAATGAATCTTTTCCTTGATTTCAGAAAAAAAAAAAGTGTCCTTTATGGTTTTCCAGCATGTGTTTATTTCTAGAAACTCAGAATCTAAAAGCAGTAAAACCTAACATGTACAGCTAGTGCTACAATATTATAGGATGGCTTTGTTCACACTCTAAAGTAGACCACCATACACTATCTATTTGCATCTTTATCGATAACTATTTACTAAGTCGCTTAATATATGGTAAACTATTTGATAGCATAAAATAAAAAAAAAAAACTTACCTACTGTGAGGAATAGAATTATTTTTTATTGAGAACATAGAATAGAATAAAAACCCTACCATACGAACTAACATATGCTTTAAACATGATTTATCCAAAGCACAGAATTTCACTTGATCTAAGATCTATACCCTAGGTTTTTATCCTCTAATCTAAGTCCTCAGTGATTATGTGACTAATATGGACTCAGAGCTGCTAGTTTCCAAATTCTATGTATTCTGGTTACAATACCCACATTTTTATTGTCTGCAAGATAACTCTTTTTAAAGGTTGTATACAGCAATAGTTAGGATTTGAATAAGGAATGTTATAATCAGACTCATGTGTTAAGAGGTTGATTGTCTGCTGATCAGCTTTGGGGAGGGTTAGACTCATGTGCTCTCTTCCTCTCTACATAGATTTATTGCGGTAAATAAGGGTCAGGATAAACAAATAGGCCGAATAGATGTTTATTCAGGGAGAAATAACTTACAACCTAGACAGATGAACACCAGGAAATTCAACCCGATCCTCTCCTGTCCGAGTCACGCCAGAAAGAGAGCGCCTCCCTGGCCCCCTCCGACCTCCTTCCTCAGGTCACCTCCGCCCATCGTTCCACCCCCCAATGGGCGTGGTCAGTGCTACAGAAGGACTACCTCACTACAATTCCCCTTTTAGTCTAAAGAAAAGATTTAGGCTTAATACAAAACTATATACAAAACAGTGAATAACAAGTGTGCTCTAAGAAAAGGAAAATCGAGAACAAAATGACCTACATATCTAGTCCTAGGGTGAGGGCATAATGGAGTTTACAATAGAGTTGTCCTAAGCTGGAAAACGTAAGTCTAGTACCTAATATATCTAACTAGGAAGAGAGAATAATAGTTGTGATAGTTTAATCTTCAACCTCATCAAGACCTGAGAAGGAAAATAACAATACTAGAGTAGACAGGAAATGCGGATGGACAACTTCCAAAACGGTGCAGCAAGGACAGAAACAGCAAGCCACCTGAACAGTCACCCTAGGTCTCACAGCGACGTTGGTACACCCAGATTTGGCTAAGGCCAAGAGAACTTGACAGACCACAACAACAGCAGGGAAATAGAATGGCTGTCTTACCCTGACTTGGCAAGGTCAAGCAGTCTTCTATATTTGTCTCCTGCAAGCACATAGGACTGCATGTCCAAATCAGTGGTCAAGGTGGGGGCAATTCTATGCCCAACAGGCCATTAGCTGAGGCGAGATTGAACTCCAGCAGGAGCAACAACAGTGTCCAACATATTTTCGGGAAAGTGCACGGTGCTGTCAGGAGCAACAGTGTCTCATGTCAAAGGAGTACTAATATTAAAACATTTAAATGCCATGTTCTGCATGTCTATGAAGGATTGAAGATTAAGCATCTATATCTGACTAATCTCATAGGTACAGGAAATGTGAGTGAAGATAATCTATAATACTCGGGAACTTAGCTAAAAAGACTGATTAAAACTTTCCTGAGTAAAGCAGGAACAAATACTTAAACAATATAACTATTTACATATACCTACATGTAAATCCCTAAAATAGAGGTAGAGTATAAGTGTCAAGACAAGAGGTAGAACTATAAAGGGCAGCAAGATAAATATCCCAAATTGTATCAATATACAAAATGTCTTGAACACAAGAAAAGTATACATACATAGAATATGGTAAAAAATAATGTGCATAAATATTATAAGTGGAAACATTTAACACAATATAACAAAATATAAACTTAATTTTACATAGCTTACCACATAGGAATACATAACAATGTAAGCATGCCTATGGGGGATTATTCTGCTAGCCTTCTACTAGGCTAATTGGGGTATGAAGACACACTCTCAATATCATTAGCACTATTCCTTTACTGGGATTCTGGAGATTAAAAAAAGTGAAAGGAGACTGACCAACTTTGAACATTTTCAGCTCTCTAGTAGTTCCAAGACCTTATCATGTTGACTTCCCCATCGTGAGCCATACTAAATTCTACTTTTCAACTAAGAATCATCATAAATATTTTCTCTCTTAATTTTTGTTGTTGTTCTGTTTGATTTTGTGCCAGCTAGAGGCAAGAAGTTAAGAATACTACCTATGACAATATTTGAATGTATGTAAATAAGCCTTTTGAGAATAAAATATATGGACATTATGCCACAAATTTTTCTGATACTAGTTTTTCTTATATTATAAAGGCTTAATATTTAACTTTCCTCATGCCAAAAATGTTCTGGCATCTGGGATTAGCTATCAAAATGTACTAAATGTCTATTATGTGGCAGGCACTTCAAAAAACGCCAAAAATTTTAAGCATCTCAATATTAGTTTTGAAGTCGTAGGAAGAAAAATAATCAAATGTCGCAAATGATGTCATTACATCCATTTGATACTTTTTTTCATTTGTGTTTAAGTTCACTTACTTTGCTGAATGCATTTTTTATTTACAACTTCAGAACTTGCAATATATCAATTTAATCACAGGATGAAGAAAATGTCTGTAAATCTAGCATTTAATCATATCAATATTTGTGATAATATCCTAGTATATTTGGGGGTTATATTAGGTAACTACTCTATTTCTCCAAAATTTCTAAGCATACTTGACAAACAAGGATCATTTAAAGTATAACATTGAACGTCCTTTAGCAATATAAAATGTAATATGAATATCATCATTAATATTAACAATTATATTAATAGTAATTTAATTTCAATAATTCTAAAAACTAAAATTTATACAATTATCTCAATAAAATTTATTGGGAATTTTAATTTGCATTATAATTGGAAATGACAAGAGACTTAAAGCTGTGTTAATAAATATATTAGTATGAGAGTACTGAATTATTATTTAAACAATTATCATGAAACTGATATTTAATTTTGCATCCAAAAGATATTTTAAAATAACTAAAGGGCCAAAAGTTTTAAATAAAATTCTTCATATTCTTCCTATAAAGGAGTATTTTATAAATATTGCAGGCTATATACTCTCATAGTAATAGCATTGTTTTCTAAACAGGAAAAATAATAATAGATTTTAGAAATTGAATACTCCTCTATATGTATTCTCCTTGAGAATTATACATTTTAATTCTTTTAGTTTATGAAATTGGTGACCAAAACTCTGTTCATGTTTCTAAACTAATCAGAATTTTCTTGGACTTTAACTTGATTTCACTTTTATATTATATTTATGCTATTTTGTCTGTGTGTATTTGTGTGTGTGTGAGAGAGAGAGACTGAAACAAGACAGTCTGCATCTGTGTGCTCCTGTACATGTGTTATATGTTTGTAGAGAGCTCTTATTGGTTCCACCAGAGGCATGTGAAGATCTAGGAATAATTATGTGGGGCTGGTTCTCTACTTGCACCCATATATTTTTTTCAAGTAATTGAATTAATGTCACCAGGCTCCAGTAGTCATCTTTGGTGAATGCTTGAGATAATGCACCCAAATTCTTGTGGTACTTGTAAGAGTGATACACTTGGATGTAAGAGTAAAAATTAAACATATATTTAAATTTATCAACTCAGTAAGTCTAAAATGCCATGTGACAGTACTACAAGAGAATGAAACAGAAAATTAAATTCCACCATTTTTGATCTGTCCTCACTTATATTTGGTAATGTGTTTTACTTTAGAAATCTAGTAATAAAATCCAAGGAAGTCAATTTCCCCTAAAATATTTACTTGGACTCTTTAGGGTATGCCACTTAATAACAGCAGTGATAGCCAGAATGCAGTATTTTTGCTACATAAAGGCCACTTTGCCCACTCCTTTGGGTCATCTCTATAATGATGAACCGATCTTTATCCTTCGAATCTCAATTGTCAAGTGGAGTGGAGTTAACTTGGGTCATAAGAAAAGGAGAAAGTACTTGTCAATGCGATATTAAATGCATTCCAGAAATGGAGTCAGGCTATAGATGCTAAAGAGATAAGACCGAGAAGAAAAAGAAGAAGAATTAAAGTAGACAGACAGGTGATTTAACCTGCCTTTTGGGGCACAGTGGCCTGCTTTCAGACAAATTATTTCGAAACAGAGTACAAGATTTTCCTTTGACATGTGCTGCTTCATAACACTTCAGAGACTTGAAAAAAAATCAAACTGTATTATAAGTGAGAAGATCCTCTTAACGATAATCCCATCTAAGGGTCTTATGCCTCTTAATCACTTGTAGTCGAGATAAAAATGTTAGAAAGAAATTAATCAAACATACATTTCAAAATGTGATGGCCATTTGTACCTGACTATTTTGGTTTTTATACTTTTTGAATTTTGTCACAACCATGAATTTGATAAGGTTTAAACCTTCTGATACTGACTTGAAAAATTTGTAATGCTACATAAATCATCTTTCCCGCTCTCATGTAGAAATAAAAAGAGTGACACAACTGTCTACAACTACAATACTGCTAAACTCTAATTGTTTACAATTTCTACATATCATCTAATTGTCTGTGTATCTGCCTTGACGAAAGAAAAAAAAAGAAGAAATACATTATTTTTTATTTTTATTTTACATATCGATCCCATTTCCCTCTCCCTTCTCTAGGAATTGTTAGCAATATAATATTGTCTAATAACTGTCACTTTGGGGGGACATTTAACATTTCCTCTCTTCATTTAAAGCGAATTTGTTCAGAAGGTAAGGGAATGTGTCACAAGCATGACTACCTGAGTTGGATCTGTGAACCCTCAAGAAGGAGGAACTACTGCTCCCACTAAGCATCTGAATTCCACATGTTGTGGCAGATGAACAGCACACATAAACAATAAATAAATGTATTTTTAGAAATAAAAATAATGGTTCAGCTGTGTAACATTAAAGATCTCATTAATCTTAATTTCCAATCTAATACTGGCAATTTAGGGAACAAACACTGTAAGCATTTTGAATTTTATTTAAAAAAATCCTTTCTTATATTCTGGGTTTTCATTATGCTCATGATCTAACTGACAGCTTAACATTTTCAGCTGCATCATATTTATTATTAATGAGCCAGAAATGGCTTTTGTGCCTCTTAAGTTGCCAAGCTAATAGCTCATGATGTAAGCATTGTTCAAAATAATCTTGTTGAAAAACATACTGAAAAGAAAAGACTTTTGAAGCAAAACAACAGGAGACTTGCAAATAATTGAAAAGACAAGTTAAGATTTTAATATAGATATGAGTAAAAACAATAAAATTTGCTCTATCAGTATTGTTCAAAGATAAATACACATATATTGACCAGTCATGTTAAAATAAAAATTTAATATCTTACTACTGAGGACTAAACTGAGAATCAAAAGTTCTACTATTGATGAGAAAGAAATATAACTAAAAGATAAACTCACATAGGTTTAAGATGTACTGATATGTTTATGGCATTGAAAATGGGATATGAAATAATCACAAGCTATAAAGGAATTTTGTAGTATACTGACTATTCTAGAATTTAAGTCCTATCACAGTAAGCAAGTATCCTTTAATGGAGGATTTGGAAAAGGGATTTTAAAATTTTAGTACTTGAAACTTTTGAAAATATATCCTAAAATTTTAATATATTCTATTTCTATCTTGCTTTAATAATGTGTAGAAATGTAAAAGTTTGTCTTAGGTGTTTTATGGTTTCAGAAATTAAAACCTGAAATTTATCCAATTTTTACTTTAATTTCCAGAAAAAAAATTGCAGTGGAAATAAATAACTGGGAAATTTAAAAATTGTAATCAAAAGTAACCATACTAATTACCCTAATTTTAGCCTTTAACATTAAAATCCTGTAAATTTTTGCAATCACAAAAATCAGCTTTATGTTACCAAATTATGTACTTGTAAAAGGTTACTTTTGAGCTCATTTAATCAAACCATGGGATTACATTAATGAAAGATTAATGTATATGTAAATTGTTATATATAACATTGTGTGTGTGCATTTGTATGTGTGCTTATTCAAGTTCGTGTGTGTGTGTGTGTGTGTGTGTGTGTCTGTGTGTGTGTGTGTATTCCCATGTTCATGTGAATGAATGCATGTGGAGAATAAAGGTCATTGTTGGATGTCTTCCTCTGCTGCTCTGTAACTTGTGATTTTTTAGCAAATCACAAAAATTATGAAACTATTTGATAATGACATTTTCTAAAGAAAATAACTGATACTTCATGTTTAATTTTGAATACTCATATACAATATTGTTCCAATTTTAGCTCCAATTTACTTATGTCAATATTCAAGCCTTACAATGTGTAGTACTTGTTTTTAAATAGGTTCAAAATATCTGAACACAGAACTACACACTTTTGAACACACATCGCCTTATTGACTGACTTATCTCCCAGCCTCTTAGAAACTTTTGGCCAACTCAAATTTGTTAATTCAAGTTGGCTACAACCTATAAATATAAAGAATATTCTTTTCTTATTAGTTGATTGGTAATTATTTTTCATTTGTTTGCTACTGTTAGTAAAGTTTCAGCATTTGAGTAATGTTTATGTCTTACTATAGATGTGGCTAACTTATCAAACTGAAAGTTTAAATTAAAAAAAAATGCCTATTGTTACACCTCAATCATATATCTTTAGAAGAAAGTTTATTTAATTCAATAATTATTATACAAATATACAATTACATGACTAGAAAGAAAGATTGCAAAAGACAAATTACAATAATAGCAAATGGATGTGTTTCAAAATACAAGTTAACTAAAGAATTTGAAAGCAGAAACACACACACACACACACACACACACACACACATTTGGCTTTCTCCAGAAAAAAAAAAAATGACTTTAGGTGCAAGAGACTGTAGCCGAAAGATTTTCTGTGACTGATTCTTCACAAAAATAATTAGCAGGGAAGTGATTTGCACACCTTTAATCCCAGCACTACAGAGACAGAGTCAGGCAGATCTTTGTGAGTTCAAGGCCAGCCTGGTCTACAGAATGAGTGCCAGAATAGACTCCAAAGCTACACAGAGAAACCCTGTCTTTAAAAACCTAAAACAAAACAGTGGGACTAAAATTGGACCAATATTGTATATGAGTATACAAAATTAAACATGAAGTATCAGTTATCTTCTTTAGGAAATATCAATATCAAATAGTTTCATAATTTTTATGATTTGCTACAAAATGATTTTGCAGCCACTTAATAATATGAGGTAGAGAGAAAGCCAGTTTCAAATTTTCCATTTTTTTTTTTTTGTCTGCTTTTTCTAATTAAGCACCAACAGTTTTCCCATAGACTTCTGTAAATTACGCAACACTTCTATCCAGTAGTTCAATGCATTCTTTGCCACTTCACAACAATTTTTCTAGATTTGTACATTTGACCATCCTCAAGAAAGTTGCCCAAATCTCTACTTCAAAAACTAAAGGATGTAACTGCACAAGCTCTTTGCCTTATTTACCAATAATGTCAACTTTTCATTAAGTCCACAAATAACTAACCATTTCTGTTTATAGTAACCCAGCACTACATTTACACATGGCTAAACATGTCCATTGTGAACTCATACATGTATTATAACATTATATATTGCCAGACTGTGGTTTTCTGTAGTGGGATCCATCTGTTGAAAGAAGAGTTTCCTCAATGGGAAATAAAGAACAAACTTATATGTAGGTATAAGGACTAGCATTTCTAGATTATTGTTGGTGATTGTGCTGATTTAATAAATTAGTTGAAAATTCTCTGCCAATAACAGTGACCATACCAGTTAGAGTAGTTATATAGGATTCCAGTTCCAGGCAAGGTCTTTCTTTTTGTTGACTACTTGCAACAGTTTCCTTTTCAAAATCATTTAATAATGTTATTTTCTGAGTAATTCAACCCACTTTATATTTGCTTGATTTTAAAGTAAGTTAAATAATAATCCATTGCCAGTAAGTCTAAATGTATCTAACTCTGGAGATCAACATGTGCTCATCATGAGAAGTATGCAAAGGGTAGAAGCCTCTTGGATAATTTTTAGTTAAATAAAACATAGGATGAGAAGAGTGTGAACACAGTAGACCTACTTTATTGTCAAAAATTTTTAAATTAGTGTTGAATTTGGAAAGAAATTCATGATCCCGAACTTCAGTTTTGCCCTGTGTGACTCTGGGGATACTGGTTTGTCATTAAATGTTCCTTGATATAAATATTAATTCTACAAAATGAGATATGTTTTACATTGTGTAATTAACTGTTGGTTCAAGTGAATACAGCTCAGAACACCTATTAAAATTTATAAAAGAGAAAGTTTGACACAAATTGCTGAGATGAATTTGGAAGCTGACATTAAACACAAAGGAAATAATTTAGTTCACAGTGTTAATATTTTCTCAAGATCAGATATTATATATAATGGTCTTGTACTTACTACAGTTCAAACTCACACGTTAAAATAAAAGTTAACTGAAATGTTTTCTTAAAACTCTTGTGTGCCATAACAGATTAAAAAAAGAAGATACAATTTTTTTATGGGTGACCTGTTCAAATAATGCCATGAAATAACATAATCTAACAAGGATTATTTATCAATTGAATGCTTATATTTTATGATTGTAATATCAATATACAAATTTCTAATTTATTATAGGATTCTATTTTAATACAGAAAACTCATAATTAAAAACACTTAATTCAGTATTTATATTGATTAAGGAAAATATATGTCACAACAGTTTAAAGTATTGAGATATTTTGTTATTGTTCATGTTCATTGACATTACTTCCATTTGATCGTAAAGTCATTTGATATTTCCCCTCCCGGGAACAAATGTAATTTATTAATTTTTGAGATTCTACACATCTGAATGGCTTTTAGTCACCTATCATCCCATGTTCTTAGTGCTAGACTTCTGGTTCTCAACCTCCCTAATGTTAAGAACCTTTAATACAATACCTCATTTTTTGTGGCCCCAAAGGATAAAATTATTTCATGGCTAGGTCATAACTATAAAAAATTGTACTGTAAAGAATCATAATGTAATACCTGATATGTAGGATGCCTGATATGTGTTCCACAAAGGGCTTGCAAACCTCAGTGCTAGACTTACAGATAGTTGTGTCCTCCCTACTGTGAGTTCTGAGAACTCAGATTAAGCCCTGTTAACTGTTGAGGCATCTCCCCTGCCTCTATGCTTATTAATGTGTTACTCTTTATTTTTGATTACAACTTCAACCCATGTTATTTTAAATTAGTATAGTCATTATTTCATTTCTCTTATTTGCCTTTATATTTTCACGTTCTTCAAATGGTGACTAAATCCGTGTTCAATGAAAACACTGTAAATTTGAGAAGTAAATGCTATGGGACAAATTTTGTATCCTGTAAATATGTATTGCTCTCATTGTTAATAGAAACTAATTAGCCGGTGGGTAGGCAGGGTTTTAGGAGCAGAGAGACTGCTGAGAAGAAGAAATTACCAGCCAGATGAAAAGGAAGCAGGACATGCAGGAGATGTAAAAGCCATGAGCCTTGGGCAGCACATATATTAATAAAATGGATTAATTTATGTTGTGAGAGATAGTTAATAATAAGATTGAGCTACTGCAAAAAGCATTTATTGTTAATAATAAGTCTCTGAGTGGTCATTTGGGAAGTGGCTGGTGGAACAGAGCTGATTGTGCTCCCAAAGAAAAACATTGCCTATCAGTATAGGCTAGGGGAAATTTAAGACTGACCCAGACTTTCATTATTACCTGCAAACTAATTTTAAATCCTAATAGTCATCCAAATTTCAAAATGTAAATATTATTTTCAAGAATCCATGGAAACAAATCTAAATGGTATTTGTACTACAATGCTGATTGCACAATTGGGTAAGTCAATGGAAAAATAAATGATGTGCAAAAAACTATTCATTGAAGTTGTTATGATTGTAAAAGTCCATAAATTTAGGACAGTGGTGGGATAAAGGGCTCTAACATGAGTATCCTTGGCCAAGTTTAAAAAAAGAAAAGATGGAATGGCTTATTTGGGTCATAAAACATTATTCTAATTGCCTAAGCTAACATTTATTGAAACTTGTTAACATCAGTGTTAGTTTCATTTATATTGCTTAAAACCAATCCTCTTTAGCATTTGGGAAATAGAAACCATCCTATCACCACTGTCTTGGCATTCTTTAATCCAGTTACTGTCACATAACAGGCTATGTAGTAATGTTGGAGTAGATTTAACCTAGACTTTAATATTAAACTTATAATTATCTGGTGATTCCACCATTAATTGATATCTCACTTCTCAACATTAGCTGATCTCCCATCTAAGTCAGGAAATACTCTGTAAAATTATTTTACAGAAAGTATTCATGTAGATTTCAATTCATTTATCAGTGAGTCATACTTATGAGATAATTTGATTTGAGAAATAGTGTCTTTGAAATGTTTTAAATCAATTCTAGGAAGTATAACAATTTCCAGACTACTTTCTTTGTCTATGTTCCTTGGTTCTTGGTTCTGTGGTTACTTTTCTGTTTGCTAATAATGTTTATGACATTCCAGCAACATGTGCTATTGATCAATTTTAAATCAAAGCTGGAATGCAAACCTATTAAAATTAGGTCAATTTCCTTTTCAGTCCTGACACTTCGGAATTTTCGTTCATAAACCAAAAAAATGAAATGTTCTTTGGACTTGAACATCTTGTCCTTTTGAACTGTGTCTAATTAAGACTGAGTAGGAAGTCTCCAGTGAGATTATATCTTCCAGGTATTTATCTATGAAATCTCAAAAATATGGCTGCCTAAGCAAGGCTTAAACAATGGCAACACCAGTTGAAATGATAACATGGATAGTGAAGGTTTCATTGGATTTCACTGGAACATTAAGAACCACAAGAATAACTGTTTAGTGAGGGAAAGTTAATCTTTCCTAGAGTTGAACTTCCAAATTCATTATGCAGCCCTTTGTTGCCAGCCCTGTACCAAATGTTCAGCCATCAAAAAGTATACAGACACACACACATACACACACACGTGTATATATACACATCTATATTCATATACACATATATGCATGTAACAGTAATCATTTTAACAAGTTTAGTTATAATCATTTTTAAATGTAGTATAAATCATATATAAATAATTATCAAAAATATTTTTAAAAGAGACTATTACCATGAATTTGAAAGAGAGTGATGATGCTTTATAAGAAAGTTGGAGGGAGGCAAAAGGAGAGGAGGTAAATGATATAAATGCTATATATATACTTGAAATTCTCTGTTTTTCATAATAAAATTTAAAAAATGAATTTCAAAAGTAACTTACAATTTTTCTAAGGTTCTGTATTCTAATTCTTGGCACCTCCATTTTTTTCTATCCAAACATTACTATAAAAATATGTTTCAGTTTGTCTGTGATACACCCTAATTCTTAAAACTCTAATTGGAAGTATGCTGTAGACTAAACCATCTCCTCCAATATAAAAGTACATTTCAGAAGAAAACATTTACTGACATATACTTAATCATATATTTTTCTCCTTAATATATGCAAATGTAAATATAAAGTATTTATGTACTCTGCATGTATGACACTACACTCAGAAAATGATAAATGTATTTTGAAGTACATGTTTCTATAATATAATATGGTAGAAAGTTAACTTTTATTAATGATGTTTGTTATTGTTTCAAGTAGCAAAGTAAATGAATTAAGGACTGAAGATGTTACTTTTGATGTGGTATTTGAGAGTATTAGGTATAAATTAATTTGTTCCCATCATACAAAATTTGTTTAGTTTCTTGCGATTGGTCATTTACTGGTTCGGGTTTCAGAAACTTACATTCATTCTTTGTGCTTTCCAAATGTTTATTATGATATTTGAATCAAGCATAAATCCTCATCATCTCTCAGTGAGGAACAATAAAAACATCAGTTCTCTGAAATATTTCTCAGATTGGCTTTTAGAAGGTAAGAAAAATTTCTCTTCCAGAATACAAATTCGATACTATAAAAGTAAATAATAATAATAATAATAATAATAATAATAATAATAATAATAATAAAACCAGAGACACTATTCCAAATCCCAAAATCATGAAACCATACTCCCACCCTAACTTTGTAGATCTCCAAGGAAAGCATGTCTTTTAAAATTTTGCTCATAACTGGAAAGTAAAGTGTTTCTTTTTGTCAAGGTATCTGAGCTGTTAATGGAGAGGTTAGTAACCAACATTACTACTTGGAAAGTAACATGACTTTTCCAGTAAAAGCTTCAATAAAATGTTACTGGATTTTTTTTCCTTTAACAGGCCTTTTTTGGAAAAATGAAAAAAAATTAAAATCTCCATTCTTCATTTTTCCTTTTTGCTGTTTTATATCATGCTTCTAATTTTTGTTGCAAATTAACAACTGTAAATTCATTATTATTATTATTATTATTATTATTATTATTATTATTATTATTATTATGAATATTGATTCTTTGGGAATTTTACATCATGTACCCCAATGCTGCCCATCTCTGAGTCCCTCCAATCTGCCCCTCACTCCTGTAGTAATCTCCCAAAGGCAAGTTAGAAAAGAATAAAAGTAAGATAAAATGAATAATTATCTTTTCTACAGAAGAAAAACACTTCATTCCTCAACTTTTCTGCCTCTCTATCGCTGCTTCTTCATTCATCTTAGTGGCATTGGGAGCTGCTGTACTACACTGTTTGTTCAAACAGCTATCCCTGCAAATGTTCATTGTGTGAAGTGTTGTTGGTCAGGTTCAAGGCCTCTAGCTTTAACGCACCATAAAACTTGACCAACATTCCCCTCCAATATTCTGCTACTGTCATGAATCATGGGAGATTCTGCAGCTATAGTGCCATAGGACCAGTCCCTTCAAAATCTCCAGCAGATCATATATGGGGTAGCTATTGGAATATGTCAATTCGAAACCATGGATGTGTGCCTCCTTAGCGTCTGAGTTGGTCTCTGTGGGCTGCTCTGACCATTCCTTTCCAGTGAAGAGTAGGCCCATGGTGAGGGGTAGGGCAAGATTTCTCAAGAGTGGGAAGATAGCTCTTTTATTAGGGGCAAGCATAACTCTCTAATTCTGGAGTCCAGACCCAGAGCATCTGGATTGACTTTGATTCAATCATAATGATTCCATCAATGGTACCCAGACATGACCCTAGGCAGCATTTGAGCCTGATGACAATATGGACATAGATGTCAGTGCTGGCCACTGAGGTCAGTTTGATCCCAGCAGGTGGTAAGTCCCTCTTACTCCAATATGGCCACAAGTGGCAGGTTAGAGGCAGGGTGTTCTTGTGGCCTTTGGTAGTGCTATGAGCCAAGGACAACACCACGGAGCCAGGTTGTGGTAGGAATGTGGACCCAGCCATGCTCCTAGACAGTATTCCAGGCTCTGGATGTCACTATGGTCCCAAGGACCTGGGCATGCCACTTGGATTGACATTGCCTAGGCTTCAAGGTAGCCCTTTGGCAATAGCATGATACCAGGTAGCAGTCCAGATCTCCATCATCTATCCTGCCTTTGATGGGCCCAGGATCCATGAGTATCAACACAGTCCATGGCTGCAGCAAATCTATGGACCCAGACATGGCTTCAGGCTGCAGTTCAGGTCTGAGTGTCACCACAGCCCCAGGTTGCTGCACAGAATACTCAGATTTGCAAAGACAGTGGCCATATGGCTTCCGGACACAAATATGGCCTCAAGTTTCAGTCCAGAGCCAAAGTTTCTGCACTGCCAATGATGGTAACAACTGCCACAGATATCAACACAGTACCTAGCTATATGAAGACCATAGATTCCAACATGGACCTCAGCTGCAAACCAGGCCCAGATGTCTCCATGGTGCTCTAGGCTCAGTACTGTCCACTCCAATCTGTATGGCATTGGTGGCAGCATGAGCCTTGGGTACCAGCATGGCCTCAGTTTTTGGCCCAAACTTGGATCATCTATACAGCCTTCAGTGATAATGGGAGCCAGTGACATAGATACAAACCCTGGGTAGAGTAGGGCACTGGTAATTTGTGATTTCTGCTTCTTCAGCTTCAGTTTCAACCAGTATAAAACTAGCACATTTCAAAATGACAGTACTAATGCACTTTTGTTACCAGCAGTGTTTCTGACAGAATGGTCCCACAGCTGTGTCAGCCCCAATTAACACACAGAGACAGTATATTAGTTTTAAAACTGTTGGCCTATTACTAGCATTTCTTATTGGCTAGCTCTGTCTTAAATATTAACTTATTTCTATTAATATAAGTGTTTCCATGTGGTCTTATCTCACCAGAGAGAGGGTTCGGACCTTCTTTTCTCCAGTCCCTACATCTTGACTGTCCATTACATCTCCCAGAATCCTCCTTGTCTCCTACACCCCCTATCTTGCTTTTCTATTGGCTAACAGTGCTTTATTCATTAACCAAAAAGAGACATATTTACAGAATGGCATCTCCCATCATCTCTTTTCTGTCTAAATAAAAAGAAGATTTTTTAACTTTAACATAGTAAAATATGTAACAAAACAGTTATCAAATAAAAACTATTGTTAACGATATTTAGTCCATTTACATTTAGCAAGTTTTAAAGAAAATATTTCACCTATCCTATCTTTGTGAGTCTAAAGTCTTATATGCAACTAATCTTTAATCTTAACTAAGGAAAACTAAAACCATAACTATCTGTCTCCAACTCCCTCAAAGACCACAGAAGGATAGTATATAAACTCTAGGAATGACAGAGACATCTTGCTACCGGGTTAGTCACCTGATGTTCTTCTGTAATGTTTTATCTTCAGACTATAGGCCATAGTGTGACCATCAGACTCCTCAGCAAAGTAGGAAACTGTAAACTGTCCCCCTGTTTTGGCAGTTTGTCAGTTACTTTTCTCTGTGTGTGTCCTGAAGACTGTCTGGCAGACTCTTCCATGAAGCAGGAACCCTACAGTTATGTCCATCTTGTTTTAGCAGTCACTTTTCTGTGGGTCCAGCATGTCCAGTTTGTAGTGAGATATTCACTTTGTCTGCATTTGTGGCACTGACCTGTATTGGGATATTCCCTTTGTCTCCTTCCGTGGCACTGACCACGCCCATTGGGGGGTGGAACCAGGGGCGGAAGTGACCTGTGGAAGGAGGTCTGAGGAGGAGCCAGGGAACCCTCTCTTGCTGGTGGGTCACAGACAGGAAAGCATCGGGTGGAACTTGCTGGTGTTCATCTGTCTAGGTTGTTATTTCTCCCTGAATAAACATCTATTCGGCATATTTGTTTATCCTGATCTTTATTAAACCGCAATACTGACCATGCCCATTGGAGGTGAAGACAGGGGTGTAAGTGGCCTGGGAGAAGTAGGCCTGAGGAGGAACCTGGGAGCACTCTTTTGCTTGCAGCACATGGACAGGAGAGCATCCAAGGCATCCTTGGGACCAGGAAACTTCTGATGTTTATCTGTTTATGTTGTAAGTTATTTCTCCCTGAATAAACATCTATTCAGCCTATTTATTTCTCCTGATCCTTATAAATAATGATTCCAGTTTATACAGCATAAAGTCAAACAGTCTAGACAATAGGAGTCTCATGCACAAATGACTAGTCTTGCCATATTGGACATAAACTCCATAATGAGTTTCTTCGATGTCCATCTTCCTTTCTGACACAGGTGGTATTGCCAGGAGCAGTTGTGCCTCACTGTTAAGAAAAGCTCTAAATCATTTTAAATGCCATATCTTATAAGTCTTTGAAAGTTTTGAAGAATGCCTTTCCATTTGAAATATATATCTGTATATCTGAAAAACCTAACTAACTTAACTATCAGTTTGACTATTATAGGTAAGTATCTATAATCTGTACCAAATTATACATTGCATACATATTTAAATAAGCTATATAAACAAAGTACCAAAACAAGAGGAGAAATATATATATATATATATATATATATATATATATATATCACAAAAATGACATTAAATTTGTATCAATAAATGAAAATCCATTCCAACAAATGGATTCATTTTTATACCATAATTCCCTTTTACATTTAAAAAAAGATTGGTTGTGATCATTAACCATTTATAACCAACCCCATTTAAATGAAAACAAACATTTATAAACAATACTTGGGGATTTGGGCATTGTTCATTCCAAACTATTTCTTGCTGGTTGGGGGTGATGTCTTGCAGATCTTTAGAATACTCAGAAATCCTGGCTGTAGTTGTCTACAAGTCTGTCTTATCCAAGCTGTTTTGAATGTTGGATTACCGGGTACATTACTTCAGGGGTCTTGCTTGATCTAACCATGTTAGTTTGGAAGGAATCTATAGCTTTTCATTTTCTATGGAAACAAAACTAGAAATTCTTTTCTCCAGTAACAAGTTCTTGTGCTTAAATTTTGAAGTCAAAGCACTTTTAAGATACATAAATTGAATTAAGTCATCAGAATTGATAATGAATTGTATTTTAATAGTCGTTCCTTCCTTAGCAACTGAGCAGTTCAAAGACAGCACAATAGCATACAGTAACCAGACTCTCTGTGTATTTTCCCTTTTTATGTGGCTTTTTTATTACTGTAATTCTTTTATTTCTCTTTTTTCATTTATTGATAAAGGGTTTCTTTGTGTAACTTTGGCTGCCCTAGAATTAACTCTGCATACCAGGTTCACTTTGAAATCACAGAGATCTGCTTGCCTCTGCCTCCCAAGTGCTACTCTCTTTCTTTCTGTTTTTTTTTTTTTTAACCACTTTATCCTGTTTATTTCTTTCTCCCAAGCCTATGTACATTTTAAAACACACTGTAAACCTTTAGAGGTTTATCTTTATCTTAATCTGTCTTTACTGTAAGTCTTTATTTATCTTTTTCTGGCCATAAGTCTTTTATCTGCTAAACAACATTGCTAAAATGAACGCCTCAGCTGTGCTCACTGCCTTGGTCTATGCTACAGTCAAGCAGCATGCCGCCGGTCTTGGAGATGTGGTCACTGCCATTGTCAGCTCTCATACACACCATTAAGTTTTTAGCAGGGTTTGCTGCTTATGCTGAGTCAAGAAACCTCTCTTAAAGGAGCCACACAAATCTCTACTTATCTCTACCAAAACAGAGTCCAAGAAAAATGCTGCTATCAAGAAGAGTTGCTTGCCTCTGTTAATTTGTTTGTAAAATTCTTTTTTTAAGCTTTTGTTAAGTTTTAAGTGGAAGTTCTTAGTGCCCATATTGCAGGTGCCATTTTGTTAAGAGATATTTTCTCACCATCCTGGTCCCATAACCACATCAGTCCCAAATAACACACAGAGACACTGTATTAGTTACAAAGCTGTTAGCCTGTTACTAGTGTTTCTTATTGGCTAGCTCTGTTTTAAATATTAACCCATTTCTACTAATCTAAGTATTTCCATGTGGTCTTATCTTACCAAAGAGAGGGTCTGCACCTTATTCTCTCCAGTCCCTATATCTTGACCCTCTACTACATCTCCTAGAATCCTCTTTGTTTCCTACTCCCGCCTATCTTGCCTTCGTATTTGCCAATGGTGCTTTATTCATTAACCAAGAAGAGAAACTTATTTACAGATTGACATCTTCCATCGCTCTTTAATGATTGTGGTAGCTGGCTCTAAGTGTCAAGTCAACACTTCCTGCAATCAGTGGAATAAAAGTTGTAATGAGGGATTATCCTACTAGGTTGAACAGCAGGTATGACATTAGGGAGTCATTGCCTTAATTAAATTAATTGACGGTATCATTCTTGACTCCAGAGGCCCTTGACTATATAGGAGTGGAACACACACACACACACACACACACAAATAAGGATAGAAGGATTCACACATGCATTTCTTTCTGCTCATAACTATGGATATAATGTGACTTGAAGCACATATTGTATGGATATATATGCTTCATGGTCTTGACACTGTCATTTTCGTACAATGATGAGTTTCTCCTATAATTATCCTTTCTGAAGGGATTATTCATGTCAATTTGAATTATAGTTCTATCACTAGCCATATAGAAGTCTAATATATTGACATTTTAAATAACATTACACTTTCCTGTTTCTTAATAAAGCAAACAGACTGTTTGAGGCAGAAACCTTACATTCTCCATGTTAAGAGAGCAATGACTAATTTCTTACTTACATCACTTTATTTAGCAAAATCTTGCTGACCTAAAATGCCTTATCTCATTCTCCATAATATAATGTAGCACAAATGAGTCACCCCTTGCCATAGTGTCTAGTTTCATTGCCATTAAGAAACTGTACAATAAATCAAAACATCAATTTGTCAAATGAAATCATATAAAGATGAGTAAGCTTTACTGATTGATCTTTATACCTTTCCATTGGACTATGGTGGAATATTTTAACAAGTCCTCCAGGAATATTTAACCTAAAAAAAAGTCTTTTTAGTAATGCTTTAAATATGACTACCTACTAAAATGTATTTCGGTAAATTATTTCTTAGTATATTTTTTATGTGCTGCTTAATTTTGGTGAACTTGATGTAGCTAGACATATATGGAAAGAGGGAATCACAATTAAGGAAGTTTCACCATTGCATTGGCCTGTGGGCTTGTCTATGGGTATTTCCTTGATTAATTACTGTTTGGAAAATGTCCAGTCCACTGTAGGCACCGTCACCCTGAGGAAGTTGCCTTGGATTAGACACAAAAGCAATATCAACAAGGAACATGCCAGTGAGTAGCATTCCTCTATGATCTCTATTTCTTTTCATGTCTTCAGGTTCCTGTTTGAGTGACTGTCATGTGTTCCTTTAGTGATATATTGTTAATTGTAAATGTTAAATGAAATAAACCCATTATTTCTCAGGTTTGTTTGATCAGTGTTTTATCATAGATACTAATAAGGAAACTAGGAGATTTATGAATTGTGGAGTCTTTAAGGTATAGAAACCTAGTTCAATGGAAACTTCTTAAAATATTTGAAGGCAATCTTAATGAAGTCCCCAAATAATGGGGAAGGTAGAGTCCAAACTGGCCATCTATTGTCAATATAACAAACTTCCATTATAGACTGGATTACAGAAAAATGACTTATTGGCAAAAAAAAACATTCCAAGAAATCTCCAAATAACCCAGCTCAGACAATAAGCTGCTACCCACAAACTGAATACAATGCCTACATAATCCATTGAACATGGAGAGGTGAATCTAGTGCCTAAATAGAACATTCCCCACTACATCCCAGTGTTTTTGGTGCAGGAACTTTCTCTACAGGCTACCACAATTCAAATGAAAAATACCAACTTAGCTACAAACCTTTATCAGCCAAAATGCTGTCCTTCCTTCAAAATACACTGTGCAATGGTTATACGAAGTTTGTGGCAATAACCATACAATGTCTGATTTTACTTAAGGCCCACTCAACAAGATGGAATTCACCCCTGACACTGCTTATGTGACCAAGTACCAGATAGACAGCCCCGAAATATAATGTAAAATGAAATACAACTGGGATTAATAATAATAATAATAAGTAGTAGTATTAAAATGCCTCTTAATGATATTCTGCTAGCCTAAGTAATCAGTGCCTTATTCCAGCATCAGCAGAGAAGCTTTTCCCTGCAGCAAATAAGCAAATAGGAATAAATACAGAGGACTTTAGACAGTCATCACACACACACACACACACACAGAGAGAGAGAGAGACAGAGAGAGACAGAGAGAAAGAGACACTGAGACAGAGGAGAGCACTCAAAACAAACAACTGTGCATGTGTTGTCTCCATCAAGTTCCTCCCCTCAGATCTCAGGGTGTTCTGTGGAAGAGGATGCAGAAAGACTGTAGGAGCCAACGGGGATGAAGGACACCAACCAGGACAACTAGGTCCTCTAAGTAAACTGAGCCAAGCTCACATGAACTGTAGAGACTAAAGCAGCAAGCACAGTGTCTGTCTAGTCCCAGCAGGTCCTCTGTGCCTTTATTACAGCTCTCAGTTTGGGTTTGTTTTTTTTGTTTTGTTTTGTTTTTTTGTTGTTGTTGTTGTTTTTTTGGGGGCGGACTTAAGGGTGTGTGAATGATTCTTGTGTATTCTGGGCTCTTTTACATCTGTAGATTTGCCTTGTGAGGTGATCTTTTTGTTTTATCTTGTATTTTATTATGTTTTGCTTTTATATCTTTGCTTAGAAGCCAGTGCTTTTCTAATCAGAAAGAAAAAAAAAAAAAAGGAGGAGGTGAGTTAAAGGGGGATTAGGAGAAACAGAGAAGAGAGTCAGGGGAAACTATAATCAGAATATGTTGTATGTGAAAAGAATCTATTTTTGATAAAGGGTCATTTTTTTAAAAATGGGGAGCAAAGAAGGAATTTAACAGTATTTGAAAAGAAATAGAATTATTTACTATTTTGAGAATAGTATCTGATAGGATAATTGTGACTCATTGGAAAATATTGGGAGGCAGGGGTAGAGTGATCTCTGAGTTTGCAGCCAGACTGGTCTATTGAACAAATTCCAGGATACTCAGGGTTACACAGAGAGACCACATCTCAAAAATATGTTATAGACTCATGTGTGTACCTGCATGAGTTTATGAACCTATGATTCATGGTGGTGCCCTCAAAGGACAGAGCTCTTATCTAATATCCCTCAGAACAGGAGAGGAAAGCAGTTGTCGGTCATCCAATGAAGTCACTGGAAAATGACTTCAGGCACACTTCCAGAACCTTCTCATTCCTTGTCCATCTTAGAAGTTAATTTTATTTACTCTTCAAAAGATAAGTTAACAACATATAGGAATATTTATTTAATTGGTGATTAATCTGTGATATGCAGGCATACACATAATAGCATAGCAGTTTTTTTTTTTTTTTTTTTAATGTGTACTGTGTCAGTGTTGCCAAGACAAGGTACCATGACCTAAGTGTAAAAAGATTAAATGGTATTAAATGGATGTTTTGAAAATAGGTAAAAAATGGTGTTATGGACAAAACAGTTGTTGATATGATGAAAATTAATTCAAATGATTATGATTTGCATATTAGTGTATACTGACTTAAAAGTCAGCTTGGGAATATATTACTACATAAAAAAATAGAAACTTTCTTATGAATCAAAATGAGTACATGTTAGTCTGCTCAGCAACTCTATAGATGAAAATGAATCATACTTAATTGATAAGATAAGATTCTATTACTGACAGAAAGTAACACTTCTTAAATTTAAAAGTAGATTTTTAAAAACTGACATGTAATATCCATATGTATGTGACTTCAGGTAGTTCCTGCATTTCCCAGTGTTTTCAATGCAGGATGTTACTAAGTCCATAAAGGATTTGAGATAATAGTTTCTTACAGTTATGAGAGCTTGAGAGGAAGCAGAAGAAACTTTCAACTTTCAGCCACTTCTCTACTTTCTGCAGAATTTTAAAAGAAAGCTCAAGTAAAACTTTCAAATGTCATTCTGAATTTACACATCTAAGGATCTATGGCTGTGTTCTTCAGTTCTTTGACAGTTGTTGCCTCAAGTAGACTTATCAAGGAGTTTGAAGTAACAAATCACTTTATCTTTAGCACTTGGATGAGTTCCATATGAAATTGACCCATAAAAATGTCAAAGGAAGTTGGAGTGATTAATAGAAAAAGCACTTGAACTGATCATAATATTTTCGGTGAAATTTATTTTGTAATATTTTACTGAAATGGTTATTCTTCCTTAACTAATTCTTTTTCAAATTGACTAATTATATTTTTACATATATATGCATGTACATTATAATTTGTCTTTTGTGATAATAACATTATCCACCAGAAATATACATATATGTGAAAAGAGCAATTGAAATTTTTATATATTTTTTTGAGAATTGTGTATACTAGTACAGTATAAATATATTTATATGAATTCCTTTTATTTCTTTCAATGCCTCAAATTTATAGACTCTTATTCTTTAATTATTATTGTTTTACTTATGTATTCATAAACAGACATAAATTCATAAATGCACCTGTTGAGTTCATTTAGTGTTTTTTATATTTATACAAGTTTAAGGATGACTGATAAGGATTTCACCACCTCTCAGTGACATTATCTACCACAAACTTATTCTCTCCCTCTTAATAGTCATTAAGTGCCTATAACTCTTAATGCAGAAGGAAAACATTGTGAGATTCCCCCATCCATATTTGAATGTTAATTAGTGGTGTCAGTTTTCAGACATTGTTTAGCAAATGTAATGCTGAGATTTCACAGGTACAGCTTCCCAATTGTAGCTAGAAACCATAATCTCACAGCAGACTTACTTTCTGGTCCTCTAGTTCTTAAAATCTTTGTCCCCTCTCTTTTGTGATGTTCCCCAAGTCTTAGTTGTAAGAATTGTGCCACAGATATATCAGTGTCGGGAAATCCATAGGCAGCTGTTCTGTGAACTTTGACCAGCTGTACATTTTTGAAATTTTCTGCTACAAAATGACTATTCCTTGATTGGGGATGATAGCTACTCCTACATGTGGGGATACAGATAAGTATGAGAATATTTACAGAAGAATGGATGAATTAAAAGAATCAAGTTAGTGTTAGTCCAGAAAAAAAATAACTCTTCCAATTGCCAGACCTAAAAACATTAAGGATAATATATGAAGCTATCAGATGTGGTGGGACTCTCTTTCTTTATTACGAAGATTCTCTAATGTGTCCTGTAATTTCTGAAGATGAATAGGGAAGCTGTGTTTGGAAAGACATTTCTTTTCTCACTGTTCAAATGGCTCTTTCAATTACTCAATCCCAAGAGAAGGTTGATGTAGACATTTTGCGTTGTCATCCATGATAGAGTCTGTCTGCTGTACCTTTCTGATGCCTTGTAGCCTTTTGCAAACAAGTGAGAATAAAAAAACATAACAAGAAAACAAACAAAGAACCACTACAAGTAACAGCAATACTAAATAAAATAAAGGCAAAAGAAAAATAAAACATCTCAAATTTGTTGGTGAATCTTAAGGAAGATGGGGTATAACCCCAACCCAAAATCTGTGTTCTATGCAAAAGTTGGGTACATGATGCTTGCCCACATATTTCATCTATGGATTTCTTATATTTTCCATAGTTAAATTGCTATCATTTGGCTAGAATGGTAGTCACTGTTCATATCCTTCTATCAGCCTAAGGATTTTTTCCAAGAAAATACCTTTCTTCTAAATTTATCTATTTTTTGTTTCCTTGCTTGATTTGTTTTTTGGACAGGATTTCCCTTGTGGCTTTGATACTTTTCCTAGAACTCAATCTTTAGACCAGACTGGCCTGGAACTCAGGAAATCCTCCTGATGACTCTGCCTCCCTTGTGCTGGGTTTTAAAGGTGTCAGCCACCAATGCCTGGCTCAAGTTTGCCTATTTTTAAAGGGAAATTATGAATCTCAATCAGGAGATTCTTTTTAAGTGACCAATAATTAGATAAGTTTTAATTATTTAAGTCTTGGAGTCCAAAATATCATACGCATTTTTTTTATTACATTGTGTGTGTTAATCATTTAAAGACACATGTGCTGATTAGGTTCTGTAACATGCTTAGCTCCTTAGTTGTGTGCTTAAATTACATACATCCCAGTAGTCTCATTTGGATAGGGATATTCGTTTTTGTTATCTCTGATTACAAAGGACAGCATTTCACATCCAGATTTCTGACTGATGCCATCTCTGTTTGTAAGAGATTTGATTAATATTGCTCAAATATCTGTCTTCAACAGCAAATTCTTTGATTAATGTTCCTCATACTTTTATTGGTTTCCTTTTTTGCATGCTGTATCATCTAACACACAATTTTACACATCCATTTTTTGCTATTTGTTGTATAGTCAGCATTATTATTGCTAAAACGAAACACAGTAACAAAAAACAAGTTGGGGAGCAAAGGTGTTATTTGATTTATATTGCCTTATCCCAAGCTACGAATCTAGTGGCAGGGCCTTTTGCAGAGGCCATGGAGGATGCTGCTTACTGCCTTGTTCCCTCTTCTTGTTCATCTGCTTTGTTATAAAAATCAACCACCAGCCCAGAGGTGGACTCATCCACGATGAACTTTGTCAGTGATGTTTCCTCCGCTCAGATTGTTATATGTTGTCATAAAACTAGTCAGTACAGTATGCTTTAAAATGTGCAACCTTTACCTCTCTGATTTGCAATAATACAGAATTTCCTACACACTAAAGATAAGTTGAGATTTTCCTTGGTTATAGTTTAGTTTCTTTCAAATAAGCTTCTCTTTCCTCACTTTAATATGATCTGGAGTTATTGCCAAGACAAGCTAAGCTATCCATGTTAGACTGTTGAATATCCCTGTATTCTAATTTAAACTCATATTCTCCCCAGCCAAGACTATTTACCGCACCCAAGTATATGCTAACAAGCTGTTTGTGAATGATTCATTAACAATAAAAAAATAACTATTGCTACACATCTTTCCTTTATATCATATCTAAGACTCATTCTGTCTTTTTTCAGGTTATACTAAGAATGTTTTCTTCCCTAAGACTAATACGTGTATGTGTGTGTGTGTGTGTGTGTGTGTGTGTGTGTGTGTGTTTATCTTATTCTCTCAAAGGGGAATGCTCTCCATCAGCACCTCAAATATTTACCACAACAAAACCAAGGGGTGTTCTTTCATTTCAGAAGTGGCAGACATTTTCCATCTGATATGCAGGCATTTCTCAATATGTGCTGTGAAAACTCAACTACTATATTATTCATTTGCTCATTTCCATCATGTGCTTTCCAAGTCACAAAAGGGAGTATACACTACATAGGAGAGCTGGTAGAGCACCTTGCTTGGGGGCACACTAGAGCTGACCCTGTTGGCAAGGGCACAAGTGAGCTGGGCTTGTAGACGAGGAAGCAGGAGAGCTACCTCCACCCCCTCCTCCTATGCCATGGAATGGCAAGGGTAAGGCAAATGCACCCTTCCCCAACCCTTTGTCACCAGAAACAGGTAGGAGATCCAACCTCCTGGGGGGGGGTGACAACTGACCTCCCACCAAAGCAGCAATCCAGAGAGCAGGCCCTGCACCTGGGCAAAAGAGTAGACCCGGCCCTGGTGGTTTAAGAGTAGGTGAAAAGGAGGACCCAAGGGCTTGAGAGCAGGAGAGCTGGCTCTGCTCCTCTGTGCTACATTGGCTAAGCTGACTGTGGTAGTGCTGGAGAGGTTGACTGACTGGTAATGATGAGGGGAAAGCTAACAGGCTGACCAACCCAGTTATCAGCCCCGCCCAGAACCAGGACGATGGTCAAAACCCATGAAAAGGAGTTCATTCCATCTTGCTACAAGTTCAGAGAGCTCAAATCTGTCTTATTATCCATAGACATTAGTTTGTCAGCTACAGGATGTTTTGGCTTTGGCAGTGGGTGTCTCTTATCTAACTAACAATAGACTTGGGCCCAGGTGCATTTACTCCTAACCCTGAAGTTGGGATGGCAGGTGTGGCTACCAAATACCTGGAGGATTAAGGGAAGTAAGTCTCTTTTCCTCTTATACATGATGATAGACATCTTCTGCCATTTTATCCCGCCTGTTGGTTGAATACATGAGTTGTTGAAAGAATAAGCTAGGGTCGCATGCAGTATGGAGTGAATGACTCTCCCAAAAGCTATCCTGTGTCTCTGTCTTGGATACTTAACCCTTTTAGCTAGCCTTTCTCTCATCCACACTCCCCCTCTCAGATAGGAAACTCAGGCTGCTCAGCTAGCTCCAAATGCAGCCCCACAAAGACAGCTCTTGAGGGAACCCCATCCCAACACTCCCCTCATCTGTGAACTGGGGCCAGACTTGCAGACCCAAAGCAACAGGATCTCCATGACACAAGGTAGCAATAGGATGTCCAAAAGGAGTCCCCGTGAGAGCCAGTACAGATGGTACAGCAGAAGCCAGAGGTCTAGAGCCAGACAATGATTCATTTCAATGAACACTTAAAAGTAAAGATATATGGACTGAAGGATATTCTGTGTGATTCACTGGGCCACACTACAGCTTCCACCACTGCAAGATTTTTATTTACTTGTCTTTGTTTTGTTCACTTTTCTTTGTCTTTCTTTTTAATTTATATTTTGGCAGGAGGCTGCAAGACAACAGGGTGATGAGTGGAATTAGAATGCATGGTGTGAAATCCACAGAGTCAATAAAAAGTTAAAATAAAAAAGTGGTGTATTGCTAAACTGCCCTTATGTATATACTTGATCTTTACTCATTCTTTCATTTCTGATTTGTATCCTTGGCCTACACAAATTTTATAGCATTATTTGTACTCTTCAAAAAAATGCAAAAAAAAAAAAAAGGTGTTTCTTTTTGTTCAATCTCCTGCTTCTCCACAGAAATCATCACCATTTAATAATTTGAAACTTAACATTACACACTGAAAAGAAATTTTCAAATTTCTGAAATTTGAAAATATAACAGAAAAATAGAAAACAGATAAACTGTTAACATCCCACCCCAATCTGATATTAATTTTAAAAAGTACTTCAGTATATAAACTCCATTAAGATTATTAGTTATGGTTTATTGGACTTTATTATTCATTCAGAGCATGTTGTAGCTATGTTCACAAAAAAAATATTGTGTATTTTCCCTTCCCCCACCAATGAGAGACAATACTCATTTAATGAACAAATTTTATGTTTTCCAGTGAAGAAACCACTTCAAAAATTTTTGTTTCTCTTTGAATACGTTTGTAACTATTATACATTTCTCATTTCTAAACAAATTTTATAATTACTGTTTTTCGAGGAAAATGACAGACAGCATGATATAATTTCCAAACAATTTACTCTCACTTTCAGTGTGTGTGTGTGTGTGTGTGTGTGTGTGTGTGTGTGTTTTAGAGAAATTGCCTAATTATAAATGTACTCATCAGCTGTAAAGATTATAAGGTAATGGTACCTGCTTATAGATATTAAGTATTCTAAATAGCAGATCCATAAATATTTCTTATATGTGGATATTTTACTGACTAGACTCATACTAATTATGTAGTTTCAGTGAGAAATATTGCCCTTAAAATCATGTGTTTGAATAGTTGGTCCCCGACTGATGATATTTGGAGGAGTGGGTTATGAACTCAGAAATATATGGAGCTCTGTTGGAGGAGACATGTCAATAGGGGATGACTTTGACATTTCATAACCTCAGTCTACTTCCTTGCACTGTAACATGAATAATATAAATCCAGGGACAGATATTGGGGTTCAAGTTAAAGATCAGAGAGGCAAAGTTTCCAGTCCCTGACTCTTACGTCTGCCTCAGCTGGGGAGATCCTGTCCTCTTCGTGGCAGGAGACAAACTGCCAGAAAACAAGACCCTACACCTATCTTAGCTCTTTAATGCTAGAATTAAAGATGTGAGCTCTATTGCTCTTTTAGACTGATTCACTCTTGTGCAGCCTAGAGTGGTCTTGAACTCAGAAGAGATCCATCTGCCTCTGTCTCCTGATTCCTGGGATTAAAGGTGTGCACCACTACTGTTTATGGCTAACTAAATGTGGCTGGCTTTGCATTCTTATCCCTAGACAAGCTTGATTAAATCATAAACCATATGTCATCACAGCTGACCATTAAAATATGACCTATCAGCTTCCTTTTCTTGCTACTATGCTTGTGTGTTGTCATGCCGTCATCACCATGGATCTGGATCTCTGGAAACATAACCTAAAACAAACATATTGTTTTTAATATGATTTTTATCATGGTATTTTAACACAACAACTGACATGTAATATAAACTAGTTTGGGTTATTTTTATTTCCCTTTACATGTTTTATAATGTGAAATGAGCATTTGCATGTGTGAGTGTCTGCCTTTATTATTGAAATGCCCAGAGTTCTAGAAGTAAGAGCTAATTAAAACTTGGTTTTCCTAAATCTTCTACTCCCCCCCCCATTTGTCAATTTTGTCAAGGTTTCAAGAATTAATCATCTATTTTTGAGAGGTAAATATGAAGCCTATGTATTGCATTAGATCAGTGGCAAAAGAAAAACATAATCAGGTATGATAGGTGTTTGGTGAGAATTTTTTCATGCTCTCCTGAACTCCACAACCAGCAGATTAATATCGCTTTTGATTAGAAAAATAAAATCCTTCTAGGGATGAAGAGACATCTCAGCTGTTAATAGCATGGGTTGTTCTTACTTAGGACCTGGGTTTCTTTACCGGCTGCCACATAGTGGCCCACAACTCACTGTAACTGAGCCCAGGGAACTGATGCTGCTTTCTAGCACCTGCCCTTGAGTGTGGTAATCATAAACTGACTCAAGTGCGTATATATACATTTCATGTAAATAAAAGTAAATACATATTTAAAAAATATTCCAGCTAGTACATTCCATGATGTTCTACAACCATCCCTTCATTTATTGCTCTCTTTGATTGTGGTGTTTATACTTACTGTACTCTAGCCTTATCCACAGAACTGAAACTTTCTGTCCTGATACTATTCTGTCAACTAGACAAAAGCTAGAGTTATCTGGATAGAACAACCTCAGTTAAGAAAATGTCTCCCTAAGATGGTACCCAAGTTGGTAGAACTATTTCTTGATTAATGGTGGTTATGGAACTGCCCAGATACCTGGTGGGGTGGGGGGATGACACTCTTGGGCAGTCTGTCCTGGAAGTCCCTGGGAAGCCTGTATTTTTTCTCAAGGGAAACACGAGAAACAGTGGATGAATGAGGAATGGCATGGGAGGCGTGGCCGGGGGGGGAGGCATGGGAGGGAGGGAAGGAGAGGGAACTAGAATTGATATGTAAAATAAGAAAATATATATATATATATATATATATATATATATATATATACACATACATGTATACATATTGAAAAAATAAAAAGAAAATGGATCTTGGAGCAGGGGAGGTGGTTGGAACTGGAAGGAGTCGAGAGAAGGTTAATTTCATTTGTGATGTAATGTATTACTACTACTAATAATAAAATAATAATGATAATAATTAAAACTATGTACACAAGTTATAAGGGGCAAATCATTAGACAGCATCCTTCCATGGCTTTGGCTTTAGATCTTACATCCAGGTCCCTGCTTCAAGTGTGCTTTGACTTCTCTCAATGGTGGGCTGCTACTTCTAAATCCTTTCTTAAAGTTCTAGTACTTTAAAAAGCAACTTTACTGAGCAAAATATTGGCAGTGGCGCACATTCCACAAAGAACTTTGTTTTACTTGATGTAAAATATTTTGAAATACTACTTTTCTTTTGGGAGTAATTCACCTTAAGAAACTCCAAGTTTGCTCAGCCATACTATAAATATTTATCAGTTAATTTTTCCACAATTTCACTTATGCATACTCACACACATAATATATTTTGAGCATATTCCCCTATGTTTTTACATCATATCCCAGTTTTATTCTTTTTCCTCAAAAAGACCTCCTTCTTTAATGCTGCCACCCGTCTTTTCCTTTCCCCTGTCCCTCTCTCTGTTTGTATGGCCAATTTCATTAAATCCATGCTTCGTGTTTGAATGTAATTAGGGGTGATTTATTTAAACAAGTGAATTTTACCAGTGGCTACAACACTGAGGAACATTACTCTTCCAGAAGCAATAACCCATTTTTGTCTAAATCTCCTAAGAGATGAACCGGCCTTGTGAATTGGTCTTCCATTCATAATGGAGTATCACTAGACTCAATCTCGTGAAGCTCGTGTACAAAAAGGTACCTCTGCTGTGAATCATAGTATAGCCATTCCATATCTTGTAGATCCCCCCCACCCATCATTGAGCATTGATTTTATTTCCATCTGCTCTTCCAAGATCTTCCCTGGAGGCTGAAGTAAACAAAAACTATGACTGATTTGGGCCTGAATACACAATAGCCACTTATTCTCAGCTTTTTCACTACTTATTATCCTCTGCATTAAGTCTATGTCTACTCACCAAATATATTTTAATTTGAAATAACTGAGCATATTTTTACCATTTGACATAATGTAGAATACATGTGAATCACACAAAATTGCAATATTGTCCTCAAAATAGTTCTCATTACCACCAGAGTTATTGCCTCTGTGCACACCCTCACCTCTCTAATACTTTGTACATACTTTTGTCCATGTTTTAAATCATAGGATATCAAAACAGAATCTGATGAATGTGAAATTCACTGTAAAGCCATCACCATTGTGTTAGCAAATTTGTAAAATCCATTGTATGATGATCTGTGATTTTATGAGTATTTTATGAATTACTATCATTATTGAAGACTTTCTCTTTCACTAGTATTTTATATCCATTGTATACACAAATATGTATCACAATAGTTGAAAGAAAATTATTCCCACTCTCTTACAAAGGGCTGATCAAAAGGAACTTGTCATGTATCACTGGTCTTCCTGATAAAATATTTTGCTTAATATGGGTGCTTTTATATAATCCTATTTCTAGCATAAGTCATTATAAGAAATCATGCTTTGCTTAAATGCTTGGTTCTCCATATATGACCATGACATATATTAAGGAATGACCATGTGATGTATGTGAATCAAGGAAGAATTTGGTGCTGTACTGATTTTTGTATGTAGAAACAATGACTTAACACTTCAATTATTAGTCACTTGGTAAAATAATCACAGAAGATATTTGAATAGACAATAATTGTTCTTTTGAAGTAAATAACAACTTAAGAACATTTAGGAGGGGACCACTATCCATTACTTAATCAGTGAAAGAAAAACAAAAACAGAAAACAACAAACAAACAAATAAAAAACATGAAATCTAAGGAATATTGAACTAAGTTTTCATATTTAAAGTTTAGAGAGAACTATTTCTTACTGAAAATATAATACTTTCAGCTGTCTGACCTAACTTGCTGACTCAAGAACTTTCGCTGTAAAAGCAATTTTATTCTTAAAACTGCATTTATGTTCCAAGACAATTAGAAGCTGGAAATGCTTTAAATGCTGAACATCATTCTATCTTCTTTGAAAACATCATCTAGCCAAGGCTTGTTGGCTTAGTTAGGGAAAAACAATTCCAGCTACCAAGAATAGTTTTCCCTTTTGTGTTTTTGGTTGTGAGCCTAGCCTTTAAAGGCTGAGCCACCTCTCCATCCCTAGGTTTCCTTTTGAAAACGTTAAGCCTATTCTGAATCTTAAAGCGTTTTACATATCTCTATAGATTGTCTCTATAAATTATTCCTTGCTTATACAAATGAAAATTAATATCGCCAGCAAAGAAAGCCATTCAAGATGCGCTAGAAAGTTTTATGGAGTTTTCTAAGTACTTTAAATCTAATAGAAGATGTATTACCAAGTTGAATTGTTTTTCAAATTTCGTATTGTACTCAGCACTGTTTCAAAGGGAATAGCTTTCTCAGCTAGCATACAAGTAATAAACTAGGCAAAGACTTTTTCTGTCATTTTTATGAGCTTTCCAATCATCTTGGCATATGGTGATCTATAGAATAAGCCCACAGAATGAGGGGAAGCAGGCTATTGATTAAAATCAAGTGTTGATTTGCTTTAGCTGATAAGTACAATTTTTATCCAAATGAAAGCGCTGTGCATTGCTAAACTAGTTCATGTGGAGGAATTCAAACATGCATTCAGAAAAGACTTGAGCAGTTTTGTGTGCCCGAGGATTTCCTGCAGTGCTTTGATCATCATCCACTAGTGCCTGTAAGCAGTTCGCTTTTCATGCTTTCTTCCTTTCTTCTTCTTTCTATTCACACTTCTCGGCTGCAGCACATCCCAAATGCAGCCACCCGGCCTGCCTCTCCTCCTATCCATCCTCCCACCTCCATTCTCCCCCAGATCCATTTCTCTGATTCCCTTCAGAAAAGAGCAGGCCTCCCAAGGATGTCCACCCAATTCAGCGTAACAAATGCACTAAGACAAGGTATAAACCTCCATATCCAGGCTGGACAAGGCAACCTGGAATGAGGGAAAAGGCCACAAGAGTAGGTGAAAGATTCAGGTACATTCCCAACCCCCACTGTTGGGAGTCCCACAGCTAAACAACCACAGCGTGTGTACAGAGGATTAGCACAGATTCAGGAGGACCCCATGATTGCCGCTTCAGTCTCTGTGAGCCTCCATGAGACCTGCTTACTTGACTCCTTGGATCGTGTTGTCCTGGAGTCCTTGAGCCCTCTGGTCCCTGCAAACCTTCCTCCCTGACTTCACCAGGGTTGCTCCTGAGCTTTGCCTAATTGTTTGTGGGTGGAGCTCTGCATCTGCTGCCATCAGATGCCAAAGGAAGCCTCTCTGATGAGGTCTGGACTAGGTGCTGATCTGTGTTTATAGTAGAATATCGTTAGGAATCATTTCATTGCCTTTTTTTTTCCTTCTTGACAGTAGTGTTTGGTCTACTCTAGGTCTCTGGGCCATCCCTTTGGTCCATAACTATCCAGGCCTTGTTGGACCTAAAGTTGGGCCTTAAATTAGACTATTCATTGTTCGGCCCCTCCCACAAGCTCTGAGCCACTATTGCCCCAGCACCTCGTGCTGGAAGGACAGGTTGTGGGATAAACATTTTAACTCACGTGTGTGTGTGTGTGTGTGTGTGTGTGTGTGTGTGTGTATGCTTGTATGTGAATGTGAGCCAGAGGTTAGTGTCAGGTCGCTCTCTCGTTCTTTTGCATTTTACTTTTTACAGAGGTCTGTTATGGAAACCGGAGCTCGCTGGTTCCACGCTTCAGGGACCTTCCTGCTTGGTGAGAAGTGCTGGGCTTCCAGTTACACTTATCTCATAACTCAGGCCCTCATTATTCTCTTCACATCGGCCCTTTGAGACAGTTGGAGCATTTGAACTGATCTTAAGGCTTTATGCTTTTTCAAAATCTTTTGTGTGGCAATCTCTTTGTTAATTAAAAATATGAACAAAACTGGGAAGACAAGATAATTCACAACTCATTGGTTAGAGATACTTAACTTCCTGATGATGCAAGTGTCATCCCCAGTGTCCACATGAAGGAAGGAGAGAAGTAACTCATACAGATTGTCCTCTGATGGCAAGATGAACTTTTTGGCATATTAGTACCTCCACACAGGCACATACACACACAGGTACTCATGCACACAAACACACACATACAGGCACTTATACACAAAGGCCTACAGGCCAATATGTACAGAATCACACACACACACACACATACACACACACACACACACACACATAGCAGGCATGTAAAAGGAAAGTATAAAATCACCTAAAACTATCATTAAATTTTGTACTTAAGTGCTTCTAGTGTATTGGAATGCCTATGGTTGATTATATTCCTTCATGTTTCTTCAAAAGAATAAATCACCTCAATTTTATACAAATGAATAATATAATATTTCTAATACTTTGTGATTTATTTCAAATCACTATGAAATGAAGGAAAGCAAGACGGATCTTAGAGTAAGAGTCAGGGAAATTGAGACTGGAAACTGATTACACAGTTTTATAATGCTTGATACTGTTGTATCTATTAGTGAATATTTCTATGGACATTATTTCCTTTTCAAATAATAGTATAATTTGGGGTTCAAAGTTTAATAGGAAAAAAGAAGAAAACTTTGATTGATTGAAGATTGAAATATGTGTAGAATTGGAGTGCCAGCTCAGTGGGTGGCACTCCATATAGCTCATATAGAGGAATCTAAGTTTGATTTCCAGAGTCTACTTTTGGTGGCTCTGATGACTTCTTCTGTGTGCTCATTTCACATATGTACATGGATGTGCATGTGTGTGTGCCCATGACTGTGGGTGAGTGTGTTTGTATGAGTGTATGTGTTTGTGTGTGTATGTGTGCTTGTATGTGTGTGTTTGTATTTGTGTGCATGCAAGTGTGTGTGTGTTTGTGTGTATGTATGCATATGTCTGTGCATGGGTGTGTGTATGAGTGCTTGTCCCTCTCAGCAGTTTCTACAATCACTTATGAAGTTAAACTGAGGCTTAATATCAATTACACTTGTTTTGTCAATGGCTCATTACTGGATATTACTAGCTCGCTCTCTCTTATAAATTACCCCATTTCTATTAATCGATGTGTTGCCACGAGGCTGTGGCTTCCCAGCTCTACTCCAGCATGCGTCTCCTTCTGCAGCTACATGGTGTCTCCCTGACTCTTCTCTCTGCATCTTTGTTTGGATTTCCCACCTAGCTATATTCTGCCTGGCCGTTTGCGAAATAGCTTTATTCATCAACCATTAAAAACAACACATATTTACAGCATATAGAAGGGCATCCCATATCAGTGTGTGTTTGTTTGTGTGTATGTGTGTATCTGTGTGTGTGTGGGGTGCGTGTATGTGTTAGTTTGTATATATTTATATGTGTTTGTTTTTGTATATGTGTATTTGTGTGTTTGTATATGTATGTGTGTGTATTGCAGGCATGTAGAAAAAAATATATATCTAAAACACCTGATTCCTACAAAGAAACACTGAATAGTTGAGAAGACAATTACCACAATTTTCACCTAGTGTGTATTTTGTATTGTTTTGTTTTGTTTTTGTTTTTTGAGGCTTTAGAGCCTGTCCTGGAACTCGCTCTTTAGACCAGGCTAGCCTTGAACTCACAGATCTGCCTCCAACTGCCTCGCAAGTGCTGGAATTAAAGGCATGCACCACCACTGCCTGGCTTAGTGTGTATGTCTTAAATGCTATCAAAATGTATTTACTTATAAATTTATATAGCTATTATTGTTGTGTATACTGTATCCTTGAGGGTGCATGAGTGACACAGCATATATGTAGATGTTAGAGGCAACATTTAGGTGTCATTTTCTTTCTGTGGTGGGGTCTTGGTATCCTTTGAGATCATCTGTTATGTCCCTCAAGTACTCCTAAGTGCTACACTATCTCTCTGGCCCATTTATTTCACATATACAGTTGAAGCCACTTATTAAAATAATTTTGTTCATGCCCATGCATCTTTGAATTGGCTGAATCAATGTTCTTGCAAATTTCTAATCCAGCACTTATCATTTAATTTTCTGCTTTGAAATAATGTGGGTAGGAGTTCAAATATAACTATGTCTTATTTTGAGTCCTCACACAGTGCAAAGAGCTCTTGAGTCAAGCTGACCTGGGAAACCTGGATAATAATATCAATCTGTTAATGGTCTTAGTTTGAAAGATTTTTCTGTGAAATAAATATTCAAAAGAAATTCAGATCACCATTACTCATAGCCTACCTCTAAGCAACCACTCAGTAAAACCCCATCATTTTAAAATATAAATGCATTGTGGCTATAATTATTTTTACCTGGCATTTTTAAAAGAGCTCTGAAAAGATACTTTATATTTTTAAAACCATGGTAAAGGTTTATTGTTCTTTAAAGTGAATTAGTATAATATTTACTGTAGAATATGGATCTATTTTATTATATTTGTGAAAGACAACCATTTACTTCCTGTGTTTCTTGTATAAGCTAGCTTTATTTATTGACTTTTATTTAGTTGTGCAGCTATATCAAAAATATTAGGTTAACTATAATGTCAAAATGTATAATGATTGTGTTTCTTCTCCCTCTGGGCTGAAAAAATATTTCAAACCATCAATGGTATTTTCTTTCTGAGAGCAGGGTACCGATATTTGTACCCTTTTCACAAAGGTATAAAAGATGAGCATGGATGGTGTAGTGATTTTCCTTTAAAATTTCAGCTCTGTTTTAAGGTAAAAAGGGGAGTCCATACATTCCTTGCTATCCTGTGAAACCTCATATTTCTGATTTTAAAAGAGAGGAAAATAAATAAGCCTGAGAAAATATTTTTAGCAGATAGAATGTTTTGCACAGATTGGATAACAGGTCCCCAACAACCACAGGCTGTGACAATAGGGAAATGAGGAGTGGGTGGCAAGCCTCAAGTCAGGAGGCAGAAACAAAGAGGAATTCTTTGGTGAGTGGGGCACAGGCTGTTTATGTAGAGTGAGCAGTGAAGGAAGATGACTGACATCAAGCTTTTCCTTCAACATACATATATACACACATGTACCAACATTCATATAAACATATAATATCAGCAGGCATGTAACCTACAAAAGCAGGAAAGAAGGAAAACCTAATTGAGTGGGATGTAAGTGCTCGGTAAAATTCTTGCATAGAATGTTCTTTGAAAGGCATGGCTTGAATACCCAACATTGAAGAAAAGTATAGTATGTTCTAAGATGTAAAAGTATCAAGTGTGTAAGCTTCACTTTGTGTCATCTCATTAGTTCACAGTTTGACGTTATTTATTGCACTGACTTAGCCATATATAAGGTTGAATCTAAATGTGACTAAGGCATAAAGAACTATACTTACAGATGCAGGCGGAGAATTTCAGAACCATAAGTACTTTGCAAGTTTAGAGTCAATAACGTCCACACCATTAATATAGGAGACAAGAACTTCTCAAACATGGTATGCATCTTTTACTTTTTCCTTCTTTTGTTTTCAAAGATAGAATGACTTAATTGTCAATCCTTCTACCTTGGCCTTCTGGTTTCTGAGATTATAGGCATGTGTCAACACTCCTTGGATCAGATATAAAGTTTAAAAGCTCTCTCTATATATAAAAAAAAAACAATTCAAAGTAATAATCAGTTAATCTGAAATGCAGTCTCATATATGAATACAATCAATGTGACCACATAAAATATTAAGAGTCATGAAAGATTTTCTCATTTCCTTAGGACTTTATCATCGCTTTAGAACAGCATTCTATGCCTTCCATTTACACTTTAAGAATACTGGTAATGTTAGTCTCTTCTTCTATAACCATGTACAAATTTACATTTGCCAATACTTCTACATATAACAGGAAACTCTAGAATTAACTGTATACAACCAAATACCCTAGACTTGAATATAGTTATCAGAGGGAGTCTCCTTGTCTTTGAGAGAAGAGGGTATGTATCTATATTTGTAAAGCTAGAGCTTTATCTGGAAAGAAAATAAAATAAGCAAAGAAAACAAACATAATTATTTACTGATTTTATGAATTTACATAATAGAGTTTTCTGCAGATGATCACAGAGATTCAAATCACAGTTCCTGGAATACTCAGCCATCTGTATATTAAGCAGACTGTTGCCCAGTTACCAGAAAATCAGGACCAAGATTTTCATCATTCCAATAAACCAAAGTGAATATGAACCATCCTATGATGGGAGACATCATTCTGTAAATATGTTTCTCACATTGGTTAATGAATAAAGCACTGTTGGCCAACAGGAAAGCAAGACAGGGAGGACAAGGAGAGTAAGATGGGAGAGGAAGTGGTAGGGAGGAGTTCCAAGATGGAGGATGGGGAGAGAAGAATGCCAGCCCCTCTCCGGTAAGATAGGACCACATGGAAGTAGTTAGATTAATAAAAAAAAAAGGGTTAATAATTAAGACAGAGCTAGCCGATAAGAATCTAGTAACTGTCCAACAGAATTATATCTAATAATATGTTGCAGTGTGTTATTTGGGGCTGGTAGGACTGTGGGACCAGGCTGGTGGAAAAATCTACTCATAACAATCCTGTGCATAGACATTTTGGTAATTTCAGTGACCCTCAAGAGAGAACATGTTTTAGGAATAAAAACACATCCAGTCTCTAGAAAAGAGTTAGAATTAAAATAAGTACATGAAATGAATTTTTATTCAAGTGTCTGGGCCTAGATTCAAGGCAAATTAAAAAAAAAAAAAGATTTTACAAAACATGTCAAAATCTATTGATGAATAATAGTTTAAACCAACCTTCAGTCAGAGGGAAAGTGAATGAATGTGTATAGTCTTTATGCCATCTTGTAATTAGATATATGTGGAAGATAACTGTCAAACAATAGAAGATAAAGAGTTTAGCATTATAGTATTACATCAAGAGATATGGAAGGTAGGTGTTATGAATCCAAAGGCATGAGGCACTTTTATAGTTTTAAACTTGAAAAAAGCCACAGTGAAAACTGAATCTGTGGATCCATAGACATATTATTAAAAAGTAGGTCATTATAAGTATAAAGCTCTCTTAGGAAACAATGATTAGCTTTTCCTCAATGGCTATCAAGGTTTAATATAATGATTCAGCAAAGTCCTTTCTTTTCACTGTCTGTACTATACAAAGGGTTTAGTTTGGGTTATTTAGTTCTTAGAATCAAATAGACTGGATACAGGCTGCTGCAAGCCTTAATAGAGTTGACACTGGATACCTGAGTCTTAATCAGGGCATCCTATTTCCAAAGGGATAGAGTAGGGCTGGGTCAGTGTTTTTGGAGTCAGCAATTTAGTTGTCCAGCTGGCGAAGCTTCAGAAAGAGTAGTTGAAGAAAATGGATGCTTTGATGAAGTCTTTACATAAAGACCTTTTATTCTGGCTATCTAGAAGCTAAAGCCTTTCGAGTGAAGTCTGTGCCTGAGAGGATAAAGTGAAATAACTCGGCTTCAAGCATTTAATTTCATCTTCCAACTGAAAAGTAGTATTTTCTGGTAGGCGTGAACTCTCCATCAAGAATCAATGACCTAATTGGCTGTAAGTAAAATTTAATACACAAATGGCATGCTTAAAGGCACTGTGAGAAATTCTACTTAACTGTAGTTTCCACATGAAGTTACCTCTACTATTCAAAGATGAAATACCCTACCTATTTTCAGTTTTCCTCAGAAGCAATGGTAGTTAGTAGTTAGCTTATATACAGTCTCTTTGCTTAGCTACTGTGGGATATTCATCCTCTCTCTAGCATGAAAGTGTATTCTACTTCAAGAGAAAAAAAATTAATTAAAAATAAAAGAGTAAGTTATGGACAGCTAGTGATTACTTCTAGAATTATCTATAAGCACCGAGCACAGACCATATTCAGCAATATATTTGTCTTTATGCAGTTATGGTCTCTTTATTAAGGACTTGATAACATATTAAGGTAAAAAATATAAAGGCAAATGGATGATTAAAATAAAACTCTCAAAATGAATGTTTATACCTTGAAAAATAAGATATTCTTCTAGAAGATAATTTGTTATTTTAGAAAAGTAAAAGAAACAAGAATATTTTACTTTCACTCAATAATAAGTAAAGTTTATTTTAATCCACAATAAATCTACTTGTCCTATGAACCCATTTAAAATATTGTTATATAAAACAATGTGGAAATGTAAAGTCATGGCCATTTCCTGCCTGCATTTTATGAAGTGACTTTCTTAAATCTTTTATGTGAAACCTAGACATCACTGTCTGACCATCACAGCAGCTGCTTTATGAGTCATCTACCAGAGCTTTCTAAAACACATCATCTTGCCTTCTGTCTGTTCTCTGAAATACAGCTTTTTTTTTCTTTTTTTAAATTCTGTGTGATACTCTTACTGGAAATTTTACCTCAAGCTATCAAATTAGAAGCTCTCTTTCTGTCACTTGCTTTTACCACATACCCATTCATTCAGGAGGTTCGTGTTTGGCCTGAATAATAATTTCATTGATTAGTTTCCTGAAGTTTTCTTTGATTATGCCAGTTTAGTTATCATCTGACCCCAGAACATATATTGTCTTAAATGTAAAAGTATTGATAAATCATAAAATCATTTGCATTTTTGTTAAAAGTTCTTTAAAAATATAAAGAGACCTAAAATCATGAATATGACTTAAAAATTATGGTCCTAATATTAATTAAATAAATGTTAATTAATATATATGTCTTACCCTATTGCCTAGAGAGGGAAATCTCTCTTCAAATTGGGATTTGTATAAAGTTCAAGAAGCCTGCAAAGCAATCTAGAGCTCTGCTGTTTACCTGCATCATTTCCTTGAACTTGAAGTTAAAACTCTGGGTGAAAATACTACTTTTTTGGACACAGGGTTTTGAGGAATTGAGCTGGAACAAACCTCAACACTTAATTGCTGAAGTCTAGTTTTCAGAGTACCAATGACACTGTGCAAGGTAACAAGGGGAAAAAATAATCAATATTCTTACCCAGATGTTTAACCTGCAGGCTACAATTATGATCATCAAGACAAGGTGTCCCCAAGGATCCAGTAGTGGTACCTGGATAGTAACTAAGAGCCTTTTAACAGCACTTAAAACACTCTAGGAAACTCAACCCTGGTACTGCAAACTTGGGACCCATAGTTGGAGAAATAAGAAACTTTAGAAGATCAATAACTACTACCATTTTCCTAAATCAATGCATTTTGTAACCATCTTTGGAACACAAGCATAGCTCTTGCTCCTCATCTAAGGAGCTTCCATCTTCTTTAGACTGGATACTACAGAGATTTACAGCAGGTGAAATACAGCAAGTGTCTGTGGGTGTACAATCCCAGTTGCTACATGAACAAAACAACCCCTATAACTGAAGTACTAGAAGCGTAGCAAAAGAGTTGGGGGGAAACAATTGAAAGAGCCAGAGCAGCAGAATGGCAGCAATGGTACAGTGTCTTCCAGACATGCCATGGATGCTGACCTTACAGAATCTCAACAAGATTTGCATAAAGATGACAGTAGTCCAGAACTAACATGGATGAATGAAATTTCACAAGGCCCCATTCCTACAGGAAGAACTGTAGGAGACTAATATCTGCTGAGGAAAGTTGAAAAGACACTCAGTTTTATCCAAGGAAGAGATTCATGATTATCAGTTTCCAAGTGGTCAGAGAGTAACAATAATAAATCAGGTGATTGGTGTGTGTGTGTGCGTGCATGCATGCATGTGTGTGTGTGTCATAAGTGAGTCTTGTATTGTGAAAAAGCAACACATCAGAAAGTACTAGGTCTGTTGCATTGCTCAGGGGAGACAAATCTTTGCTAGAATCTTGGTATATATGCCTGAGAAACTCAACCTGAGGAACAAATGCTGGGAGACACGACGGTGCATCATTTGACAGAAAACTGTAAATGGGTTCATTAGGATGCAGCATCAGGTTCCAGAATGAGGAACTACAGCAGGTAAATCAAAGAGGGCTTGGTGAAGCATGCAAAGCAGCTTTTGCTTCACTGTCACACAATGGGGAATCCCTGAAGGATTGACACAAAGAAGTAACATGAGCTTGTCTGAATGAGAGCTGGAAAGAAGGGTGCAATTGAGAGCTGCAGCCACAGCATTAACAAGACACAGTCCCCATGCAATATTTCAGAGACTTGAAGTTGTTACAAAGTAGGTAAAGGGAGATGGTGAAAAAATGATTTATATCTTAAAGTTCTTTTCTATTTGGTAATATGATATGTATCTAAAACAAAGGACACTGAGGCCAAAGAATTTTAGTAATTTAACTATTTGTAGTTTTCTTATCCATTCCCCAATCATCAATAAAAAACCATTGTTAATAATAATAACAGAAGGTTTAAGGGTAAATCAAGTAACTTATTGAAAGAATGTGTTAGAGGGTCAGACAAAATTAATATAAATGTTTGTCATTTGATAATTATTAAATTCCTGAAACAGTATCTTCTCAAAAGATTCTTACAATATTTTACTTTGCAATTTTATCATTTGAAAAAAAGGGGGGGGGTTCTAGAACTTACAAATAAATCCCACAAATACCCACATAACTAAGAGTGGAAAATTTGTTAGTTACAGAGGATGGAAGGTGTGATGGGAAAAGTTATCTTCATACAGTATGGATGAGAGAATAGGGGGAAGAATGAAATTGCAACAGCTCTTGTTACCTACACACACACAGACACACACACACACACACACACACACACAGCATGAGAGCAGAAGGAAACTGTTTGGGGAGAGAAAGTCACAGGAGGGTGATGAGGGCTGAAAATAACCATGAAGTATGGATGCATTTATGAATTAATAAAAGTGAATAAGAAAAAAATAGAATAATCTTATTACAAGTTCATGGTTTGTTAGCATCCATTTGAAATTATATTGGTACTGGTAGCTTTTGCTTAGTTTTTGCTTATCAGCTAAATTTTATTATCCCGAGTTCAGACTACTCTATTTTTTAGAGCTTTTAAAAATATATTTGTTCCAAACATCAGGAACACTGATTGTCATGATTAATACTTGTCCTGCACTTTATTTCTGTCTCTGTCTCCACTTTCCATGCCACAGGAAGCAGATGTCATAAACAAAGAAAAGTGGTGGCAATCAAAGTTCTGGCAATGTTCGCTACTAGACATCAAATGCCTGACATCTCTGAATATGACCTTGCCGTCTATTCAAACATGTTATAGGATGGACAATTTACTGCATCATGATTGCCTAATTTTCCATTAGCTGGGCCAAACTTTGTGTAATTCACAACTTAATATGTAAAAAAAAATGATTAAACATCCTTTACCTATCTAGCTTAAAAATATACTTCCTCTGAAGATCTCTTTAAAAATCTCTTACATGTGGTGATTCTAGTGTGCATTCTAGTTAGATATAAGGGAATGCCTATAGAAAACTAATTTACAAATTAGAAAACAAGCCATACTTCATGCTATCAAAATCATTTATCATGCCTATTGTAACCAAATTCCCATAAGAGGTAGAATCCTAGTCTTATTATTATTTTGTGTGCCCAGTTTTCTATCTACTCTGTTTTCTGTACTTCAGTTGCTTAACTCATAAAGGCAGGGTAACATTGGTTCAGTATTATATCTTCTAAGTGAAATAACTACAATATTAATTTTATTTTCTGTTTATACAATTCAAATGTGCACTGCCATTATTATATCCCCCATTACCCCTGCATCTGACTTAAGTCTGTGTATCATGAGAAATTAAAGCTTGTTCTCACAATAAAATATCTAATTCAAGGAGTCTTGCTTTTCTCTAACAGAAAACAGATTGTCTGATTTAAGGGATTAGAAACGCCTTTTAGATCTGTTTAGTAAGCCATTATCATTTACTGAAGCAATGGTTATTAGACTGTAAAGAATAGAATTATTGGAAAAAGGGTGAAGACATTTTTGAAAGACCATTCACAATCAAAATACCATATTTTCTGGATATTATGAATTACGCTGCTATGAACATAGTTGATCAAATGTCCTAATGGAATGATCATGCATCCTATGTGTGTGTGTCTTAGATTGATATAACCAGGTCTTGAGGTAATAGATTGATTCCTAATTTTCTGAAAACCTACCATATTGATTTCCAAAGTGGCTGTAGATGTTTGCACTCCCAACATTAGTGGGAGAGTATTCTCCTTACTGCACATGATCTCCAACATAAGCTGCCATTAGTATCTTTGATCTTAGCCAATCTGACAGGTGTAAGATGGCATGTGCTGTATTTACACAATAGAATATTACTCAGCTGTAAAAAAAAATAATGAAAAAACGTCATGAAATGTGCAGGTAAATTGATAGAAGTAGAAAAAAGAGCATCCTAAGTGATATGACCCAGACCTAGAAAAACAATCATGGTATGTACTCATTCATAAATAGATATTAGGTATAAAGTCTTCAGAGAATTTTTGCCCAGTATCAGATGCAGAGATCCGTAGCCAATTACTGGGCTGAGGTATGGGAATCCTATGGAGAGGGAGGATGGATTTTTCAAGCCAGGGGGTGAAAGTCATGACAGTGAAGCCACACAGCCAGCTGAACTGAGCTAGTAGGAGCTCACAAACCCTGGATCAACAGCTAGGGACACTGCATTGGACAGACCTAAGACATCTACATGTGTGGATAGATGTATAGCTTGGTCTGTTTGTGTGGCTCCTAGCAGTGGGATTAGGACCTGTCCCTGGTGCTTCAGAAGACTTTGGGGAACATGTTTCCCATGCCATGCTAGGTGGCCTTGTCCAGACTTGAGGCAGCAGGAGGAGCTTGCTTGTGTGGCAATTTGATGTGCCACACTTTGGTGACTTCCATGCAAGGCCTTTCCCATTTTGAATGGAGACAAGGAAGGGTGGATAGGGGGTAAAAGTGGGAGAGGGGCTGGAGGAGAGCAGAGAGGGGAAACTGCACTCAGGGTGTAAAATGAAAGGAAAAAATGCCATATTTTCTGAGTGTAAGAAAGAAGGATGTAGGTAAACATCTTTCATCAAACATGCTCCTGGATTTTTGACTTAGTTGAGTGACAGTGCTGGCCTAGCGTGTGCAATACTCTGGGTTCAATCTGCAACACTGAAAAATGAATGAGAGACAGTAAATTGCCCTTCAGTGAAAGATAATGCTTGATTGAAAGGCCATGATAATTCACAACACCAGAGTGAACACAAATGGCAGTGATAGTCCTGAAATTTGAATGAAAATAAAAAGATTAATTATCCAGATCAGAAACCAAACTAGCCAAAGTAGAAGCAAGCAAGAAACCATTTACTTCATTTGATGGTTAATAACCATATTTGTACACACTAATAACAAGTCATTATTTGTAAGAAAATCAGGACCATTTATACCCATCCCAAGTCAAATATACAAGGGTTCTGTTGTTGTTGTTCTTTTTGTTTGTTTACAGAAGTTGTTTCTTTTTAATTGAGTATTTCATACATCCATCTCCTGTGTTGGCTTCTACCCTGGAAGCAACTAGGCCCCCTCTTGACATAGCAAACTAACTGAATTGTATGAGCATGGGCCAACAAACTAGAACTTTCAGAACAGCAAGCATAAACTACCAGCCCAGCCTCCTCTCCTTTCATTTAAGAGAGTAGGGCAATTGCAAAGTCCAGTCCCTTTCCACCTTGGAGCCTGAGTTCCAAACACAGCAAATTTCATCAAGGATTCTGTTGTTGTGCTTTTGGTTTTGTTTTTAATGTGTAATAATTCTAAGCGAAATTGATCTAAGTAATACACCTTTACAGTTAGTTTCCCAAATTTAACAGTTCTACATTTAAATCCACGTGAATTTGGAGAAAAAAACAAAATCTATCACTGATAAATGAGAGGGTTTTATTAGAATCCTCCTGAGTATAATTGTCAGAATTTTTTCAGTATTCTCCCCATTAGTAGGGACTACAGTTTAGCTCTTGTTTCTCAGGACATATGCTTTCAAATTTACTCCGAAACATAATACAATGTTTGACCTCATTACACCACACTGAGGTTTGGTCTCATTGTGCCACACTGCACTATTTGTCGGCGTGTCACATTTCTCCTCTGCTCTCACTTTGTTTTTCAGAAACAGGCTGTGTCAGCTTCGTTTTAATGCTACACATTAGGTGAAACTCCCCTGCATGACTCAGCACCCTTCCCCACATATTCAATATGTTCCTTACTGTGCCTTTCGCTATGGTTGTACCACTCTTGAAACATAAAACATTTAAATATGAATGCTTTTGCTGAACCAAGTTATCATATAAATTTATCACAAGAATGGAAGTGTGATGCATCTTTGTAATTTTCTAATTTTGACAACTTATCTTACATTTTTACACCTAAATGATTTTATTATAAATATAAAATAATAAATGACAGGACTATTTGAAAACATGCATATCACCATCTGTCTAATTATCTTGGGAATCTGAGAGAAGGGAGCTATGGCCTTGAGAGATCTCAAGATAAATAAGATCAATGTTAGAACCAGTTTAAAACGGGGAGATAAGAACAAACGATATATTTATTTTACAACCACAAATTTCAAAAGAGAGCCTTACATGTAATATCATTGAGGATGTTACTATAAACCACCAAGCAACATTTCACCAATATTACACATAAATATATGCAATTATAATATTTAATGTAAACATTTAGAAAATTATGTATTCAATGAATTGATTCATGTTAAAAATTTATTCACTCAAGCTGAAGCACATATTAGGTAAATACAGTAAGTCATGAAACAAATAAAAACAAAATATGCCTTCTTACTGGAAAATAAACAAATGTTCTAAGAAAATGAGAAAGCATTAATGAAAATATATTTTAAGTACTGAGACCATGAAACCTGATTTTCAGGCCACTTCCTTCATATTTTATGCAAAGCACTGGAGAGTCATTTGTATTTCAAAAGCATATATAAGGTGACCTACTAGAACAACATTTTCCAGATGTCTAGTGGAAAATAAACAGAATAATTTTGTCAAATAAGTGTCCAGTATTGGAGAAATACAATTGCCATTCAGTTTTTCTATGTTGACATTTTTGCTTGCACATCTTTAAATTCAGTGTTTAAGTCTTTCATGTAAACACAGACAGAACGAAAGACTATTATAAAGTAAGACATTTTAAATAAAGTTAATAAATCACAAATGCTGTCAATGGTACTCAATTACTTATATTTTTGGTAAATTCTAGGGAATGCAAGTGCTTCTGTAACAGTAAGTTTCCTCTTGTGCTTGACATTGACTATGCTGTTTCTCAAAGAAAAGAGAATGTTTCAAATTTTTAGGAAACCATGGAAACAAAAAGTCAACAGCAGCAACATCAAAAACAAAACGTAAAAATTATTGAAGTTCCATTTGAACCTGGATTGAGGACTTTCTTTGAATATTTTCATATTTGTCTAAATTTAGTGTCTAAACAGTGTTTTAACTTAGTAATCTATAATTAATGATTAATAACAGTTATGGTATTAAAATTGAAGTTTTTAAGGTAGTCTAAATATTTTATCTAGTTACTAGTAGTACTTATTTATTTTATGTAATTATGAAACAGTAATACATATATATGTAATCTTAATATAAAGTCTCAAAAGTTGCTTATGAGAATTGAAATGAACTATTCCTTAGAAATATACTTCAAAATACATGTAACAGCTCCAGTAAGAAGTGACAGAGGATGGTAGAAAAACTTAACTTTGAACTGTGTTGATGGGCCTGTTCAGAGTCTGCCAGTGTCCTGGTACCACCTCTACCTATGGAAGTAGTCCATCTTCCAATGCCCTGCTCGGAGCAGACCACCCCATCCAGAGTCTGCTGCACCCTAGTTCCATCTCCACTCACCGGTATTGAAATTACACTAGAAGAAATAGATCCATTCACCAAAAAAATATCTTAAGTCCAATGAATCCCTAACACAAAATATTGAGGAAATATGGGACACTATGAAAAAGCCAAACCTAAGAATAATAGTTATAGAAGGTAAAGAAGCCCAGCTCAAAGGTTCAGAAAATATATTCAACAAAATCAAAGAAAAATACTTTCCTAACCTAAAGAAAGGCATGGTAATAAAAGTACAAGAAGCTTACAGAACACCAAATACAGTGGACCACAAAAGAAAAGTCCTCTTGCCACATAATAATCAAGACACCAAACATACAGAATGAAGAAAGAATATTAAGGAAAAAGACAGTAACGTATAAAGGCAAACCTTTATTACACTGTATTACAGTATTACACCTACTTCTCCATGGAAACTATGAAGGCCAGAAGGTCCTGGATAGATATTCTGTCAACTCTGAGAGATCAGTGATGCCAGCCCTGACTACTACACCCAGCAAAGCTTTCAACTATAGGTGGAGAAACAAAGATATTCCATGACAAAATCAGATTTAAACAATACATATCAACTAATCCAGCCCTACAGAAAATTCTGGAAGGAAAACTCCAACCCAAAGAAGTCAACTACACCTACAAAATCATAGGCAATAGAAAATCTCACTGTACCAACAGTCAAAAGAAAATTGGGGGGGGTGGAATCTACAGATAATACCACCACCAACAAATCCAAAACAAACAAGAATTAACAAACGAGAGTCATTAATATCCCTCAGTATTAATGATATTAACCACAGGCTAACATAATGGATAAGAAGACAGAGTCCATCCTTCTGCTGCATACAAGAAACGTACCTCAACTTCAAAGACATATATTACCTCAGAGTTAAGGGTTGGGAAAAGATTTTCCAATCAAAGGACCCAAGGAACAAGTGGTGTAGCAATCCTAATATACAAAAAAAAAGACATTAAACTAAAATTAATCAAAAAGATGAAGAAGGTCATTTCTTATTCATCACAGGAGAAATCCATGAAGATGAAGGTCAATTCTGGACATATAGGCCCCATATACAAAGACATCCACATTCATAAAAGAAACATTACTAAAACTCAAATGTCATATAAAACCTCAAATTCTCATAGAGGAAGACTTCAACACCCCACTCCCACCACTAGACAAGACCACCAGACAGAAACCTAACAAAAGAATTATCAGGTTAATATATGTCAGTTAAACCCAATCAAGACATAACCTGATAATTCTTTTGATTGGGTTTAACTGACATATATAGAACACTCTATTCAAACACAAATGAATATATGTTCTTCCCAGCTCCACATCCAACCTTCTCTAAAATCGACCACATACTTGGCAACATAGCAAACCTCAACTGATACAAAAAATTGGAATAACCTCATGTATCTTACCATATCATCATGTTTTAAAGTTGGAATTCAATAACAACACAAATTGCAGAAACCCTACAAACTCATGAAAACTGAACAATGAACAATTGCAAATGGATGAAACTAGAAGAAACCATTCTTAGTGAGGTAACCCCATCACAAAAAGAAAAACAGTGTATGTACTCAACTCATATAAGAATTTTAGACATAGTGCAAAAAATTACCAGTCTAAAGTCCACACTGTCTGAAAAGATAATTAACAAGGAGGACCCTAAGAGAGACATATATGCTCCTCTAAAGGAAGGGGAAGGGAGAATTTGGGAGCATGGGGTGAGGGGAGAGGAAGTTAGCTGGAACATGAGGGGAAAGGTGGGCATGAGGGAGCAGGAAGATTGAATCAGGGAAAGAATAGAGGAGAGAAAGAGAAGAGATACCATGTTAGAGGGAGCTATTAGCGGTCTAAAGAGAAATCTTGCACTAGGGAAATGTATAGAAATCTGCAAGGATGACTCCAATAACAATCTAAGCAATAGTAGAGAGGCTACCTTTAATGTCCTTCCCCAATAATGAGATTGATGACTACCTTATATGCCACCCTAGAGCCTTCATCTAGTAACTGATGAAAGCAGAAGCAGACACCTACAGCTAAACACTGAACCAAACTCCTAGGATCCAGTTACAGAGAGGGAAAAGTGATGAGCCTAGTGGTTAAGACCAGGCTGGAAAACCAAAAGAAACTGCTGACCTGAATAATGGGGACCTCATAGACCCCAGTCTGATTGCTGGGAAAGCAGCATAGGGACCAACCCCGTCTCCTTGAATGTGGGTGTCAGTAGGACTAGACTGTCCATGGGGCCTCTGGTAATGGTCAGTATTTATCTCTGGTATAGGATTGGACTTGTGGAGCCCATTCCTCACAGAGGTATACTCCTTCAAGCTAGACACATGAGGGAGGGCCTGGGCCCTGCTTCAAATGATATGACAGACCAGGTCTTGCTTCAAATGATATGACAGACTTTGAAGACTTCCCACAAAAGGCCTCACCCTCCCTGGGAGCAGAAAGGGGTTGGGATTGTGGTTGGTGGAGTGGACAAGGGAGGATGTGAGTGTGAGGGAACTGGAATGACATGTAAAACAAGCTTGTTTCAAACTTAAATAAAAAAATTATCAAAAACAATGTTCAGTTTTACCAGTTTTCATATTGATTAGAAATTTTATAATCCATCCACTCCCTTTTTTCTAACTCTACTTGGTGTATATTTCATTTATAATTTGCCTTATTATACATTAGACATATACTTCTTAGAGAGGAAATTTTCAAGAAAATGATTATAGTAATTTTACTATTAACTATTTTGACAGCATTTCATAAAATTCATTCTTCATTGTCTTAAAACTAAAATAAAAGTCACACTACAATAATATTTCACAGAAATCTAAACTCTGTATATATTGATGCTGTTTCCCTTGAGAAGATTTTTGCTATATTAGCCATTACAAATAAATAGAGTAAAATTTAGCTTCTTATTTATTTAGTAGAACCTGAAAAGTTAGTTGTTTCTAAAAATAACCTTCCATCTCACTGTATTAAGACTTGCCATTTCCATTCCTAAACAGAAGTACATGCAGTAATTTCTTTGTCAAATGAAGAAATGAACTTTTTGTTGTGTACTAGTACAAAAACCATTCATTTTTTAAGATATTAAAATATAGGTATACCTACATTTTATTTATAACATCAAATTTTTCTCGCTTTGGTTTGCACATTTCATAATGATCTTGGCCTCTAATCTAAGTCTGTGGCATTTTGTGTTTATAACTCAACAAGTACTTATAATTTCTTATATTTCCATCCCTCAAATCTTTCTGAAAGTATGAATTTTAAACTTCTAATCCAAATTATGAAAAATCTATGAAACTTGTGTTCCTAAATATTCCATTAATTCTTGGAAATAAGAGGTTTGCTATACTGGCACAGTATTTGCTTTCTGTGAAAATTAATTACCTTTCTCTAAGATGGAATTTTACTTTCCAAATTATTTGGCTTAATTTACACTGCTACATTTTGTCATAGGCACTTTGCAAGTCCAGCGGTAATTGTATTGGAATTTATTAGAGCATGTCTGCTGGAACTTTCATTTTTCTTCTTTTATAGATAGTACTTATTCCCAAGAATATAGTAACTAAATATCTTATACACTAGCTTGGCATTAACATTTTGAACTCATTGCTGTAATTCTATCGTATTATTCTGTTTATATTTACAACAAATAGTATTATCACATATTAAAATGGAAAAATATTAATTCTGATTATGAAAAACAGAAAGCCAAAACTAGCTTAAAATAACTTCATTTAAAATATTATATTTTGTAATGTATTTATTAATTATAAACTTATCTATAATAACTATTTTTTTTTCTTTTTTTGAAATTTACTTTGTGTGAACCCATTAATGCTTTTACTATATCTCTTTTAAGCTATGCTTCCTTTCTTTAAAACGGTTATCTAAGCCAGGCCATAATGGCACATGCCTTTAATCCCAGCACTTGAAAGACAAAGACTGGTAAATCTCTGTTTGTTCGAGGCCAGCGTGGTCTACAGAGTGATTACAGGACAACCAGGGCTATACTAGAAACCTTCTCTCAGAGAAAAAAAAAACCCTTTAAAATTATTAAAATTATTATATAATGTTTTGTACATAGGTAGTCCCCTCCCCCAACTGCTACAATTTCATCTTTTTCAGACTTCACTTCCTTTGACCCAAGTTTGAAAGTATTTTTCTGTTTTCTCAGTTGAGTTCACTTTATGTTTTTGGCTAGGTAGCATTGTTGGGGGGGGGGGGGCTTGGCCTGACATATGCCATTCATGTTTCTTAATTCAGTCATATTATTTAAATGTAATAATCATGACTTTGTCTTGTCAACTTAACTCCCAACCAGTAATGTTTAAATCACAGCATTCCAGCCCTGCTTGCCCTCAGCTAAAAGTCATATTATTATGCAAAATTTACTCAGTTGAATTTCAAAAATTCTGACAATCTTCAAAACTTCAAAGTTCAAAGTCTCTTAGGAGACTAAAGACAAACTCAGCTGTTATCGCCTATATTATCTATAACAGAAGCGATGGACTTTAAATATGTAGTGTCATAGAATAATCATCCCCTTCCTTAAGGGATTCTTGTGGGTATGGCAGAAAATACTGGAGAAAGGCAAGAGTGTATTACTTAAGAGGAAATATCGCACTCTGAATTTCCCTGGGTGAAGCCTGGTGATCTTGATGTCATTAGCTAGTCACTGGGATCTCAGGAATCCCAACCCTATAGTGCAGTAGCCTGAATGTTGCCTCTGTCTTGCATGGATTATACTCAGTATTTCTTGTTTCTGACATCACCAATATCCCAAGGGTTTTACTGCAATTTATGTTTCAACTCCCCAGCTTCACACACTAGTTTCTCAGGTCCTTTAGAACTGGCATACCTGAAGCCAGTTTTATACTTTTGTTTCAATTAACTACTTATTTTTTTCTTCTTCCTTTGTGCTTTCCATTTCAGAGTGAATTTTAAAAGGAAATGGCTGTACTTTACATAAGAAATTGAAGTTTCAAGTAAACTATTATTTTCTGAAGGAGCATAGTCACTTTATCACTATATCTGTTTTTAGTAGATTTTTGATATAAAGGACCATATTTAAAAAATGACATCTCCCATAATCTATAACTGAACATTCCATAGATATTTATATTTGACATTTGGCCACTTAACTACTACTCACTGGGAGGATGAAAGCTTTTCTGATCAAAATGAAAGAAACAGAAATGAATGATATGTTTACCTACATTTGTTTTCAGGGGTGTTATTATTGCAAAAGAGATGATTCTAGAGCTACTTGTAAATATTGTTTACAAAATTCTTCACCCCATGTCATTTTCCCCAAATTTACTAAAATAATACCTATTATCAGATACTCTGAAACTTAAGATATCTGAACCCCTCCACTAAGAACAACCTGGTCTGGTTATGCCCCTGTTTCCTGGACTACTCCTAAACCTGCTGCAACTATGCCAATAAACTTAACTCCAAACAGTACATGCAAGACTGCCCTTTCTGTTGAAAATTCAGTAAACTACCTTTCATGTGAATCTCCCATGCATTACACATATTTTAATTACTGTTTTTGTATTCCTTTTGACTTCATGCTGTCACATTTGGGATTCTTTATATTTAATTTTAGCTGTGTTTGGCTAGCTCTCTGGATTTTTCTTCTAAGTCTCTTGCTAAGAAGAGTAGTGTGTGTGTGTGTGTGTGTGTGTGTGTGTGTGTGTGTGTGTGTGATTTACGAATGACACCCACTCCATTAGAGATATATCTTATCTTATTAACTAATAACCTTCTTGAATATATCATGATACTAAGCATTCCTTAACTAACAATTCCATTCATAAATTTCTACAACTTTCTTCTTAGTTTGGATATTATGTTTCATTTCTTGCATCATTTTTTTTCAAATGTGTAGGACATTTGAAATATTTACCTATTTTCTTCCCCAGGTATTTCCAGTATTTCATTTACTAATAATAACTTATTCCTACTCCTCAATATGTCTCTTCTCATAACTGTCTTTCAGGTAAATGACACATTTATTGATCTGCTTCTGATCACAGAAACCTTGCTTATTGAGGATTGCAAATTGTGCCAATAACAAGGTCTATTATGGCGGTCAGTATAGCTTATCTCATTTTTATCTAATCTCCTTTTCCATTAGAATCTTTACTGATTCTAAATGCACTAATAGACTTCTGGATAGTGACATTTGGACTGTGGAAATGTTCCGTTGTCACTACAAATTGGTTGAACAACAAACAGTTTCATTACACATACAAGAATGCAAAGATGGATAACATTATCAGAATCTAAAATTCCAAGATAGTTTCCCTGTATGAGGCACTACTCAGTTAGTGCTGGCACATTGGGATCTCAAAAGAGAAACATTCATATCTTGAACTCAAATATCTGTAAATGAGTCAGTTGCAGGGCAAAGCTGGAACATCATGAAAGCCAGATGGGGAGAGTTCTACGAGTATCTAGGACAGACGTGTTTATCATACAAAGAACAATGTTTACCTTTTCTTAGACTGTAGACATTACAGAATGCTGCTAGTTAAAATGACATGGCTGTGGCTTAAGCAACTCAGTCCATTAGAACAATCTGCAAGCTTCTCAGCATAGAATACCTTAATTACTTCATTTTTTTCTTATAACATCTGTTCATTATTTAATATAGTCCAAATAGATAATTCAAGTACATTCTTGTAAATTTCCGCATATTTCTTGACACTAATGGGAATTGCATAAACATTTTCTCAAAGAATAAGTTATGTTCCTATTTCTGCCATGTAAAACACCATTAGTAATGCATAACTTTTCATGACTCTTTAATCTAAATGAGACTTCGTTTCATGATAATAAAACATATCTTAAGCAATGGTGAGTGATTTCCTCTTCACATACATGGCTATAATGTGTCTTATTCATTAAATTAAAACATTCATTAGGATAGTGATAACACCAGATTATTCCCCCCTTACTGTAGTTACACTAGTACAGCTCCTTGTTTGCCCCCTAACTTGATCTCTAGAGTTAGAGCTAAAGACTCTATTACTAAAGAAACCTTCATTGCAAGCATATGAATCACAGTAGAACTTGACTGTGATTCCCCCTAATTGCTGACTTTAAATTTGCCAGAAGATACTATGTGGGCTTCCTCGGGTGGAGTATCATTGTCCTCTACTAGTTATGAATCCTATATACAAAAAAGAGAAAAGAAAATACATTAAAATAATAAAGGACATTTTTCCCTCTCATAATGAGAATTACACTTAGCTTCTTAAATTACGAATGTGGCAAGATTTTTAGAGGAAGTCTATAATGACAACTCTGAACTAAATCTGTGATTTAGTAAGATTTTGGAGAGTAAAAGCCACTAATAACTCTAAGACCTGATGGGCTTTGAAATCCATTAGTCAAATGAAATCAAGGTTGCATTTTGTAGGCAGCAGGAAAGCAGTTATATTGATAGACTGGTAGATACCCTGAAAAGAGTCAAAATTTGCATTTTGTTGAAGCTGTACACAATGAATCATTTGTGTTGGCTATGGAAATGTGCTAAATGGAACTGCAGGTGAATGCTAGTCAGTTTCCTCTGCATTTCATTATTTACTTTTCATAGTTTGGAAACATCCTAGAAAAAATAAACTTATGTTTTCTAAATCATGCTTAAAGTCTCAGGCTGTAATTTCTAGAATGGAAATCCTCTATTTATAATTATAATTGATAAATTTAAATTAGCACTGAGATTAATTGCATGCAAGCATTATATAAAGGAGACACCTGAGATTTATGGCCTGAACTGCTTGAGTTTGAAAATATTAATGATCTAATCAGAGCTATAAATGAAGTTGTTGGAATCACTCCGGACTCTTAGGTGTGCTACTGGAACATGTTACAGAATAACAAAACTGCTGCCAAAAATCCTCTGGCTTCCTTTCAACTACAGGTAAGTTTCTAATGCTTTTGCTGCAGGGTGTGAACATTAAAAGCTTGCCTTTGTGACCTGATGGGATGATCTTTTGATAGATCAAAGCAATATGCAATGTCAACCACAAGTATAACAAAACCTATGAGATGCACATAGTTTTGAAAGGAATCCATACACTCTCATGCGGTAAAGATCAAGGAAGCAGATTGGCTAGTGACTAAGCTGTAGCAGAAGCTGACTAGCTATACTTGACATAACACATAACTTTGAATACTCCTCAGGTGTGTCTTAAAATATAATTTTTCTCATCTAGTTAGAGTTGTTTCTTTTTCCCATGGACATCAGAATTCAAATAAAAATATTCATAAATATAAGATTAGACTCAGTCTGAGAAAGTGACACATTTCCCAGTATTTCTCCTCTTTCCCAGAATAGTTGTTGCCTTTCTTCACTTCACAATAATACCTGGGAGTTTAACTTTAATATCCATACTGATAATTGAAACATAACATATTCAAATTTTAAAGATAATATTGTGTTATTTGGGTATAGATTATAACTCACTGCAGGTTGTATCAAAATCTTGCTCCAATGTTCATTTCTAATAAAATATCCATTTATGAATTACAGTTGCCCTACTGAATTAGATTATAAACATAATGTATAACATATGAACATACCATTTTTTCCTTCAAAAGAAAAAAAAAAACACTCATGGCAATGATAGATCTACTGTACTTCACTACAGATTTTGCCAGAATTGCTACTGTATGTGAGTGATATCAGCTACCTTTTGGTTGTTTGTTTGTTGGTTGTTTGGATTTGTTTGTTCAAGACAGGGCTTCTTTGTGTAACCCTGGTTGTCCTGCAACTTGCTCTGTAGAATAGGTGGCTTCGAACTTAGAGATCCACCTACCCCTGCCTTCAAAGTGCTCTGATGTTTAAAGGTACACACCAGTACCCAGCCAGTTACTTTTTCTATTGCTCTGACAGAATCTCTGAAAGGTCAGTTGTTTCAGGAAAAGGACTATTAGTATAAAATGTGGAGTTATAATTGTCAACTTGATTAAATAAAGAAACACAAAGGTTATCCTCAGGAACATTTGTGAGTGTAAGAGAAAGAAACAGAATGGAGCAAGTAAAGTGATAAACTGTCACTTGTGGAAAAGAAGAAATTCTGGTGTTGGAGGTTACAAACTGTTGTGCAAATAGTCCATGTATAATGAAGAACCATTTCCACAATGGTTAATCTCCACTGTCAAGTTGACTGAATTCACAGTCACCATGGAAACACACTTAGCCTGTAGCGATAGTGGTGTATTTAGAAAGGCTTAGCTAAACAGAGAAAATACACACTGAGTATGATAGCACCAGTCCATAAGCTGGAGACCTAGACTGAAGAAAATAATAAAGATAGATGAGGGTAGATTTCATTCCTGACTGAGGATTCACTGAACTCAGCTGTCTCTTGCCCTTATCACTCTGGCTGCCCCATGATAAACTATATATTGCTACAATTTAACCAACATAGTTTCTTCTAAAGTTGTTTCAACAAATGTTTTGTCACAGTATTGAAAAAGTCACCAATACAGTTCTAACTGGTATAATCCTTCATTTTATATAATCAATATATTTACAGTGGTGGCAAAGAAACCAAGTTTCACTTGGGTTTTCAAAAAGAAAGTGAGATTTTTAAAAGATTTGAGAAGGTCCAATAAACTACATTTTTTAAAATGGTGAAACGTGATAACAATGAACTCAAATCACTTGGTCAAATAGAAGAAAGAATAAGAAGAATAACAAGAAGCAAGCATGGGAAAATCAAAAGTATAAATATAAGCAAAACATCCAAAATGTTGAAATAAAGTCAAGCAACTTTAAAAATAAATCCAGCGAATATAAGAAGTTGAGACAAATATGAATTAATAGAGAGCTTATTCATGGAAAATTTGTCAGAAAAAAGAAACAAATCTAGAACAAGCTAACTATAAAGAAGTATGTATAACGAATATCATAAACTAAAAAAGGAGATATAAAATAAAATACATAATAGTCTCTTAAAATGTTGCCTTTAAAAAGACTGATAATATTAACAGTTACTAGTAAAAATAAAACAAAGAGAGAGAAGACCCAGGTAGATAAAAATCAGGAGTGGAGAGGGTTAAACAGGTTCCAATGAAATCCAGAGAGCTGTTACAGTACTTTGAAAACTTGTTTTGCAAAATACATAAAGGCAACGTAAACCCTTAAAATATAGAAGAATAAATGATGTCATTTTCATATATGACAGCAGATAACTAAAGGTAAAAGAGAGAAATAAACAAATGCTTAGCAATAAGGCTATCTAGAAACACCACAATTAGACAAATTCAATGTTTAATTTCCCAATACATTTAAAATTAAATAGAGACTTACCAACATGACCACCCAAACATGAGCTGAATAAGAGTGATACCAAACGTCAAAACTGGATGGAGAAAATCCTATGAGGTCTCAACCCTAAAAAACTAGTGTAGGAAACAGAGGAAATGTCAGGCCTGAACATACATACTACATATAGACTAAAACAGGTTGCATTTAGAAATAAATATATTTATACAAATATATATATATATATGCAATAACAATCATGAAAACAGAGGCTATGATTTTGAAGTAGAGTGGGAAGAGATAGATTGGAGGATTTGGAGGGAAAAGGGGGGGAAGAAACGTTGTAATACTGTTATAATCTTAAAAAAAGAATAAAGATGTGACACTAATATTCCTAATCTTATTTGTGTGTGTGTGTGTATGGAAGTATATATATATATACTTCTTTGTACAAAGTCAGTATCATCCATCATCTTGATACAAATAATGGATAAGGACATCAAAGGAAAGAAATCTGTAAATCACACATTCAGGTTAGTTCTTCTCTTGCAGTAGCATCATCATTAATGACTTATTATTTCTACTTGTTTTTCACTACATATGTCCACTGTATCTTTCTATTGCTGTCTCTCTGGTTTAGAAGGAATTCCAGCCTATAAGTGCAAAATTCTGTGCATTCTGCGAAGATCACAGATTCCCAGTTTCCCAGTGAGAAGGCATCTGCACATATCAAATGGAAAAATGAACCACAAAGAAATGGGAATGGAAACTCAATTCAGATTGATTTAATCAACCTAGATAAAGACTCCTAAAGAGTCTGATATCTGGTGATTGTTTTTATAAAATTTAACACCATATAATTTGGAAAGCACGTTTCCTGGTATAACACAATGCTCCATGCCCAAAAAAGCATAATTATATTGAAACTCAACTCGGAGTAAATGTCATTTCTTTCTAGAACATGGATTCTAGAGACAGGCTACCTGTACTAGCTTAATAGCCTACGGGTCTGGCCTGGTATATACAGATAGTGTGGAGGTCATTTGGTCTATTAGCCATATCTGGTCCTAGTTTCAGGACCTTTGGGGAGACAGGGGCTGTAAGACTCATTTACATGACTAGCCACTTTTGGTCCTGATTGGAGAGGTTTGATACGGCCTGACACAAAAGACAGTGCAGATCAACAGACTGTTAACCACCGCAAACTCACAGCTTTCTAGAAATACAGTGTGTATGTCCTTGTCATTGAAAGAATGATGGGTGTTTAATATTCCTGGGTTTCCTGAATATGTGTGGACACAAGGACCTTAACTTGCTCAGGTCAGCTGTTTCTATGGTTTTCTCCAGCATGGTCTTGACCCCTTTGCTCATCACTTCTCCCTCTCTAGAACTGGATCCCAGGAGTTTGGCTCAGTGCTTAGCTGTGAATCTCTGTTTCTGCTCCCATTAGCTACTGGATGTGAAGACTCTAGGATGGCATATAAGGTAGTCATCGATCTCATTATAAGGAAAGGACATTTAAGGTAGCCTCCCCACTATTGCTTAGATTCCTAGATGTGGTCATCCTTGTGGATTCCTGGGAATCCTAGGGAACTAGGGGCAGGAAACTCATTAAGCCTATAAAGGCTCCCACTATCAAGGAGTCTCTTTTCTTGCTCTCCTCTGTTCATTCCCCAACTCGACCTTCCTGATACCTCATGGTCTCCTCTACCCTACCCTTCTCCATCTTCTTTCTCCTACCTCTCTTCCCCTACCCCAGTGCTCCCAGTTTTCTCATGATATCTTGCCCCTTTAACCTTCTCTAGGAATGTATGTCTCTCTTAGGGTCCTCCTTGTTTCCTAACTTCTTAGGGGTTGTGGATTGTAGCATGTAATCTTTTGTTCTAAATCTAACATCCACTTATGAGAGAGTATATACCATGTGTGTCTCTCTGTGTATGGTTTACCTCACTCAGGATGATTTTTTCCTATTTCCATCCATTTGCCTGCACATTTCAAAATGTCTTTTTTGTTAGTTTGTTTGTTTGTTTTTGTTTTTGTTTTTTTAACCACTGAGTAGTACTCTATTGTGTAATTGTGTAATTATACCACATTTTCTTTACCTATTCTTCAGTTGAAGGATATATAGATTACTTCCAGGGATATATAGATTACTTCCAGGTTCTGGCCATGCTTATGTCCCAATGGATCAAAGACCTCAATATAAATCCAGCCAAACTCAACCTCTTAGAATAGAAAGTGGGAAGTACTCTGGAATACATTGACACAGGAGACCACTTCCTGAACACAACACCAGTAGCACAGACACTGAAATTGATAATTAACAAATGGGACAGCCTGAAACTGAGAGGCTTTTGCAAAGCAAAGGACACAGTCAACAAGACAAAAGAGAAGCTTAGAGATTGGGAAAAGATCCTCACCAACTCCACATCAGACAGAAGGCTGGTCTCCAAAATATATGAAGAACTCAAGAAGCTAGTAACTGAAACACTAGATAATCCAAATTAATAGTGGGGTATAGATCTAAATAGAGAATTCTCAGCAGAGGAATTTCTGATGTCTGAATGGCACTTAAGGATTTGTTCAATATTCTTAACCATCATGGAAATGCAAATCAAAACATGTCTGAGATACCAGCTTAATCTGGAGAGGATGTTGAGAAAAGGTAGGAATGCAAACTTGTACAGCTAATTTGGAAATCAGTATGTCAGTTTCTCAGGAAATGGGAATCGATCTACCTCAAGACCAAGCAACTCCACTCTTAGGTGTACACCCAAAAGAAGCACAGTCATACCTCAAGGACATCTATTCAAGCTCAGGATTTTTATTTATCAAAATATCTCCTACAATAGTCTGTCTTCACTTGTAGTCTTTTTATTTTTTCCAAATATTTACAGACATTGAAAGGACTATTCTCAACTTCATATGGGAAATTTGACATGGTAGAAATTTCTTTTCCATTCAAGCTAGTTGTGGGGTATCTTTGTGACCATCATGACTCACCTCTGTAGTCAGTTTTGTTTCAAACTTTGAAAGTCTACTACCAGGTAGTTCATTTTAGACATATGAAACACAACACATTCGGGGGAAAAATTTCCTGGTAACAATTAATTCAATTTTGTATGTACAATAAAGCTTAAGGCCTAACTATATTGAAAATCTTTGTGAAGTACATGTGACACCTTCCATAAAAATTGGTTCTACAGATTAACTACAAAGAACATCTTACGGAAATGGGGAGCATCTTTGAGCTCATCCACACAAAGAGACCAAAAGACACCAGGCTATTAATCACCTGCTCTTCCAGCTTTCTGAGTGGGAAACAAGTTATACATGGCTCCCTTAGAAGAGGCTACCCTATTGCTTAACATTCCCGGTTTCTCTAGTGCTTATATGGAAGCATTAATACTTCCAACAGTTATCAGTAGAAAGTGTCAATATTCAAAGCACCAGGGTTAAAACGGTAAGACTTTTATAAGCTTTTCTTTTGTAACTTAAGACTAGTGTCTATGTTTACTTTCAGGAGAAGAAGGAGGCATTGTAACTGAGATGAAATTCCATTTAATCCTTGGTTCCAAAAGCCACTGATGGCCTAGACAACGAGCTTTTTTCTTCCTTGTAACTTTTTTTTTTTTTTTTTTTTTTTTTTTGTCCTTGTCTCTGTGAGCCTATTCACCATAAGTTTCTACAAGGAGCGTTTTAATTATGTGTTTTTCTATAACAGAGGAGCTAATGTTAAGAGTAAATTTTGAGCTTAGTAAAATGGATATTAACTTTTCCCAATTTCTGGCAGTTATCATTGAGCTCATATAAAGTCTTCCTTTTTCATGACTGTGACAGTTTATGTAGGTCAGCATTTCTAAAATTCGTTTGACATGAAGGCATTGCTATATAAAGTTATAGTGACAAAGCAAAACAAAAATGATGTTTGCACCCTGAAGAAGGTTAGGACTATTACTAAGCAAAAATAAAGCAGAGGATTTAATTCCATTTGATAGAAAGGACAAATATTAACCTTATCTGTTTAACTATGGTTGGAAAGTAATCAAGAATTATTATAAAATATTATAAGGAAACACAAATAATGATTTTGTTAACAATATCTCAAGGTGCACAGCTTGACAAAAATATTTATTATTGCTGTATTGTATAGTTCATAATACTCTTTCTGCTACAAATATATACCTTTTTATCCCAATTTATCAATTTCATTTCAGTGCATATTCTACTAGTGGACATGTGTGTGCATCATGTTTCCTTATATTTTAAAGCTGACAAAATGTTCTCTGGGGATTGGGCTGTTTTGGTTGTCTTTTTTATACAGGATTCAATCTGATTATTACTATTTACAATATCCAGAAAATAACTTTTCACTGCATTGCTGCCTATTCTCCAACTGTTTCTACCTCTTCTTTCCCAATACTAACTGAACCTTGGAGTAAGTCTTACAGATGACATCTTTAGAACTGAGAACCAAACAGTTACTTTTCTAAGTACTTTGCCCAGTTGTGAGGTTTCTGTGTGCTTAAAGTTTGTGATATATATCCCATACACCTCTTTTCTGAAAGAAATTCTGTTGTAGTATAGAATTTGATCTTATTTGTTGTACACATTCATCCAGGTACATGCGCCTGTATTAACTCCTTTGAAAATGAGTTGTAATTAATTATGTCATCGCATAATGGGGCTTTTTGTTTTCCGAGTTTCTTAGGTTTCCTACATAGATATTTTCAGAAAATGACAATCACCAGAATTAGTTGTGTGGAACAACAAACACTTTGGAAACGCTCATCATCAAACAGCTTCTAAAGCAAACACGAAAATGCTATGCAGTATGTCCATGCACAAAGCACAGATGGTGGCCAAGTGCCAAATATTTAGCTGATTCTTTTCAGTTGATCATGCATAATTTAGCATGTCAGTCAATTGAGGTTAAATAGAAGACAGAAAACTTGTGGGAGGTAACTGAAAACAAACCTCTCCGAGCCAGTGTTAACAATAAATAGACTACAACACAGCAGGCCAAAGATACAGCTGGCTTAGTTTTTTTGTATTTAGATTTATGTTTGAAAATTCTGTTGCAATCCTATTCCCAAGAAATAATGTACTTTTATTCATTTTGATAAACAGTAGCCTTGTGATATTAAAAAATATATAATACCAGCCATGTAAAGGAAATTGGAGGAACACTATAAATTTAAATGAATATTCAAAAAAACATATAAACCATTTAGTGCTAATATTTACAAATGTTTGTGAATTAATAAAAAGAAATCTGTGTTTTTTTAAAAATGGCATGGCTTTGGGCAATTGCACAAGATGATCTATGACTGTAACTCACCTTTTAATTTTAGTCACCTGGTGTTTTATGACTATAATATATTAAAAGTTTAAAAATGCAATATAATTATAATCTGCAATAAGCTATAAATTATAAATGTAATAGCTGAGCCACATCCCTAGCCCATGTTATATTTTTTGTCACCTGACATTGTTATTTTACTGTTATTTTACATATCATGTATATGTATATACTTATGTATATATGTATACTCTAACAGTAAAATAACAAATGCTGTAACAGTGCTTTAACTCTCTTTTATGCCTATTTGTCTTATGTGCTTGTTTGAATGCTATTTTGTTTTTGTTTTTCATGCGGATAAAGAGTTGTCAGATAAAAGCACTGGTTGCTTTAACAGAGCACCCAGGTTCAATTCCCAACATCCATAAGAGCGCTCTCAACCTAGTCTCAGGGCATCTAGCACCTTATTCTGATCTCTGAAGACACCTGACATATATGTGAAACAAGACATAATTGAAGACAAAAATATCATATGCCAAAAGTAGATGAAAACTTAACATACTAAGTGAGGACATTTAATTCAGTGAAGAATAGACAGTATGGAAGGTTCATAAAATGTTATCAAATTCAATAAAAAGTATATAGAGGAAAACACTTATATTTTTTCATTGTTTCTAGTCACAATTTTAGCTTGTAATTTTGGCTAGTACTGTATATTCTCTGTAATATGATCGCATGATAACAGTGACTTGGCTCTACAAATATCACCATATAAACTGGTCTTGTCTATTTAGTTAGAAACACAAAGTAGTGCTCCTTCTTTCCCAATGAAGTTTTTCTTGCATCTTTGCTATATGAAAGATTATGGCAACGGGGCCTCAATATATTTGACTGAAAGGAACTGAATGCAATTAATGGTTAAACAAAGACTCTAGTCCTGTGGATGTTTTACCAGCAGGAATGGGTTCCTTTTAGTATCTTGTTAATGAAGCAGCACATGTAACATTTGCTTAACAGAAAATCGTAAGAAAAAGACCATAGACAAAATCCCTATACCAGCTTAGTTGCTTTTATGTACATGTCCTTTGTTTTCACTAAAAGGAAACTGAAGAAACTGCTGATAGACACCATCAGAAACTCAATTTTCATATCTATATATATTCAAAGTTTTCAACAAAAAACATCAAGGCTCCTGCTTGAAATGTCTAAAATCAGTGTCAACCTTTAACAGAAAAAATATGTAGAAACAGGGCTTGGGAAAGTGTCTCCTTGGAGGGGATTTGCTTCTATGATTCCTTAATGCTAAATAGTAATAATTCAAATACTGATTAAAATTACAGCATTATACCTTGATTTAGATTATAACTTTCCTGTTTGTCAAAGCAGAAATTTAAAAAATCATTTGTTTATTACACATGAATTGAAACAGAATTCTTAGTCCAACTCAAATTACTGACAGGTAGCTTGTCATAAATTGACCTTGCACATTCTGAGGAAAATTATGAGCACTGTTTAACTGAAGAAGGAGACTCAGATGAGTTGTTAATTAGCTCATACAGCATTTTCCAGTGTCTTTCCAAGAAAGAAACAGTCTGCAATTTGCTTCCAAGGAGGCACTTCTGGGTAAATGCATTTGGGAGATCCTTCATGGTATCTGAATTCAGAAAGTCCATTAGCATATCGTTGATCTTCTAAGTTCATCTTAAAATTTACTCTGTAAGTTGATCAATGAGCTTTTATCTTTACAATTATTTCTTCATTGAAATCTCTTTTTCTTGCATTGTTTCTAATATCTTGAGCTCCAGACATTTTCTAGCATCATGTAGGAATAAAAGACCTGTAAAAAAATCTTCCAGTGTAGGAGCAATTGTAAATTTGCCAAGCAACAACAACAATAAAAAAATAGAAATATGTTACATTGACATACTAGATATAATGGGGTCATGTTCTATAAATCCCAGTTTAGGTCAACTCCTGCCAAACTTTGAAAGAATCCAGAGCACTAGTAACTTAAACACATAGGCAATATTTATGTAAGTAATCAGTATAGTATCCTACTACCACCTAGAATACAATGTTGTCCTTCATGTTCAGTAAATAATGTAAAATCTTTCCAGAACAACATTTGGCAACATTTTTAGAGCTTAAGTTATTTCTTTTGTCTCTTAGGTATACCTCATGCCGCTTTTTATAATTAAAACTTTCACTTGATATATTGAGATCAATGTGTCTCAATTGGGAAATTGTAATGAATAATATTGGCTGTTTACAGGTTTCTTTATAGAGAATAAAGACAAGGTCAAGATGAATGATAATGTGTTTATTTAGTGATTTTTATTTTTTTCATGTAAAAATTAAAATTTAGATGTTAAGAAGGGGACAGAAAATAATGAGGAGATTAACCACAAGAACTAATGGACTTAGTTACTATTTTGCTATGTTTTTTTCTTTTTCTCTAAAATATCTTCATAATAGATTGCATGAATACAGGTTTCAAATTCCAGTAGGTATTACTGAATTGTCTATGAGATGATTCCTCAAAGGAGATAAGCGCACAGATTCTACAATATACTTAAGAAAGTTTGCAGGTAATATGTAATAGTTTTTTCATCAACTAATAATGATGATTCATAATCAAGGAAATAAACAATGATAAAGAACCCATACTGAAATAGTTAAATAAAAGAACAAAAGACTGTTCATCGCATTGCATTAGAGAATGCAATGAAAAGACATTGTTGTACTTCAATCTTACATATTTTTTATAAAATCAATTTGAAATGAAAACAACTACAGCTAAAAGAAACACCGAATAGTTTGAAAAGAATACGCATCAGTGATATTAAAAACTATATCATATTATTTTTTATTTTGATAAAAATGTTCTCCATCTTATAAGAACATTTGCTTTCTTTCAGCTGCCTATGTTCTATTGAAATTCCTGACAAGATATGGTCAATAATTATGTGCAATAATGCTTTAGTAGTGTACAATTCTAGGACCTTTTCAGTTCAAGTTCTACTTTGGAGGTATACCATTCATTATCAAGAAGATACCAGGTCAGTATTGTTGGATAGTTGAAGTGCCGATGCTGAAATGGAGGATGAGAGTGTCTTAGTTTAGAAAAATGCCAAGAAGTTCAAGAGCTCATAGATGAGCTAGCAACTTGAGAGTGAATGCATCTTTGGCACAGTAACAGAGGACATATTGTCCTGTAGCTTCCAGCTCATACTTTCTCCTTAAAAATCCAATTCCCAAGAAATTCCGCAGTTGTGATACACTATGAACCCAGGGACAATGAAGACTCAAGCATTACAATTCAGCTTTATGAAACTAGCCTGTACAAAAGGGTGATTGACAGCAAGCCAAACCACATACTGACCGCTAAGTTGAAGCTGAGTGATCACAAACAAGTCAGGCAGAGGAAACCTCACAGAACCCCATTATTTGGAAGTCAAAGCACTGTGAGATGCTGTTGATGGCTGAGAAGTGACAGCAGGGGAGGGGAAAAATAACCCACAATAGCGTGTAAGCCACTGAAAACCGAAAGCTCAATTTGTGCAAAAATGTCATATAGTCTTTGGGTCACAGGCAAAATCCTGCAAGATGACAGGCCATGCAAACTGTGGTCATAGTGAGTGACTAACAAACAATTTACAAATATTCTCCATGGCTTGACTTGTGTGTAACCTGTTTTTTCAAATAAGCTTCTAGAACAACATTTCCATAATCTCTTGAAACCTAGGTATCTAGAAAATAAAACTTTTTGCCAAGTCACGTCATCCACTATCCATGCATTTTAAGAGTGCTCATTATAATTTTATGTGATGGATAATTTAGTATAATCATTGAGTTGTAGTTGTGCATAGTTCATAAAATTAACCACCATTAATTGTTAAATGAATAAATGGGTTTCATTCGAATTTTGCACAGATGTTAGGGCATCCTCCAAAAGAGCTATGGAACGAAAGAAGAAAATGAATCCCTTCAGAGTCTTTGCTGACATCACTTTCAGTTTGTTTGTTTGTTTGTTTCACTGAACTTTACTGCTGCAAAAACAGAGTTTCTATCATGATGAAATATTTTTTAACAACTTTTCAGGGTGAGTTTCTCTGTTGCCTGTCTCCAAAAATTCCCCTGTAGTATTAAATGGTGATTTGTCATCCACCTTCTTTAGAAAACAGTTCCCCTGCAGCATACTAAACAACAGCAGCCGGGGCAGAGGGGAAGGGTGAATAACAATTTAAGAAACAGTGTTTTGATGAACATCTAAACAGTGAATCCAAATATAGATATAGAATTATTGGAGACATCATTTCAATTCTAAATTAACAGTGGCTTGTTTCCCTCAAACCCCAGTAAGCTATGACTATGATGACATTATAAGATTTATAAACCAGTATTTATACCTAGTGCACAAATGGACTTTGGGAGCCCATTCCCCACAGAGGAATATTCTCTGAGCCTAGATACACGGTGGATGGCCTAGGCCCTTCCCCAAATGATGTGACAGACTTTGATGATCCCCAATGGAAAGCCTCACTCTCCCTGAGGAATGGGATGGGGAGGGGGGAGATCAGTGTGGGGCATGGAAGGATGGGAGGGAGAGGGAATCGGGATTGATATGTAAAATAATATTATTTCTAAATCAAATTAAAAAAGATTAAAAAAATAAGTTGACAAAGGAGTTTGGTAGCTCCTGCTTCTATATGTTGCTGTGTGCTATGTGAAACTGATTCCCACAGACTGAATTGCTGTGCAATACTAAGTTAAAGGCTTTATGCACAGTTCATCAATGGTTTTCTGATTTAATGTCCAGTGTATGTCTCTATAAAGTAGTTAAAGCACATTGTATCATAATTTGTTTTAGGTCTTCATGACTGTAAATGTCCTTTGTGGCTTATGTGATGAACTGAACTGTCATTGAAATTGCCTTAAATTGACCTGTTATGATTCAAAATTTGAAATGTTCACATGTATGAATTAGTTTTTACCTTTCCCAATTACTAGATTTTTAATTTTGATGGGATGGGCACACACTTTTGAAGTCTCTATATTGGTAAGGCCTAGTGCAATTATTTGTTATTAGCTTTGCAGTATATGTTTATGAATTTAATAAATGATTATGGTTGAACTATAATAGCTCCAATGTATTAGAAAATGTCTTTCAGAAATGATGTTGGTGTTTAATGGTCTGTATTGATTGAGAATAATTTAATCCATCTTAAAAGCGGCAGCAAGAAAGAAAAAGGTAGTGAAAGTAATATTTATTATAAGGTACTTTCTGAAAGTCATAATTTACTTCTTCCTCTATACTTATGGCTTAAAGATTATGTTTTATGCAAGCTGTAACTAATTACAATGACTATGCCCTTTCAAACCTAGAGTTACTAAATACATTACAAAATATTAAGTGTGACAGAAATACTTAGAGTGACCCCAAATGTGATACCCTTGTGTAATTCCCTTCAATTGCATGTGAACAGATACTGTTCTTTGTCTCAACACAAGAAAACTATGTTCAGTGAAAAGGGATACCAAGCCACTGATTGTGTTACTTCGAAGGGGAAGGGTTTGCTGATGTAATTAAAGATTGTAATAGAGCAACACTAGGTCAATCAAAAGGGAAATTATCCAGGATATTAATATCTAAAATATCTGAGCTCCTTGAAACAGAAACTCAGCATGTCTGAGAGCAGAACTCCAGGCCACAGAGATTTCTACTGCAGATTGCGAGCTTAGAAATGAATTTGCCTTGCATTACAGTGTAAGTCTGTCAACAGCTTGAAGTAACTGGATGTGGATCTCTCTGTATCTCATTTTGCAAGGAAAAGACAAGCCAGTTGATGACTTCACTTCAGCATTGGGTATTATCCCTGAGTATAGTAACCAATACAAGATCTGAAGTCTTTTGATATCTAATCTGCATCAATTGCAGGAGATGAATGGATTATCAAAGCCTAAATTTAATTATTTGCTCTCTAGCATCAGAAACTCTTCTCCTCTGTGCCAGGAATGGTAGAACATTTCTGTGACCCCAATGTCTACAAGGCAGTGGCAGTATGGTAGATCTGAATTTGAGTTTGTCATGTTCTACAAACCTCCAGAACAGATAGGACTATGGAAGGAATCCCTGTTTCAACAACCCCATCTCCCCCTCAAACAAAAAAACAAAAAACAACAACAACAAAACGTAAAAAGAAGAAAGCTCTTGACTTACTGCAAGTTAAATTTTAGGGAAATAACATTATTTCATGCATCTATTACCCCAGCAGTATACAGCATCAATATTCATTCTTTGTTTTGAATTATAATTTTTTTGAGTATCAAGTTGTTTTACAGTGTATTTTCTGATTGGTTTGTTTATTTGATATTTGTAAATCTGATAATTACGCCTGTGAAATTGTCCTCACACTTCCCACCTCACTAACTTTGTAGGCAGTTTCCTTGAATTTTTATAAAAAAAATAAAAACAGCCTATTGGAATAGTGTGGTACGGTATTATAAGTATGATTCTGGGTGGGAAATGTGATTACAATATAAGGAAAAGCCTGTATCATGAGCTGTATTATACCCAGCTGTGTATAATATAACACAAATTGTTGTACACAAACACAAAGAAGGGGAGAAGAAAGAGAGAGAAGGACATGGAAGACATGAGAAAGGAACAGATGAAAATGTATTTCTGAAGCCACATGCTTTTCAGTAGCTTATCATTATTTGTCTAAACAATGTATTATTGAATTCATTTTGTAATCAAAACCAGAAAAATCAAACGATTCTTATGAATCTTTTTGCACTTGGTCTCAGGCATTTATTCATATAGCAAGGATCCAGGAAAAAGAGATATAAAATACACAACATGTAAGGTTTTTACTAAAATAACACTTTGTCTAAGCAGGGTACCTGCAATGAAAATTCTTATAACTTGAAATAACTTTTTGGGTAAATAGGCTACTTCGCTATATTTTTAGGGGTGAAACATAGTAATAAAAAGCAGATTAATTTTTTTTGGAAACACTGAGATGCTAGCTTTCTTTATTGTCAATAAAGGAAATCATTTATTAACTCCTATAATTAAGTCATTGAGTGACTAACTCTTCATTAATCAAGCACGTCAGTAACCCTGTGTCTCACGTTCCTTTTGTGTATGTGCCTAGCTACGATGATGTGACACATACTATTAATTGTAAAAGTTGGTTTTTAAAAACCCAAACTTGTTTTTCAAATGGAATATTTTGATGTGTTATTATCACAAAATACATAATTAATTTATTACAGTAATTAATGTTTCATAATGCCACTTTCATTCTTTCCTGCTCATTGACAGACCTCTCTATATATACACACTATCTAAAACTACAAAGCTTCTTTCTGAAAGGCCATTTAAGGACAAAACAGTAAAAGACAAAAAGATTGTGTAATATTTCTTGTCCACAAAATTTCCTGGATAATAGCAACCCAGCGAAGGGTCTTGTTAGGCTTCTGCACAGTCCTACTGCAAAAGATGTAGCAACTGGTACCCTTTTCCTGAATTCAAACAAGTGTTTTGGTAGAGGTAGCTGCAGTAGAAAACAGCAGTCCTGTAGTTAACTACTGAATGAGTTCTGCCCATGATTGGTTTTGTTTATTCTTTCTTTGTGGCTTGAATAGGTGAGCACAGATAACCTAGTCATCACAGAGGAAGTGAGAAGGAGCCAGGGATCAATTCACCTATTTAAGAAGAGTCTATTGAAACAGTTTCAGTGTCTGGGTAGCTCTCCCTTTGATGTGTAAATTATTCCTCAGTTACTATGACTGCAAAGAGGTTTGTTTTACCAAGTGTGACCTTTTGATTCATACCATTGGTGAATGTTCATAGACTCTAACTTTAATGTCATTGTCAGAGGGATGTTCACAGGAGATAGGCAAAGGCAATTCACAAAAGAGGAAATTGTTTCTACCACTTAACAGTGATTGGTCTACTTTGTTTTCAAAAGCATGGCATTTCTTTAAATGCTACAAATTTGTTTATTGTTATATTCTTTAACATTAAATATTCCTACAAGGTTCTATGGATTACAGAGGTCATATCAGTAATCTAAATCAAATTGTTGTCCACTATTTAAATTATGGTGCATTCTATATAGCACTTTGGAAAGTATATCTAATTTTAAACATGATAAGAACTATAAAATATATTCAATAGACTTAAGTATCTGGATTTACATTTTGTTACAAGACTTTGAATTCAACGGGTGTCTGATCTGGTAGTGAGTTCTCTCTGTCATTTCTAGAGTTTATATATTATTCTTAAAATAAGTTATATATAGGATATTAGACTCACAAAGTTTGGATAGGTGATGGAATATTTTCTTTAAATCTTGCTAAGTGTTAATGGACTAAATAGTGTTAACTGTGGTTCTTCTTTGATAACTGTTTTGTTATATATTTTGCTTTGTTAAGGTTAAAACCCTTCTTATTATCTTAGAAAAGAGGAAATGATGGAAGATGTCATTCTGTAAGCATGTTTCTCTTATTGGTTAATGAATAAAGCACTGTTGGCCAATAGAAAGCAAGATTGAGGGAGAAGCAAGAGGAGAGAGTATATGCAAGTTAACAAAATGAGAAATAAAAAGGAGACCCTAACAATAGACACTGAGCAAATCAAGAGACTCTTCAGGTCATATTTTGAAATACTGTACTTTACAAAACACAAAACTTTAAAGGACATGCACAATTTTCTGGATAGATATTATTTACCAAATTTAACTCAATTATAGATAAGCAGTGAAAAGAGAATTATAACCCCTAATGATATAGGAGCAGTTATCAAAAGTCTACAAACAACAACAAAAAAAATCTGAGTACCATATGGCTTCAGTGCAAAATTCTACCAGAAATTCAAAGCTAAATCAATACTCCTCAAATTATTCCACTCAATAGAAGCAGAATGGTCATTGCCAAACTCTTTTTACAATGGTACAAATACCTGGGTACCCAAGCCACACAAAGACACAACTAAGAAAGAGAACTACAGAAAAATATCCCTCATGAATATTAATGAAAAAATTCTCAATAATATATAGGCAAATTGCATCCAAGAGTGCATCAGAGAACACATTAACCATGAACAAGTATGCTTCAGCCCGGAATGCAGGGATAGTTCAACATACAGAAATCCATTAGTGTAATCCACCGTATAAATAAACCGAAAACAAAACAAAAAAAATTATCATTTCAAAAGATGCAGAAAAAGTCTTTGACAAAATTCAACACCACTTCATGGAGAGATCAGGGATAATAGGAACATACCTAAACATAATCAAAATGATGTGTAGCAAACCAATAGGTAATATCAAATTAAATGGAGAGAAACTCAAAGTGAAGTGATTCTTCTAAAATCAGGACATGACAAGGCTGTCCACTCTCTTCATGTCTCCTCTATATTGTACTTGAAGTTCTAGCTAGAGCAATAAGAAAGCAAAATGAGATCAAGAGGTTTCAAATTAAAAAGGAAGATGTCCAACTTCCACTATTTGCAGATGATATGATAGTTTAAATAAATGACATGAAAACCTCTAACAGGGAATTTCTACAGCTGGTAATCACCTTCAGCAAAGTGGTAGGATACAAGATTAATAAAAAGAAAATATGTAGCCCTACTATATGCATGCAGAAGATAAAGGGGCTGGAAAAAAGAAATCAGAGAAACATCACCTTTTACAATAGCAACAAACAACATAAAATACCTTGGAGTAAAGCTAAGCAAACAAGCAAAAGAACTATACAATAAGAACTTTGAGTGATGAAAGAAAGAAATTAAGATACCAGAAAATGTAAAGACCTCCCATGCTCTTGGATAGGTAGGATCAACATAGTAAAAATGGCAATATTGTCAAAGGCAATCTATACATTCAATGCAATCCCCATCAAAATAGCAGGACAATTCTTCACAGACCTTGAAAAAATAATACTCAACTATATATGGAAAAAAAAAAAAGACACAGAGCAATAAAGGAACTTCAGAAGGCATATCCACCCCAGATATCAAGCTCTATTATTAAGCTATATCTTGAAAACACTTTGGTATTGGCACAAAAATAGACAGATAGGGCAAAGGATCGAATTGATAACCCTAATATTTACCCACACACCTATAAACACCTAACTTTTGACAAAGAAACTAAATTATACCATGGAGAAAAGAAAGCATCTTCAACAAATGATGCTGGCATAACTGGGTGCTGACATATAGAAGACTGCAGATAGATTCATATTTATCGCCATGCACAAGACTTAAGTCCAAATGGAACAAAGACTTCAATATAAATCCAGCAAACTAAATCTCTTAGAAGAAAATATGGGAGGTGTTAGGAACTAGCAGCTAGCTGACCCCACCCCCCGACGATGGGCTGGATGCTCATGGCTATGTCATTGCTACATCAGCCTTACCTGGTGGCTCAAGCTTTATCTGGCTGCCAGAGGACTCAGCTAAGCATGCACAAGTCCCCCTTTTTAAAGCAAGCGTGCCAAGCACGCCTCTCTCTCTTGCCCATTCTTGCTTCCCCTCTTGCCCGCTCTTGCTCTCTCTTGCTCTCTCTGTCCCCCCTGCTCTGAGTCTCATGTTTGTGTTTCTTAGGCATAAGCTGCAGCAAAAGAACAACAGGAGGTACCCTTGAATGAAATGTTACTGGAGACTGTTTTCTGAACATAATACCAGTAGCACAGATACCGAGATGGACAATTAATAAATGGGACCACCTGAAATTGAAAAGGTTCTGTAAGACAAGGGACACAGGCAACAATACAAAATGGCAGCTCACAGAATGGGAAAAGATATTCACCCCACATTTGACAAAGAGCTGATCTTCGAAATTTACAAAGAACTCAAGAATCTAGTTACAAAAATGCCAAATAATCCAATTAAAAAGTGGGGTACAGAACTGAATATAGAATTCCCGATAGAGAAATCTAAAATTGCTGAAAGAAACTTAAGAAAGTGCTCAACAATCTTAGCCTTCTGGGAAATGCAAATCAGCACAACTATGAGATATCATCTTACTTCTGTTAGAATGGCTAAAATCAAAACACCATAGACGGTTTGTGCTGGAGAGGATGTGGAGAAAGGGAACACTGCTGGTGGGAGTGCAAACTCATGGAAATCAGAATGGTGGTTCCGTTGGAAAATGGGAATCAGTCTACCTCAAGACCCAGCAATTACTCTCTTAGGCATATACCCAAAAGATGGACATTCATACAACAAGGAGAGTTGTTCAACTATGTTCATAGCAGCATTATTTGTAATACTCAGAAACTGGAAGTAAGCTAAATGTCCCTCAGCTGAAGAATAGATTGAAAAATGTGGTATATATATACACAATGGAGTGCTATTCACCATTAAAAAATGGAATCTTGAAATGTACAGGCAAATAGATGAAACTAGAAGAAACCATCCAGAGAGAGGTAACCCAGTCACAAAAAAAAAAAAAAAAAAAAAAAAAAAAAAAAAACAGGGTCTCTTCTACTACTAACTCACATATGGATTTTAGATATAGAGCAAAGAATTACCATCCTACAATCCACACTGCCAAAAGAGCTAGGAAACAAGGGGGACCTTAAGAGAAACATACAAAGTCTCCTGGAGTAGAGCAAAGCCACAAGATCTCCCTAGTAAACTGAAAGCTATTGGAGGGAAGTAGGAATTGGGAAGAAGAGGAGGGGAGAGGTGGGCATGATGGAGCATGAAGATTGAGTCAGGGAAAGAACTGAGCAGAGCAAGAAAAGAGATACCATAATAAAGGAAACCATTATAGGTTTAAAGAGTAATCTGGCACCAGGGAAATGTCCAGCGATCTACAAGGATGACCCCAACTAACAATCTAAGCAATAGTAGAGAGGCTCCCCTGATAATGAGATTGATGACTACCTAATATGCCATCCTAGAGCCTTCATCTAGTAACTGATGGAAGCAGAAGCAGACACCCACACCAAACACTGAGATGAATCCTGGAATCCAGTTGCAAGGAGAGAGAGAGAGAGGAGTGATGAGCAAAGGGTTCAAGACCAGCCTGGAGAAACCCACAGAAACTTCTGACCTTAACAAGGGGGAGCTCATGTACCCCATACTGACAGCTGGAAAACCAGCATAAGACCAACCCAGATCTCCTGAATGTGGGGCTCAATTAGAAGACTTCTCTGAATGGAACCCGGTTGTATCCCTAGTGTGGGAATGGCCTTAATGAGCTCCTTTCCCTTGGAGGGCTGTTCCCTTAGCCTAGAGACACTGGGGAGGGTTTAGGTCCTACCCCAAATGACTTGACAGACTTTGTTGGTCCCTAGTGGAAGGTGTTACCGGCCATGGGGAGTAGGTGGGAAATGGGATTGGGTGTCTGTGCAGGGCATGGGAGTATAAAAGGGAGAAGGAACTGGTATCGATATATAACATAAAAAAATATTAAATTAAAAATAAGGGGGAAACAGAAAAGATTTTTAAGAATTGACAGAATTAGCAAAATAATCATCACAACCTCAGAATGTCAACAGTTCAGGATGTAATTTTTGTGAGTCACTATTATGGATGTGTGTGGTATGCTGTATCTTATTACTGATGACAGTTCCTTACTAACCATTTTATCTAATGAGGCCATCTGCCATCAATTTACTAAACCTTCACTACTTCTGTAAGTGTTAAAAAATCTAGTGCTTAAAATTTCATTTCCCTTTTGCTGTTCACAGCTTGATCCATTAAAGAATTTCTGAGGTTTGACCTAGTTTGAAAAATTATTCTGAAGTATAAATTTTTGACTATCTCTCTTTAGGTTCACATCACAATTATATTTGGTAGAGTTTTTTGACCTTTGACATCAATAGAATGCTTCTGTTATACTGAAATGAAATTCTAGGCACTAAATTAAAGCCAGCTCCATTTACAGCCTTAATGCAGTTAGAGACCTTAAGATTAAACATGGCAGTTACAGGGATAGAACTCCTTCAAATAATTTATCGAGTCTTCGATTAAACTTTTCCAAGAGCTAAATGACAATTTACTTGTTTTATGGTAATAACAGTATGTTCTTTAGAGTAATCATTAGTTTAGAATGGATTATATGTTATTTACAATAAATATATGAGAGAGTTCTTTTTCATTAATGTCACTATGCTTTCCTATGTAGTATCTCAAGAATGATAAAATCAGACTATAAACCCAAGTCACAGATTTCCAAAGAAAAAGAAATTTTTCTTTTGAAAAAGGGATAAAAACAAAGCTATTTTGTTTGAACTAGAATGGCAATTTTCACATATGTCATTAACATCAGTGTAATGTACATTACTGATGAAGATCAACATTTCTCCATTAAAAAATAAGATTCTGCCCAAGATTACACAACCCTTGAGCCTATCCATGGTAATTACTAAGGAAAATATTTCATGCATCCAAGTGAATCTATCTAAATGCCCTGTGTAACAAAGGTTGCCAAGGATTTTGGGCTAAAAGCCAATGTATATTTAACTTGAATTTTGAGAAACTCCAGGAAACCAGGCCATTCTCATGTCATATGTATTAACAGTTGTTTCCCACAGAGGATCATAGGATAGGATTATTCCCATGAGTTATACTTAACAATGTTTCCCACATACAAACTTACACAGCTTGTCAAATAAACAGTTTTGCCAATAATATATGAATAATATCATTGTAAAGGGTATTTTGATAAATCTACGGATTTATTTTAACTTCTAGTAAAACTCACATTACTACAATTATAGGGTTCTTAGCAAGTAGAATTTAGAATCTGATAACTTGTATTTCTTCTAAGAAAACTATGTAAGTGTATCCACAGTCACATGTTTTTAAAATATAGAATATGTATTTTATGATAATTCTACTTATGTAAATTTTACATGGATTTGTTTCAGATTATTTTAATTAATTATCCAAAACAAATAGGTTGTATTTGTTTACATTGTTGTACATTTCACTTGTAGCTTTATCTTTTGTCTAATTTTATGTTGAAGTACTTCTGAGGTTTTATTATTTTTTATTATTATTTTTATGAATTCAGTGCTTATGTGTAATTTGTTTCCCTCATAAATATGGGTTTTCTGTCTTTTCATTGGTGTCCTTTTGAGTCACATCTCTAGCTTAGCTTTCTAAAATTCTGTATTTCATTTTATATTGAATTATTTGTTACTTTAATAAATAAATAGAACAAGACATCATTCTTTAAGCTACTTTGTATACTTGGTATTTTTTAAGTATAAAACAATATCTCAGGTACAAAGGATTTTATATAAAAAAGCCAAGTTATGATTTATAACATAAACAGAAACTTTTAAAGGTATAAACAATAATGAATACTGGTTTTTCTGTACATTGCCATGTTATTATTCATTAATAATTACATTTTAAAATTAATTATTCAATAACCACATTGTTAGTTTACTAAGTATTTTTAACAGTCTGCAAATCATACAGACTTCTTAGATTAACATAATAGAGTACAATACAGAAAAATAGTACTAAAATTATTAAATTTTTTTTTCATTTCTAAAATAAGAATGTTTATTCATAAGTTCATACTCATTTCAATAACTGTAATATTTATTGATGTACATTTTAATTATAAACAAATTTATTGGACAAACACTAAAATCTTGATAGCCTTCTAGACCAGGCATAAAATAAATTGGAGGTATTTGTTCAGTAACACAAAGAAAGATTAAACAGGAAGCAGATAAAGGTAACTGGTTCCTCAGGCAAATATTTAGCGATAGGAATGCATAAAGACTCTACATAATATGAAAGGCAGCATTTGGAATACTACTGATCAGAATTATCTACATTATGAATTCTAATTTTAACATACACTAACTTAGTCAGTGTTCACAAGTAAGATCAATATTTAGCACCTAAGAGCCAATACTCCATTTCATTGAGGTCACCTGTTGGTCTTGCATGACGTTTTCTATGTCACTGTGTTCTACAAAAGGAAGCACCTGAAGTAGAAGAACCATGACATGTTCAAAGACGGCACTCATGCAACCCCGCTGCTGCAGTGCTTGCTAGAGAAAGCTGAGTTTGGAACATGAAGCTCGTTTGAAAGTTGTGTTAATTGTGGTCCTGGAGATGAAGCAACTTGCCCAAGACAAATACATTCTAACACAAACTGTTTGATAATAAGTGAATTCTGTTGGTGAAATCATGTGGGTATTGTAACAGCAAAGCAGGTTAAAAGAAATCTTCCTGTCAAACTCTTACCTGTGAAATCAAAAGTAGAAAAGACATTGCAGGAAAAGGTTACATAATTAAAATACTTAAAGAAGTGACAGGTAAAAATAAGAAATTAGAATATGCATTGGAACAGGGATTTCTTTTTTATTATTTATTTTAAACATTTTATATATAACACTTATTAGTTTTTGTTCTTATGACAGCAAGAGTCATGAAGAAATGGTATCACTTTTAAAAAAAATGAAAAGGCCTCTTACATTCAATATCCAAACAGCATTGTTTTTTGTTATTGAAAAGTACAACCTGAGAGTAAAATAGATTTTTGCTTTGTTTTTTTAATCAATCATGAATTCATAAATATTTTTTAAAGAAATCTCTAGAGGCTAAAGGTAACTTTGTCATTTCCCCTAATAATTTTATGTTAATATCAAACTATGAAGTTATATCCATAAATTTTAATGTGAAATTATAATTTCATGATATAAACAATACGTTTTAATTAATCACAGGAAACAATCCTGAATCTTATAATTCCCATTATCTCTAAGGCCTTATGCATATGTATACTAATTAACCTAATGGCATAGTAAATTGATATCACTTTAAAATATATTTATTTTAGAAATATTGCTTATTGCAGTATGGTGGTGCTGCACACTTTTAAACCCAGCACCTGGAAGGCAGAGTCAGACAGATTTCTGTGAGTTTGAGACCAGCCTGGTCTACAAAACCTAGTTCCAGGGTAGCCTCCAAAGCCACAGAGAAACCCTGTCTCAAAAGAAACCAAACCAAACCAAACCAAAAAAAAAAAAAAAAAAAAAACAAACAAAAACAAAAACCAAAAGATACATTACTTCTTACTGTTTTACAAAGATATCTCAATTTAACCATTTGTATTTTCCATGTCAGCATCTTTGTTGTGAATAGAGCTTGTTTTGAATTTTGCATCAGTTTTGGAGTGAATATCTTCTTTACTTCATCTAAATTTTCATAATTAAAACATCTGCTTAAAATTTATGCATAATGGTATCATGGGAGTTATCTTTTGTTGCATGGAAAATATAAAATAGTTTCTTGTACATTTCCAAAAACCAACAGGATTGTCCTGCTACTTATTGGTCTTAAGAGTTTTGTTTCCAGATATTTACAACTCATCCATGAAGACATACTCACAAGAATAATAAGACTTGTGTCTAATGTCCTTGTCTACTGTTTATTCAGGTCACTCTGTGACCTCTGCCAATAATTAAAACTGACTGACATAGATTGAGGTTAATTTCTATCATTCAAGAGCAGCAATATATAATTCACTATAGAATAGAACAGAAGTCTTCATTTACTGGATTGTTCTTTATAGGGAATTGGTGAGCATCCAAACTGTCAAAAGACTCAAGATTTATAAATCCAGGCCAGTGCTAATAAGCTGGGTTATTTAAGTGAAGAATATTAATAGCCAAATAAGCATGCACACATTTAAATGTGTGCCTAAAATTTACATATGATTAATTATATTATTTGATAAAATTTACGTGCAATTAATTATGCTATTTAATAACATAATTTCTCACTTGTTACACATACCATAAATTAATAAGGCCAAAGAAATTGATCAAACTTAAAATTCTATAAAGTATTGAATTTTTTGATGGCTTCTTTTTTAAACTGAGTATATATGGACTTCTTATGTTGAAATTTATTACTGAAAGTGGCAGTGTCCCACCTCTGAATCCTACCCAGATCATAACAATAATGTCTCTTTTTCCTTTGGGGTCCCTCTGCCTGGAGAACCTTTGCGTTATACTAATCAACTTAAACAATAGTCATCGCTCGTCATTTAAGGAGGAGCATCCAGGATACTGGAGAACTTGACCTTTTCATCCAATTCATCCTTTGCTTGTCAAAAGTGGTCCAAAGGTATATTGTTCTTCCTCCCTCTCCCTCCCTCCCTACCTACCTCTCTTTAACTCCCTCCTTCCTTCTCTTCCTCCTCCTTTTCTCTCTCCCTCCCTCCTTCCCTTTCATCCTCCATCTCCCTTCCTCTCCCTCTCTTCCTCTTCCTCATCCTCCTTCCCCCCTACTCTGTGATACCAACAATTGCACTGGTTACCATCTATTACAGTCAGGTTTTCTTGCAAGCCATGTCCCATAGCCATGTCAACCCCAAATAACACAGAGATGCAGTATTAAATACAATGCTGTTGGCCTGTTACTAGCATTTCTTATTGTCTAGTTCTGTCTTAAATATTAACCCATTTCTATCACTTTAAGTAATTCCAAATGGTCAGTCTTACCAGAGATAGGGTCTGGGGTTCTGCTCTCTGGGTCCTTCTACCTCTTCCCAAAACCTCCTTGTCTCCTAGTCCTACCTATCTTTCTTTCCTATTGGCCAACAGGGCTTTATTAATTAACCAGTTGGAGAAACTTATTTACAGAATGACATCTCCCATCATCCATTATGGTACTGAATGCACATTAGTACTCCTGGATCTACTCCTATTGGTTACTGAGATAATAAGCAATCACTGTCATGTCCAGCTTTCATTTAGAACTTGGTCAGTACCACACCTGACCCTTGGAAATTTGTTTCTCTCACCTTATCTGAGGTGTTCACAAAGATTGATAAAATGAAAAGGGCATGACATTATAAGGCATTATAAGGTGGCAAATCAAGGGCTAAGAATGAACTGAATGAGAATTACATTAATATATGGAAAATGGGAGAATAAAGTATTTGAGATAAAATGCACTTTTTAATAATACACTTTTTATAGCAAAACAACGAATTGAGGAAATATAAGTCAAACTTTATATTTGGTATTCATATACTTTTGTCAAATGATGCTAGGGCTCTGGAATACATATGCTATATTTTCATTGAAAAACATCTTGTGCATAGCAATACAATTTATTTACTCAATGATACTAGAATGGAATGATTTGATACAGTTAAATAGAAGAAAATGGGAAAAATTTGGGTGATGTGTGGCTTATGCTATATGCAATGCACACCAAAAACGTCTTACATCACATACCGATTGGGGAACTCATTACACAGATAACAGTTCATGCAAACTAATTTGAAAAATAAATAATTTGGAAATATATTCATTTGTATCAGAACTGCTTCTGTTTAACTGAGTTTGTACCATACCACATTATCACATCATTCTCTGGGTACAACAGCTTCAAAACTTGTAGTTCTTTAATGATAACACAACATCCCTAATGAATAGAGATACAGTTCTGGAACAATTTTGCAAATTGCATTAAAAATTATGCAGAGCAGAAGACAGGATTTGTTAATGACTTAATTCCGTGGCTTCATTCATACAAGTTGATAGCACAAGATGGAACAAATAGGGAGTATGAGATTTGACCCTCCAAGTTTCTTTTAGATCCTTAAGACATTCTGCATTTTTGATGGGCTTGAATTCACAGCAACTCGACATGTTTTAATGATGATTAAAACTGCAGTAGTTAGCTAGAAAGCAGCAGAGAAAACTTTCAGATTAATAAGCAAGAAAACACTGCTTAAAGCAAAATTCAGGGGTTGCTCTTACTTCCTTTGCCGGCTCTACCTCAGAGACCACTTACTTACTGAAACTTTGCTTACATTAAATTTTGGGGCAATCCTCGAGCTCATCTTAATTTGAAGCACTCTTACTTAAACTGAATTTTCAGTATTCATCATTATATCTATTATAGGATGAAGTTATATCTCCTTTACAGAATAGAGGACGCATTTTCACCCTATTTGGTCAAATAAGATACAAACCTCACCCTGACACCAAAGTATTTATTGCAGTGCTTGAGAGCTTTACATAAAAACTACATCATTTTTCCAATGTGAAGTATGAAGCTGATCATATCTCTCTAATATATACTAAAAAATTCTAAAAGTTCACATATTAAATCACTGAATTATTGAATCAGAAATTAAATTACAATGAGTTTAAATGGTCATATATTTTCTATGTTTGAAGCCCAAAAATAAATTCATTTGTGAAGAAACATGTAAAGCATATGTATTAGCACTTGTTAAGCAATAGCTAAATTTCAGATACAATTTTAAATATTAGTATCTTATGTTACAATTGATCAAATGATATGATTTGTGTGAATGTATAAATTAATGTCCTGTGATGGTGAATTATGTCACTGAGTTGCATACTCAGAGTTGTACCTCCATTATATCAGAGCTTACATCAACCTACATGATTTTGATCCCACATGTGGCAGTATCTTCAGTGTTGACTGTGATTAAAGTTATTCATGCCAGAAGATACAAAAATACCAAAAGGAATTGCCCTGTTGATAAGGATTTTGAAAGGCCATTGACATATTAAAAAAAAAATCTGTTATCTTAGAAAGGAAGGAAAAAGATAAAGGAAGAAGTCCAGTGTTTGGAAAATGTAAAGGATTATTTTTGATGAGTGACTCCAGAAAAGTTAAAGACCTTTAAAATAACTTTTGTAAAAAAATGGATAGTTAATTAAACTTACATTGTAGACTACTGTGTAACATGGAAACAAAAGATTGCAACACATACAGCATAAAATGTCAACAATATAAGTTAATAAATGTATACTACTTATTTACTTACTGTCATTGTTAGGAAAGAAAACAAAATATTACACATTATTGAACTCAGTGCCAAGCAGTACAATATTGTAGTTGCCAAAGCAATATTATAGACTGTTGCAAAACATGTTATAATGCATGTAATGCATAAGTATACAAAACATAACCTTAACTTGTATTACTTATGGCTATCACAAGCAAAGGAAATAAAATCTTAAATGACATGTAGTATAACTCCAACATGATGGTAATAGTAATAATACTGAAATATGAATCACTTCTGGATGTATAACTGCCATACAAAATATCTTCACTGCTTTGCTTTATTACTATACATATTTAACTGTAAGATAAACATAGAAACATATGATTAAGCTCTATAAAGTCTTAGAAAAATGAAGGACTCAGAATGGGGAGGCGTGTTTTGAATTATCTCCTCTGGACAAGACAGGGCTAACAAATTTCTGCACTCACAGAAGCTGTGGTCACTCAAAATACCCACAATTCTGGTGTAGACGGCTAGATTATTCCAATTCCCTCTCCTTACTAAGGAGTGAATAACTGTTTAGAATCAATTTTTTTTTAATTTGAAGTTATAGGCACTAATAGAATTCACATACTCCTGTGATTAGTTTCACTACCATTCAAAAACGAATAGGATTAACTAGACTTGGTAAATTATAATAATACTTGAAGTTAGGGTAAGAATTGATGTGGGGACTATAGAGGGGTTTGGAAACTAGAAATATTATTCCCTTATATTTAAATAATGAAAGCTGATGAACTTAGTTAAACTAACTATACTAGACACACTAAAAATGATGATGGGCAATTCAGTCTTTTCATAATGGATGTACTAATTTTCATAATGGATGTACTAATTGAGTATGTGATTATGAATATATAGCTACAACATAGTATACGTGTACTACCTATTCATTTCCTGTGCAGTCTATACATGGATCTTTCAGAACTTGTATTCAGAGTATAGCTGCTAGGCCCAGATAAAAAGGCTTGATGAAAAGGTAGTTTTTACTATCATTATCAGGAGCATGTGTTCATGGTTTTACAAGTTCTCAGCGGTAAGTCAGTATTTCATGCTTTCTTATAGAATATTTCCTGGTTGGGTCCTAAATCAAGAACTAACAATGCCAGGATCTCAGTTATGGGTAAGACTTAGAGCACACCTTCTATCTGATCCCCAACCAACTATCTCTCCTTCAATTTCTCCTTTTCGTTTTATTCCTACATCTCCTTAATTAAGGATTAAGAGTCCCTGCTTGTAATATTATTTGACCTCCAATTGACATTGGGTAGAAACCCAGAAAAATAACCTTCAGACTTAAGTCTTAAAAGCTAATGTTTCAATAAAACCTTACTTCTAGAGAGATGAACAGCAAATTAGTTCTCATACTCTGAGAAATCGTGTAGTAGAAGAGCTTTCATACAGCTAGCTTTGTAGTGGAACCAAGGTCTAGGGAACATATTGCGCCAGCCAAGAAACATTTAACACAGAATGAAAGAGCTTCTTGGCAGACATATGTTACTTTTTTCTTCAATACACTGGACAGGTGGGGCAAAGAAAACTTAATTGAAAGCCGGACTGGAAAGGCTGCCTTAGGCAGGTTACATTGCTTCTAAACACTTGGAATCATAGTAGGGGAAGAACTGATTGATTTAATTACCACTCAAGTGTGGAAAAGTTGATGCCTGCAGATATAATCCGAGCATGCACAAATACTGCCTGTTAGATAAAATGCACGCTGTTAAGGACGAATAGAATTGGGGGAACAAGGGAGCATTACAAAACCCCAGAGAAGAAATCAGCTTTCTTCATGTCCCCAGAATGAATCAAAACCAAAAGCTATGTTTAGCTTTCTCTCTTTTTAGAACCATAAGATGAGGTAACATATTCCCTATACCACAAGATGCAAGAGAGCCACATCTTCAAAGTTAATAATCAATAAATATGCTTAGAGCATCCCCAGTGATTATATACACAACAATGGCTCAGAATGCTTATTGTATTAATTAATATGTAGCTCTTAAAACTGAGCAGATGATCAAACCTTTAGGGACTTGCCTGAGGAATCAATAGGTGTTATTGATTAAGATCCATTGACTATTGTATTCTTCATGCAGAAGACTCTGTGGGGAAATTAAAGTGTAAGTCTTCATTTTCTCCAGTCAGTGATCTGTCACTGGGTATTAACTGTTCTTGGATGGCATTGTTTAATTCAATGAAGTGACACCTTTGATGTGAGTCATCACCTTTACCTTCTTAGTACTAATTAGTAAAACATTAAAAACACTGCTTTATTTTCACATAGAATGAAAAAAATATATACTTCAAGAAACAAAACAATCTGAGTATCATAAAATTACTGGCTCAGAAGTTTCTCTCTCCCACTCTGTGCCATTTGTCTGTGTTTAAAATGAATAACATTCAATAAACAGTAAGATAATTGTAAGGAAATATGTCCAAATTTGGGAGATATATCCAAAGGAAACCATTGAAACATTCATAAGTAAAGCCAATAGCTGCTCTCATGTAATACTGAATTGCTTAACCTAATGAAAAAGTTAAAGCAATGCTTTATAAAGAATGACTGTATATTAGCATTCTGATGGCAATGAAATAGATTATGCTACTTAATACCAATGATCATAAAGATTGCTAGCCTTCTGTGAGATACATTGTGAGTAGAAAAAAAAATCACTGTTAATGAAATAAAATTTGCCAAAACAACATTCTGCCATTCCTTTTCATGTCCCTAGAAACATCATAAATTACCCAAGTTTTACTAGAAAGATGAATGTGCTGTAAAAGAGATGAAACTTGAAAATGTTCTAGTATGTCAACATATTGCATGTCATTGCATTGATGGTGTCCTTCTGGGGGGCCAGTATAAAGGAGAGGAATAACAAGCTCTCCATCCTAACTACCGGGGTCTCCAAAGCTAATGTGCTGCTCAACATGTGTTCAGGCCATTTATGCAATACTGAGATAAAACAAAGAAAATTATATATTTAAACACAGTGAAACATATCTCAATATTATTACACTGGAAAAAACAAAATAGAGAAAATTCAAGGATCAAAACAATTAACAAAATTCATAAAACATAGTTTACTGAACTATTTTGGTATTACCCCACACAACATGATGTAAAGGAATCACCACCTCATCACCTCATAGTAGTGCCCATATTCCTCATCTTGAAACATTTCTTGAAAACAATTTTAGCTTAAAAAGAAAAGCCAAGTTCAACTCCTGGAAAGAACTCAAGAAGTATGGATCGCACAGCCCTCAGGAAATGAACGCACCGCTGTGTCAACCCAAATCAATCTCAGAATCTTGTGACCATCCTAGAACACTGCTCACTTTCTCCTTTTTGTTTCTCATGAACAATCCACTATTCTCAACAATGCCATAGTTATCAGAGGAGAATTAAAATATTTACAAATCATTATATCCTAGTACTCACTGAACAGCAGACGAGAATGAGTGTTGCTACCTAAAATTCAGAAACAAAGACTCTGGCATTGCTATTATGAAAAGGATCATAGCACTAAATCACTCAAGATGTTTACTTTCTAGTTTACTCTGAAGTTTTCCCCATCAATCTCCTAGCCTCTTATACTAAGTTAGGAACAGTACCATAGTAATACTCCTCACAAATGTATGGGGATCACCTTTATTTATTTATTTATTTATTTATTTATTTATTTATTTATTTTGATAATTCAATACTCAAATAAGTTTATCCTGTATATACTTCTCTGATTCTAATATCTGTGATGATTTGTGTTTTACAAAATATGAAACAAATCACTACATAGTAATGATAGATAATGGACTAACCCTAACAAATAAAATACATCAAGTATAACCTAGATTTTATTAAGCAAAGGCCAACTAACCATATACTCCAGATATTTAAGACACTTTCTATGAAGCTAGCAGAATGGATTGTCAAAATGACTGGTTTGTTTATTTGTGGTATGAAATTGTTGGGGTTAGATGGTAATATAATAAACACATCCCAACATGTGATGTGCAGATGCCCACAAAACAAACAGCAGTTTTTACTGTCAGAATTCCAAAACAGATATTGTTACATGGGGTTAAAGACCAGCATCATATTTAAACAGAATTTGAGAAAACTAGTACTATTTTACTGGAAAACCAAGAATAAACAACCACTCTAGGCACGATAATCATTCATAAACACAGTCTCATAAAATCTGAAGACAATACAGAGGCTTCACAATAAACAATGAAAATTTTGACAGCACTGAATTCCTTTTCTTTGATATGAGATCATCCCTGAAGCAGCAAGAATAACAATTTGAATGTTCATCAATTACACAATATATTATCTCATTGTCCAAACTAAAATAATCAGTGACCAAGAGAATAATCTTAGAGCTATAGTTGTTTGGGACTAGGTCCAAATTTTTAATGATGCATGGAGTGTCCACTTATTAAATGAAAACTATAAAGCAGATTTCTAGTAATTCACTTTCAAAATCACCTTGAGAGTTTGAACTATACATTTATAAAAAAATCAATACACAACACTGATGGAATAAAATTTGAATAATTTATTTGACGTGTCTTTAAGGGTGACTATGAGAATTGAGGAATAAGCAAGGAGCTAAATGTAATTGAAACCCAGATAGACAGACATTTTCTCATACCAGTAGACAATGTCATGGGTGTATGAGTGTATACATGCATATACATGCATGTGTGTATTCATATGAAATTTTCTAACTCTAGGCCCAGTCTCAGTTCTCACTAAAATTCCAAATATTGTGTCAGGACATTAGTTTTTTTCTAAAACAATATTACAAACATATTGACTCATGCGTCTATGAAACATTCCTTTACTCTGAAAGGCAGCATTTCCAGTCGTGTGAACTACACTTCTTGTAATACTTCAATGCTATATTTAGTAGCTCATTCACTACAGGGCCCAAAATTTCTTATAACTGAGATATACATAACATAAATTATTGTAAACATAAAGTTTACAAGCTCTCTGTAAAGAGGTACTGGGGATTGAAATGTATAGTAGATACTTGTTCCCAAACATAAAAATTATTAGTAACACAACTATAAAAAATTGACATTCCAGGAAAAAATAGATGGAATTTATGATTTTTTGATACTAAAACACTTGGCCTGGTATTTCTTCTTGTGAATATGAAAGATTTACATTCTTGTTAATATGAAAGAATAATATCTGTTGAAGATATTATTCAATGCATATATATATAAATCATTCAGTAATTTTGGAAAACTATTTTACAGTAGAAAGGTTCCTTAGAAACTGTTTTTTTTTTTTAATATTGCAACTTCACTTGGAAGTGTCTACAGGTAACTAAAAGACATGGCATGCTTACAGAAACATGTTACTTACTGATAACAGAGTAATGTAGATGTTATTCAACTAGCATTATCATACTTTTCAACAATTGTAAAGAATTGCTACGATTTCATGTTGCTCTTGATTATTGTTATTATAAGTAACAGTAGGAGGCAACGGCAGTTTACAACCATAATGCAGAATGTGACATACATTAAACATTCATGGTCATCTGCCCTGACATTTATGATCTCAGCCATATAAACAAAGCATCATTTTAGAAGTTCATTGTACAGATGCTTTCACGATAAATGGCCATCATCTTAAAACAGTAGATTAGTACAGCAAATTGAATGTAATATATTGTATTTTGTCCAAGACCTAACTCTAAATATTAATGCTTATGTGATGAGGGCACCACCTAGAATTTTGGCTTCAGAAAACCTATGCCATCCATGTGACGATCTTATAAAAACATCTTTGAAACTCAGAAAAACCTGACTATAGCAAATCTCTTACTGACTAATGTAGAATGCTGGATTCTGGGATTCTGGATTACTTGGTTGGTGAAATACTATTTAGCTATTGAGCTGGATTTTTATTGTAATTAACTTTATTCTGTAAATTCATTCTCGTTAAACTTAAATAGTAATATCAATAGTCACCTAAAATTTAACATGTAAAAGTTGCATTGATTAACATGTGACAGGTATTTCTACGAAGAAGTGTCTTATATATTTAGAAAGAGCATTTTTGAATAAGAGAAAATAATAGGCTGTTAAATTTCAGTGTTTACGTGGATACCTCTCTAACGTTTTCGTACATCAGCTCTTAATTGTCTAATAAATTAATGAGGAAATAATGAATGTCCATGCATAAAATAAGTCAAACTTTCACAACTGGGAGAAATCTCAGTCCCAAGCCCTATTTTTTTGATTATTTATTTTTTGAGATCATATAATTATATTTTTTTCTCCCTCACATTTCTTCCTCCAAACAATCTTAAATAAAACCTCTTGCTTTATTTTGAACACATTACCTGCTTTTGTAATCATTGCTCTCTCAGTGTATGTTATGGCATGTAAGTAAATATACACATTTATAATTGTGATTATATAAAATAGTTATATAAAATTTACATCTTTATAATTTATGTATATGATTTGTCTTTATAAATCATAAACATAAAATTGTATCTATTATGGTTAAGTTACAAATATTAATGTAATATCTAGTATATTTGCTAAATATAACACAAAGTATTATATTTGTTAAATATGACATTTATTTAGTATAATTATATGATTATATATGATATATATATATGTACATACTCATAATTTAGAACTACAGCCTCTAAAACTTTTCAGCCTCTCCATTGCTTACTTTGTAGCTCAAGATACTCTTGAGCTTGTGATTGCTGCCTCATTCTCATAAATAGTTAGGATTATAAGGCTTGATGAATAGGTACAGTTAATTTTTCTATTTCCTACATCCTAAATTACTACTGTATCAACTTCACACTCTGCGTATACCAATGATTTATTATTTATTTTCATCTCTACTTGTTTTACACAGTATTTCACAGACCCAAATATTTAACTGTAGTTTAATGTTTTGCCACATTAAAATATTTCTTCAATTTTATGAATCTTAAAATTGAAGACCTCATTCACCTGCTATTTCAAAACAAACGCTTCAGAGTGTTGTCATTTTCTTAGCAGGTAGACAGGATGGAATGCCAGGGTGCTTGGCCGGGTTTCTGTGACTCCTCGATGTTTCAGTCAGCAAAACTATTTTAGGATAGTTGAGTAAAGACAAAGCACACTGTGGCGCATAGGCAGAAGTGCTTGTCTCACAGGCGATGGTTACACGTCAGGGAAACAAAGAGAGCAAGAATGAAAGGCCTGGGGTCTAGGTCCTACAGCCTACCTAACATCCCCACCACGTAACAGTTAGCACCGTGAAGTGAGGACCAGTCAAATGCGCTTCTGAGAGTCAGCAAAGTATCACGAATAAGCTTTGATAGTGTCATCGTGAGGGCAAGCTCTGTTTGACTGGCAAAAGCATTGAAAATACTCTGTTGAGCTTAGGCAATGGAAATCTATCAAGCCTATTTTTGGTACTCAGGAATAAGTATTCCTCTTAGAAGCTTTAGAATCGATATGCTTAAAGCAGTGTCAAACCAAAAGCTCCGTGAATAAAGTGAAAATTTAAAACTCAAGAACATGCTATCTTGAAGTTGTTGGATGACAGAAACTGAATAGCCTGAATAGCCCTGTTTTTTTTTTTTTTTTTTTTTTTTTTTTGATTTTGGGCCTTAAAAAACAACAGCAAAAAAAAAAAAAAAAAAAAAAAGTGGCTGTCTGTCTTTCTGGGCCGAACTCATTACATAAACAGCATCAAAAACAAGAAAAGTGCAAATACTCTGAAACTGAGGTTTCCTAGATTCATTTACTGAGGTTTCTCATATTCAAATAAAAATAAAACAATACTCTAAATATTGTTGTCTCATATTTCAGAACATATCTGAATTGTCTCCTTTGAAAAGTGTTGAAACATGTCAAATACAGTTTGGAACTACTTTGGAAAATATAAAAGCCAGTACATTTAATAATATAGAGTATGGCTATGTCATCCTTTCAGAAAGATTTAATAACACTATCATTGTTATTGCTGTTACTGGCTTTGACCTCCAAAGTTGAAGATCCACATACTATGTCACAGTGAATTCAGTTGTTTGCAATCAACTTTGGAAAAATAAAGGACTTGGCATTCTGGGGCATAAAATAGAGGGACTTAGATGCTGTCGTCTTCTGTGGCTTCACTACTAACTTATGTAATTGGATGTTTCTACAGGCTTTCATGAATGAATGGATAGAGCAAAACAGCAGAACTCTTAGAGCAGTGTGTCTGGTTGTGAGAAAACTTCTGTAAGGAAATAGCCAACTGCGATCGATTGAAAATTTCCAATGGAATATTATTAATAGTAGATTTTCAAACACAAATCTATCATGGTAATATATTAGCTCTCTCTCAAATTAAAAGCACTGACAACCTACACAGTTTAGTAACTGACCCTTATGTTCTTTATTTGCTATTGTGAGAGGTTTCTATTTTTTCTCTTTTTCTGGGGGGAGATAAATTGGGAAACAATTATAGACTTAACCAAAATGCACATTTTATAAAGAGTTGTGACATATCTATTAATGGATACAATAGAAATAAAAAATGAAATTTAGAGTAATAAAAGTAAGTGTATAGAAAGAATAGCAGTCTAACAAATATACATAAAATTACATCACAGAAATTTTATAAAGCAAGACAATATTATTTCTCAGAAAACAACAAAATTTCTTGATTAGTAAATTTGGAAATCCAATGAGGTACAAGATCCTAGATGCCTATAATATATGTAAGTCAGTGCATACATACATATATGGTTTAAATGGAATTTTCTCAGCTTTCCTGAAAAAACTAACAAAAACAAAACAAAAACAAACAAACAAAAAACCCTGCAATCACAGGCATAAGAAGCCCTCTTTTGAATTGTGTTGAGAGTTTTCCAAGAGACTCCCAAAACCTTATAGGCTATTATTATTGGTTTTATCTCTCATAGGTAGAAGGTAAGTCCCTACTGCTGTGGACACCATGTAACCATGCATTTCAGACCCAGGGCCTCGATGTTGCTATCCAAGAAATGAACTGAAAGTCTTTCCTCTGAGGACTAGCTTTCATTGCATGTGAAGTTGCCATGCAAGCTCCCAAAAGATGGAAGCAGCATTATCCCTTTGTGCTATGATGCCCATGAACCAAAATAATGTCAGCATGGCATTGATCTTGGAGGAGAACCAACAATTGTCACTTCACTAAATCAGCATAATCCCCAACTACAGTATAAATATTTGTTCTTAGCCCCACTGCAAGTGTAGTCTTCATCCTCTATCAAAGAAACTTCTCTTTGCAACAGACAGAAACCACAACAAAAAGGCAAAACCAAACATGGTACAGACTTGTGGAGCCCATTCCCAATGGATATATCTACAGAACAACTCCCACTCTTAAAAGATTGTGTCTACCAGGAATGTCAAAAACAACACTCATAAAATCTTATCAACAAGATTAGATAAACATGAGCCCAGCAAAAAAAAAAATAAATAAATAAAAGATGTGTAATAAGAAATCTTTTTTTAAGAACGTGATAGGTATGGGTAAGAAAACATGATCAAAATGAGAGATCTAATCATGGATATGGCATGGTTAAAGAGAGAGCCAGAAAATGAAGTAAACAAGGACCAGCTCTTTGGCTTAAGAAAAACATGATGAATATGATTTTGTCATTTAGAGAATAAGATTGCAGCAAGTTTTGGCAATTTGGTGGTGGGAAAGCAAGAATACTTGTTTTCACATGTGGGTAATGATGTCTGTAGTTCAATAAACAGGATATCATCATTTTTTTTTAATTTAGACAATAAGAAAACCTTAGAAGATATTAAACAGTCATTAATTGCTAAGTTTCTTTTTTATTCTAACATAGAGATACAGTACTGCGATAGAATATAAACAGGTAAACATGTATATACTCCTGAACTGTTCACTTGTACAAAGTGATATTCCTGCCAAGTTATCTTGGATATTAGGGAAAGAAATCTGACTCATCACATTTATTATGTTATGGGTAATTACATGATTTGTTGGTGACACATTTTAATTTTGAAAGTCACACAATGTTCTATTTCTCATATTTCTGGGTAGTCTTTAAATTTATGGATGTTATTGTCTTAATATTTAGTTTCATTTATGCAATAGGAGACACATGAACATTTCATTTGCATATTGTGTAAATATTAAATATTTATGTATTCTGTTTCACTTTTGTTCTGGATTCTAGAATTTTCACATGTATTTCTAAATTTATGTATTTCTAAAACATGTAAATAAATTTTTATTTTTATATGTGTGAGTAATGAAACTCTATTATTCTTATCTAGTGTGAATATTGCTTTCCCTTTAGAACTGTAAAGCAAATATCTTTATTTATTGCTACCTGTTGTGGAATAATCATTTTGTACAGTGTGATGATGTGTCACTTAGACTGATTTTAATAGAGAGCTGAATGGCCAATACTAAGGCAGCAGTTTCAGGGCAGAGAGGACACTGGTAAGAACTTGGGCAGTTTTAAGAATAAAGATTCATGAAAAAGTTTATGGAAACAAATTAGGTATTTTCAAGCACTTGTAGAAAGGAGTTTGGAAATTTCTAATATTTACAGAGTGTTTGTAGCTGGAAAAGAGAGTATTGTAGTCCTTTTTAGAGATGATATTTATTTATTTACTTACTTACTTATTGCAAATGTTGATGTGGGCATAGCAAGAAAAGCATTAAAATAGAAATGCTTAGGAAGGCAGTTGTGCCACACACCTTTAAGTCCAGCACTCAAGAAACAGAGGCAGACGTATCTCTGTAGGTTTGAGGCCATCATGTGTAAGAAGTGAATTCTAGTACAGCCACAGAGAGATCTGTCTCAAACAAAACAAAGCAAAGCAAACAAACAAATACAAAACTAAAAAGCCAACAATAACTAACACTCCAAACAAAACAAAGCAACAACAATAAAAAGAGATTTAAAAAATTCTTGCCATATTCGCAACTAGTTTTAAGATAGATAGCTTTCAATTTACTTGACAATCTGAAAAATGTTTCCCAAACGGTTAGGTTCCTTATGTCAAAGTTACACAAATATTGTCAATAAATGCTTGGAATTCAAGCTAAATCTGTGTGAATCAGATGACCATGCCTTGACCTCCCTGTAAATAATATGTACATAAAGTTAAAGTTATTAAATGAAGAAGAATTGAGAGCATTGAGCCAAGATGAAGAATGCTCCCCAAACTCTGAAAAATCTCAGCAGTTTGAGGTTGAGAGTAACATTCCCTATTGATGATGGATGGAGAGGGCTCATCTCACTGTGGCTTTGCCCTGCTGTGCTGGTAGTCACAGATGCTATGAAGAAAGCAAGTTGAGAAATTGAGGGCAAGCCAGCAAGCAGACTTTTTCTTGTGTCTGTTTCAGTTTCTGACCCCAAATCCCTGTCTTGAATTACTGCCCCTTTACCCTTCAGTGATAAACTATGATATGCAACTGTCACTTTAAATAAGCTCTTCCCTTCATAAGTTGCTTTATATCATGGTATTTTATCAGAGATTGTAATAAAATTGTTACATTTCTACTTTCTCTTTCCTCCCTCCAAGACCTCCCTTATAAACTTCCCTACTTCTTCAAATTCATGGTCTCTCTTTTCATTTAGAAAGATTGTAAAATAAATACAGTTTCAAATCTTGTTACAAAACAACTGCTAAAGACATATAATGCTTTCGCTTTGCTACATTATTTGTATTTTATATGTGTATTTTATATGTGTATTTTTTTATATAAATTTGAAACAAGCTTGTTTTACATATCAATCACAATTCCTGCACCCTCTTGTCCTCTCTTGTTCCCCCAATAAACCCCCATTCCATCTCCTTTCTGCTCTCCAGGGAGGGTGAGGTCTTCCATGGAGAAGCTTCATATTCTGTCATATCATATGGAGCAGGACCCAGGCCCTCCCCCCATGTGTCTAGGCTGAGGGAGGTACCTGTAAGTGAAATCGACTCTCAAAGTCCATTCATATACTAGGGATAAATACTGACCCACTACCAGAGGAACCGTAGACTGCCCAGTCCTCCCAACTAACATTACATTCAGCGAATCTGGGTCAGTCCAATGCTGGTTTCCCCCTTGTTCAGGTCAGCAGTTTCTGTGGGTTTCTTCATCCTGGTCTTGATTCCTTTGCTCATCCCTCCTCCCTATCTGAAATTGGATTCCTAGAGTTTGTTCAGAGTTTAGCTGTGGGTGTCTGCTTCTGGTTCCATCAGATACTAGATGAAGACTCTAGGATGGCATATAAGGTAGTCGTCAATCTCATTATTGGGTAAGGGCATTTAGGGTAGCCTCTCCACTAATGTATGTTTGAAAGTAAGCAAGTATAAAGCAATTTGTGAATTAGTAAACAGGATACTCTATACCAGTCACATAATTATTTATAGGTAGGCCTGGAGATTAGTTGTTTGACAAAATTATACATTTTTAATTATGTAAGTGCTTTCTGTGCTTATACTCAACTGTAAATCATTTGAAATATAATAGAACATTGGATTTGCTCCAAATTTTATGGTTATAAAATGAGGGAATGAAAAAATGTAAGGTTTATATGTTAAGCACACCACAGTCATATCAAACTTATCAGAATATGCCACAAGGACAAGTCTGAACCCACATAAAGTTGAGCAGTATAAAGGTAATCTAATTCTGGCAATCTCAATACAAAGAACACATATAATTTGAGTAATGTTCCTTACTATGCTAGCATGCTTTGATTTTTGGTTGTTATGCTTTGCCTTAAGCTGCCTTCTTTACAATGGGAGTTTGATTTTGATTCTTTTATTTTCAAATTTATTTTCACTGAAGTTAATTCATGGCACATTACATTGGTTTTATTAAGGACAGCTCATAAAAGTGCAGAGTATACTTGAACAAGCACCTGCACTCATCCATTGCCACCTTCCTTCCCTCCTCGGCCTTGTGGATTCTCATGTATTTCCTACACATTAGTCTACTTTCCTGTTACATAATTTCATGATTTCATTCTCTTCTGATGTTTAATTTAAATCTCATAACTACAAATGTAAAAACATTGTTGACTTTCTGAGTCTGATTTAGCCCCTAATATGACTATCTCTTGTTGCCTTCATTTTCCTGGAGTTTGATCTTCTCACTTAGTATTAATTTCCTTTCTTTGCATACCATCTGGTGGAATTAATAACCAAAGTATCTCTCTGTGTATGATGTCAAACATAGGCATAGTAATGAAAGGGAATACTTTGTATATTTAGTTATTTTCATAGCAGATCAGGAAACCCCAGAACTATGTGGCTTCTGTTATTTCTAAATCAACTTCTATCTTATTCCCAATAAATTCTGTGATTTTTCAACAAATTTCCATTTCCTCTAAGAAACCTAAAGGTATTCTTTGTCCTATAGCTGAAGACCATCACTCATAAATTAATTGGTTTCAGAACTTCTCTGTAAGCCATTCCAATTAAATTTAGTGTGCTTGTAATTAATCCCTAGGGAAAATGTAAGAAAGAATATTGCAACTCATCGCTCAGTTGCTTGAGCTGGTAAATGAAAGCCGGTTACCTATTGATGACAGAGCTAATTATAGTATTACTTATGATTGTAAGAACAAAGTTTCCCTATCGGGCAGGGCTCTGTGAAAACAGTTGGTGGCTGTCAGTTAAAAGTAAGAAAAATAAGACAATAAGAAAAAATATTTTAAAGATATTACATAACTTTTAAAAAAATCAAATATAGCCTGTTCTCCTGAGATCTACCTTAAAATAGATCGAAATTTCAACAACCCATGACCTCTGATGAGTTCATATTCATTTTTAGTTGGTGGAATAATATTCCTGAGAACAATTGTGATGTGATGGTATTCATCCACCTTTAAGGAAACACTTGGCTTTCATTAGTCTTCTTTCCTGTGCTTGGTTTTAAACGTGTTGGCTGCTCACATATTGCAAGTCACTTGTCTCATTTTCCTGGCTCTGATGCAGCTTTGTAAGAACTCTGAACATCATCTAAACCCAGAGGGTTGTACCGTGAGTTGTTTAGATATTTGATGGTAGATATAAGATCTTAGTATTAGCAAAAAGATTACCTTCAAAACAATCTCTTCATCTTAACTCCTTCTAGAGAGAAGCTTATATGCAACATCTTTATGCTGTTTTGCCATGCCTCCTTCCCAAAGGAGACTTATGGAGAAGGCCACAAATACCAGTGGTCATGACTAGTGCCATGGTTTCTACAGTGTGAGTTCGTTTAGACGATGGCTAATTAAGTGTGGGGTCAAGACAAAAGGACAGCAAATGCATCTGCAAGGCTGCCTTATAAAACAACTATTTATTTGCTCATTATAGCCTTGCTGACTTCCTCTTTTCTAAAATCTTCAGTTTATTTCAATAATAGTTAACGTAAATATAGTGAATCCACCTATAACAAATATCAAAACAAAGAGTGCACAGGAGTAATTTCACCAGTTGCATGGAAGCCATCCCAAGAATATGTATAGAAATTCCAAATTCCTGCATTAGAAGATCTTGACAAGATTGCTAAAGCACTGAAAAACATGTATTAACCGGAAAAACACATCTCACAGTTTTGCTAACTTTGGTATTTTCCAAAACAGTCCTCTACAATTAATCTACTAAGCCGTAGAAATAGGATGTTTTGATTTTACTTTAAGGAATTCTCATTTGCCTTCCAATTAATTTTTACATATGCTTCTTCATGCTAGAACGCACGCATACTTTATTTCTGTAAAATAGTATAGGTCCTGTAGAATAAAGATTATCTGATTTCTTTGACATAGATGTTTTATTAGATTTCTTTATGAAAAGTATGCCTACACTTCAAAAACACACACACACACACACACACACACACATACACATTCACACCTGCATGTATGTGATAAATGTTTAAAATTTTTTATCATCATTTAGCTATCTTTCCCATTTCATGAAATGGAATATTTATAATAAATTTAACTTTATTCATTGAAGAATAAAATGAATCAGTGAAGAAGGTTAAATTCTCTTCTGTCCATTGCATGTTTAAAAAATAGAAGTGATTTCAATATGTTTGGATTTTGAAATTTTACTTGATTTAGCTAAATACATTTCTTTCAACAAAAATGTATTACATTCTGTCTTGTAAAAGTTCTTGTATATATAAATATATACTTTAATTAAGGAGAATTATATATGTTTTGAACCTCTGATTGATGTTCAAATTAATGTTTTTGATACTGACCAAGTCCTTGATGATTATTGCCTCATGAATAGGTAGAATAAAATATGTACAAAAATATATAGTCAATTCTATTTTTTCTTTAATAGAATTACAATAATTTTGGAGTTCAACAATTGAACTAATTTCTTTTCAATGTCATAATCTCTAAATCAGCTATTAATTCCATCTTCTATCCTAAAATATAATTCATATACTACCTAAAAATACCTCTGTGTAAAACAGTGAAATGTCTCCTTCATTTGGGCCTGTATTTAGGCTTGCCAAATTTATTTTTCTATGAGTAACTTGATGCCAATGATGGAGCACAGAAGCCCAGAAGAGCATGTGATTTTACAACTAACATGTCTGTTTTACATGAGTGCTTGAATCAAATATTAACAAGGTTCATGTGTATGCACTTTGTTTTTACTGAAGATGGTAAGCCTCCCATAGTTTATCTATAGCTCACAAAGTTAGGAAGCTCTAGGGAACTAACTTTTAAGAAAATAATGGACTACAGGGGATAAAGGCCAAAGCTGTGTACATATTATTATGAGAACTTCTTTTTCCTGAGATCAAAATGGAAAATATCTCCCACTGAACTTTTTAATAAAAATTTCAATGTATCTAGGGGAAAATGTTCATCTTTGTTTAACATTTAATACCATCCATATCTAATATCAAATTTTGGATATTAGCTGTAAAGAACAAGATCACTTCTGATATTTTTTAATTCTTCACTGAAATTCAAACACTTGTCGTGGGGTAGAGTTTATAGAGAGGGAATATTTTTCTACACTGTGATATAACAAAAGTCTTCATGTCTGCATATTTCCGTGAAAAGTATTTAAAGATACAACTTGAAGCAAATTTTCTGCATAATTATTTTGTACTTTATCACAAAGACAAGTATATTGTTAGGGAATCCCATCATTTGGGTATCTATTCTTAACCCTTCACACATAAACGTTTTGTTTCTTCCCTTTCTATTGAAAACAGCAAAACTTTCATTTATTTTGTTTCATATTCCTCACAAAGTAATGGGTTACAATATGTGTCTTCTTGAATATATTCAACTGTATTTTGATCTCATACGTAGAGATTTTATATCAGTCATAAAGAACTTTTCTGATGCTCACGAATACTACATTCATCCTCATTATTACAAAAATAGTAAGAATGCCATTAATTTGTAATAAAAAAATGGCATATGGTATGTTATCATATTAAAAATGAGCATATGGTCTTTCATGAAAAGCAGAGACAATATCATATGGTAGAAGCCTGAAAAAGAAAACCTCATCACCTTCAAAATTGTAAAGGCTGTTGACCTAGCAGGAACTGACATTCTCCTAATATAATTTCAAAATAAGACAAAACTCTTCTTGACTTTCCTTTTATTTTAACATCCTTTTTGAAGACCTCCAGGTATGTGAATTCTGTATCTTCCTTATCTGAGAATGATTTTTCCACACTGTAGCCAATTTTTACAACCAGGAACTCGTTCTCAAGTACTTCAACATTCTTCCTAGGAGTACATTCCCAAACATACACCATCCTTGTCTCTGCCATTGTAGGAAGCTAACAATCAAACAGGCCAAAGCAGCGCACAGGAACATGTTCAAATGGCATTGGCCAGGTTCCTCTCTCTATTGCCTTTCAGGAATTTCCAGTGTCTCACTCAACACATAAATCCTCCATCGTTAGAGAAGGACATTCTTTTTTATTTATTTATTTTTATTTAATTTTATATAACAAAGTCCAATTAAATGAAAACAAACATTTATACACAACATTGGGAATTTGGGCGTCGCTCTTTCCAAACTACTTCCTGCTGATAAGGGGCGCTGTCTTGGGGGATTCGAAGAAGATTCAGATATCCTAGCTGCAGTCTGCAGGGCCGCCTTGTCCAGCCGTTTGGAATGTAGGATCAGCCTGTACTCTGTTTCAGGCGGTCTGGCGTGATCAAACCACATTAGTCTGGAAGGAATCCACATCTATTCATTTTCTGTGGAAACAAAAATAGAAATACTTTTCCCCAGTAACTTGTTCTTCAACTTAAATTTTGGAGTCAAAGCGTTTTTTTTTTTTTTTTATTTTTATTATTTTACATGTCGATCCCAGTTCCCTCTCCCTCCCTCCTTCCCTCCCTCCCCTCCAGCCCTCCCTCCCTCCTTCCTTCCCTTTTACCCTCTCTGCCCTCTCCCATGCACTCTAAACACCCTCCCCTCCCAACACCCCACCACAATATCATATGTAGGGGAATGCCATCCAGTTGGGGTCATGTAGATCTGACAGGTCCTATGAAGTAGGGACTAGGGCCTCTCTCCTATCTCTAGAATAAGGCAGTTATCCCTCCATGGGGGATATGTTTGCAAAGTCCTTTTGTGCACCAGGGATACATCCTGGCTCCACTGTCTGAGGTCTCTTAGACTGCTCAGACCTTCTGGCTGAGACCCATATTCAGGGGGGTCCGAGTCAGTCCCCTGTTGGCTTCCCAGCTATCAGTCTAGTGGCCCTTAGCTCCTCCTTGTTCAGGTAAGCTGTCTCTATGTACTTCTACCACATGGTCTTGTCCTCTCCATCTGCTTCTGGGTTCTAGTTCGACTCAGTGTTTATGCATGGCTGTTTGCTCCTGTTTTCAACAGGCATTAGTTGAGGACTCCATGGAGAAGTTAGTTGTTGATCTCACTCTCCGGGAAGGGCGTTTAAGATAGCCTTTCCACGGGAGCTGAGATTGTTAGTTGGGAACAGTCTTGTAGTTCCCTCGACCTTTCTTTGTGTTTAACTTTATCTTCAAACCAATATTGGCGCCCTCTTTTATGTTCTCTCTCTCTGTCTCTGTCTCTCTCTCTCTCTCTCTTTCCTATTTTCCATTCCTAACCAGGCTCAATCCTCCTGGTCGCACATGCCTTCCTCTCCTCCCTCTCATTTTCTCCTACTTCTCTCTCCATTAGCTGTCCTCCCCCACTTTACCTGAGGTCTGGGGGACTTGTCCCTTCCCAGTTCTGTGAGGGACTTTATATGAATCTCTTAGAATACAACTTGTATCCTAGTTCCTCTGGTGATGTGATTTATAGGCTGGTGATCATTTGATCTAGTTCTAAAATCCATATATGAGTGAGTACATACTGTGTTTTTTTTTTTTTTTTTTTTTTTTTTTTGACTGGGTTACCTCATTCAGGATGGTTTCTTCAAGTGCCATCCACTTGCCTGCGAATTTCAAGATACCATTATTTTTTTCTGCAGAGTAGTATTCCATTGTGTAGATGTGCCACATTTTCATTAACCATTCTTCAATTGAGGGGCATCTAGGTTGCTTCCAGTTTCTTGCTATTACAAATAGTGCTGCTATGAACATAGTTGAACAGATGGCTTTGTTGCATTGATGTGAATCCTTTGGGTATATGCCTAAGAGGGGGATTGCCGGGTCCTGTGGTAAACTAATTCCCATTTTCCTGAGGAACCGCCATACTGACCTCCAAAATGGCTGTATGAGCTTGCACTCCCACCAGCAGTGGAGGAGTGTTCCACTTTCTCCACATCCTCTCCAACATAAGTCAACCACTGGTGTTTCTAATTTTAGCCATTCTGGCAGGGGTAAGATGGTATCTCAAAGTTGTTTTGATTTGCATTTCCCTGATAGCTAAGGATGTGGAGCATTTTCTTAAGTGTCTTTCAGCCTTTTTGATTTCCTCCATTGAGAATTCTTTCTTCAGTTCTGTACCCCATTTTTTAATAGGGTTACTTGGTGTTTTGTTGACTAGTTTCTTGAGTTCTTTGTATATTTTGGAGATCAGCCCTTTGTCGGATATAGGATTAGTGAAAATCTTTTCTCAGTCAGTGGGCTGCCGTTTGGTCTTGTCAACTGTGTCCTTTGCCTTATAGAAGCGAGAAGGACATTCTTTACCCATTGTTTCCCCCCATCCAAACAGTAACAGTACTAAATAAAGTCATGTTTTCCTGTTTTAACTACCAGGATGGACTTTTACCTTACAGCCCTGAAAAACTGTAATTGTGATAGATTACTGCAGATCAAGTCTGTGAACAGACATTTCCTTTGTGAAAAAGAGATTCAGCCATAAATCTACAATAGCCAATATATATATATATATATATATATATATATATATATATAATCCAAATATAAAATAAAGAATGCTATGTCTGATTCTTTTAAGGTCAAATATCAACATATAACTTAGTTAATTTAGAACTAATGTACTAGTAAATGTTAAATGTTTTTCCATTCCCAGACTTCAATATCTGCATATCTGCTTTCTTCTCTTAAAACTCTCATGATGTTCTTAAAAGCATTTCATATTCTTTAGGTATATGTATACAGTGTTTTGTAAGCTAATCCTTTCTTAGCTCTTTAAAGGAATCAGTGATTATAATCTGGTAGTAATTTAGGGCTCTATCAATATTTCATTTCCTCACAGGCACAGGTTACAATATCTTTAATAGGCTTATTCCGAATTCCTTAAATTCATTTGAGTTATGATTGTTTGTGTTCTTTTGTTACCTATAAGACAAAGCAAAGATGACAAGAAGGAAGAGGAAAAGACATGGAAAGAGGTTGACGTGGAGAAGTGATGCTGAGACCTCTACTCCAACCTTCATCAAATGCCGTTAGTGCAAGGACAAATTATATAAGTTTAAACTTGTTTCCAACCGCACCCTTTTTTTTTTTTTGTTTTTTTTGCATTTCTCAATGCATATGTTTAAATCATCTTGATTTGGATGTAGTTGTTTAGTGTTTAGTTTATTTAAATATAGGTGATGAGCAAATACATTTTTGAGCTAGGGAACAAACCTAGAAAGGTGATGGGCAAAAGGTAAGTGGGCATACAAACATGGGCTTGAAGTTATTTACTTCTGTACATTTCTAAGTAGTATCATTGCATAAAAAATATGTAACAACATACTGAAATATTTTGCACTAACTTAAAAATCTCAATAGCATTAACCGGCAAGAAGATCTCTGACCCCATCTTAAAAAATATATATATATATTCAGGTGTTATTTTTACTAACCAAAATCTTGGCATAAAAATGTTCATTGTAATAGAGTATTTTCCTAGCCCTTAAGAGATTCTGGGATCCATCATCAACACCATATAACTGAAACAAAAAGTGGAAAAAATGTACACTAAAATACTAGGAGCAGAGGTAAAGTAGCAAATCAAGACAAGAGATTTACTGCTCTTTTCCTTTGTGTGAGTCAGAGAGTTCAAACAGGAAGCTGGGCTCATCAAAGCCTCAAACATAAAATGAGACAGCAGAACAAGAACGGACAAGGGAAAAAAATATCTTGCTCAATAGAAAACCAAAACGGGCAGAAGCTTGCTCTTTAGCTTAGAAAAAGAATCAAAGCACATTTCCTTTGCTCATAGAATACTAAAAGGCAAAGAACTGAAATTTAACCCCAAATCCTGAAAGCTAGAAAGTCAGTAGTAACTGAAAGGATGTGAACTATTGATTATTTATGGCTTCCTTTTCGTCATGATATGATGCTCTGTCTATAGAATATTCCTCTTATGATTAATTGTTGGGGTTTTAGTTTATGTTGTTTGCATGCATCTTAAAGCCAGTGATAAATGTATTTTTTCTTCCCTGAATTTCAGATATTTTAGAAGAGTTTCTGTCTCCTGTCGTGAAACACACAATTCCATTAGTGGTCATTATTCAGCAAGAAAAGTTTTGCTAGTTTAGATTTTTACTTAGTGAAATACATACAGCGCCCTTTCTCTTGTGGGATGAGCATGGAAACTTTACATACAAATGTTCCGTAGAACTTTTGTAAAGCTTTTGAAGGAATTAAGCAATTATTTCCATGATTCTAATATCATTTCTAGTTTTGAGCTCAACCTTAACTTGCATGTCTGTGCAAGCATCAGAGAGCTGGTGAGTTTCCATGTGTTTACAAGCTTCCCATCAAAAACATTGAGAGAGGTAATGGTTGCCATATTTTGAGAAAATGTTGTTTATCTACTAATTAGTTTGGATCATTACATTCACTATCTCAAAATGTGTTAGAAAGAAGTAGGGAAGAAAGATTAGAGAAGCAATGCAGTGAAGAACAGAATATAGTAAATTTAGATGAATACTAATCCATATGGTTCTTCCAAGAATTAATATTCTTAAAAGTCACCCAGGAATTTCAATACATATGAATTTCGGCTCAGAAAGTTAAGGAAGACCTGAGATGTATGTTCAACTATTCTCCTGTGATGATCCTTATGTCAACCTATGGGACCTTTGGGACCATAAATATTGGATAACAATGCCTATTCTATTGTAGGTACCAAAAGAAAGACCTAGGTGGTGAAGGCAAGGTAATCAGAAGTTCAGGCATTGGTGAATTTGAGTTCAGTTGGGGATATATGGGGGTACATATAAAAAAGAAAGGAAATTCAGTCCTGGGATATTGTTTCAGTCAAGAAAATATGTTCAGTGTAGCTTGAAGACCTGAGTTATGATCCATAAACCAAGATGAATGTGGCAGTGTGCATCTTTCACACCAAAATAGATCAGTAATGGAAAGAAGGATCATGAGTGTTAATGGACAGCAATGAAGCCAAATGTGGGGAAGGTGAAAATTATAAAGACAACACCTGGGAAGCAATCTAATGTTGAAGTCTATATTCCACAGACTTACACATAAACACCATTCACTCAAACACGTGAAGACATTACACAAACATGTCCATGTTCGGTATACACAAAAAGAAACCCACAAGTTATGTTCCTTGTAATGATCACAGAAACCCTCTTTCTTATTTAGCAGATAAAAAGGTCTACTAAACAACATCATAAATGACCTGATGAATTTGTTTAGCCTCATGCATGAACTGTTATTCCAGATCAGTTGATAACAAACTAAACTTCAAGGACCCAATATAAATTCAGGGTTATTAAAATAATAATTTTTTTCTAGTTTAAAACAACTGAAAATTGAAGTAAAGACTACTGTTTAAAATTAATATAGATTTAAATATTCGTGCAGTGTGTCTACATGCCATTCTGTGCCTGTGGAAGTTGGAGGACAACTTTCTGGAATTGATACTTACCTTCCACCTTATTGACAAGGGATCTTTTTGTTTGTGCTGCTGGGTTGTACACTCCATCATGGCCAATGACATTTCTGGCAAATCATCTATCTCTTCCTTATTTCACTCAGTAGGATTATTGGGATTACCATTTTATGAGGCTTTTGTATGTTAATGACTGGGATTAAACTCAGGTCCTCAGGCTTGGGCAACTTTTTTAACCACAGAACCAATTCCATAACCCAAAGCCTATCATTTCTGGCCTGCAAAATGCAAACACGTTAAATTTATGTATCTATAAAAGTATATTGTAATATAGCCATTTTGGTCTTTTACATACCCACAATGGGAGAGGTGGATACTTGAGTTAGAAGTTGTCACACAAAAACGGAAATACCTTTTTTTTTTTTTAACTTTTTGTTGAAAAAAATTGATATTGTCACACTGCTACATCTAATTACAGCTACATCAGTGATTATGAAATATTAGACAGTGTAGACACATGCTTGTTATAATATTGGGTATCTCTATCTAGCCATTCCCCAGAATGTTACTTTATAAAACTTGAAAAGAATTTTTTGTCAGTCATTTTTTTCATTACTGGACATAGGGTATCCTAATTTTTCTATACGAGTTTTTTTAGTCAAATTCTTAATGTACAATGGACAAAGAAAAACTCTGGTGGGATAGTGGTCCTTACAATTTAAATACAAGGCAAGGTATTGCAAGGGAAACTTGTACCACTTCTCAGCTCTTGTTTATCATATTAGGAACTTGTAGGCTCACCTTTCAGAAGTGAACTAATAGTAATCCTTCCTAAGGTAATAGGAAAAGTTAAGGGCATTTCCCAGATATTTTGTAAAAAAAACTGGAAGGCAATGAACTTGAATCTGAAACATGCTGTCATACATGTAACAACAAACAGTTGCCCCTCCCTAAACCTCAAGAGCTCATTCATTATGAACCACTGTTTAAAGTCTGAAAAGCAAAATAAAAAACTTTCTTATATATCATCCACTATACAATCAAAACAGAACAATTACCGATCTGGCTCAACAGAAGTATACTCCAAGTAAAATAATATCTGTGCCAGCATGACAAGTGTCCAAGGCTCTAGGTATGCATAGCTTTCTAGCTCCCTTGTGCAAACAAGTTCAAGTTTGTTACTTTCTAAGCTTTCTAAGTTAAAATAAAACTGCTTTATTGTCTGTATCATATATACATCTTAAAATACCAAAATCCATCACATTTTAATCCAACAAAATTAAAGATAACATCCAGTATATGTCAAAGTAGAAGTTAGGATTTTTCTGTTTTATTCCTTTTTCTGTTTCCTTGAGATGAACCAGGTTTCCACAGTTAATGCTCAGGAGGCACACAATCCTTTAGAATTAGACTTTACAAAGGTATTACCAAACTCGTAGAGAACCTAATCGATATATTATTTAACTCCAGATCTGACTAATAATTTCCTATCGTGAGCATTTTCCTTTGACATCCAGAAATGATGCCAGATACATAGAACATGTAATGAAGACAACTCCAGGACCCCTAAGATGATTTGAAACAACTAGTTCAAAATGAATTAAGGCATGCTGGCTGTTATTTGCCTATAATTGACAACTTACTGCTTACCTTTCAAAAGATATTATAGAAATGCACATAAAATACTGGTTTTCAATCTATAATTCACCATTAATAATTAGTCTCATAGACATATGTGAATATACCATGACTTTTCCTTCCCCAAAGTCATAAAATCAAGTTTAATTATATCTTTGGCAAACTTTACTCCAAATGAAGCATTACTTCCTTGGGAACAGCCAGATTTTAGGAAACCATTACTAAGTAGAAAAGCAAGGTGATTCATTGGGGCTAACATGCATTAGGGATTTTTAGTGGAGTGTGAGGGAATCTGACCCATTCCTGTGGCACATTGCTTTTTTGCCTGTAAGAACTCATGGCTGCACCATCCTGTCCATTTCATTAAATGCCTTTGTAACACAGCAGTATTAATGTTTGGAAAGTATTCAGGAAATGTGTGGTACTTTCTCGAAAACTAAATTTCTATCAGGACATTATTTTACCATGGTGCTTAGGGAGTAAGCTAGCATCATCTATCTGTGATTAAAAGGTTTAGTGTCTTCAAGGACAGCAAATAAACACCATTCCTAGATATTGGGGGCTTGATAACATGATAGAATCCCATAGGTCATTCTCATTTTAACAGTCTTCTCTCACACCTTCTACCTGATGTATGGCCGCATCCCTACCTACTGTGAAATTATGACATTTGCATTGAGTCATTGTCTACAGTAGGTTTTCATTGTGAATAATTTCTTATGATAGACTATGTATTTTCATGGGTCATGGAAATTTTACTTTTAATTTGTGACTTGCCTATTATACACAGGAAATTGCTCATACAAATCCTGACTTGAAGGCCTAATTATTCAGGTGTTAGTAGGTCATTTTAGTACCCTCCCAAAATATGATTATTACTGTTCCGAGGACCAGAGTCATGCTACCTGTGAAATAGTGCTGCTTCTCAGTGCCTTTACTCCTGTACAATGAAACTAGGTGCCTATATCTCCATTTTTATAGTTATTCTCAAATGAGACAGCCAGGAAGAGAACATTTGAAAGCAACTATTATCCCTTAATAAAAAAGAAGTGGAGGACAAGTCTGTGAAAAAATAACCAGCTCTAGAGTCATAGAATAATGTTATCGAGATAATCTTATAGGAATACTACAGTGTCACATTTCCATAGTAGAAATAGCTCTTCACTGAAATTCTGTGGCTACTTTATGGCACCAGTTTCAATAAGAAAGCATATTTTTATGATGTGAGGTATTATCTTTCGACATTTATAGCTATCCCTGGGGAGTGGGGTCACATATATCATTTTCTACTTATATAAACAAAAATAATAACCTGTATAGATAGACATTGTAGACTGGATATAAATGAAATCTTCGATTGCGAACTCACTTACTAACATCTTTAATGTACCATGCTCTAAAAGCCCTGAAAAGTCCTGTGTACTGATTTATTGTCAAGAAGAGTGATATCAACAGAGCTGCATCTTGATGTAAACAGTAAGTTCCCCTAAAACTAAATGCAAACATCAAGAATTTTCTATGTAGTCCTGAAATTTAAAGGCTCTATATAAATTCATTCTAGCAGTAACTGAAGTTCTACATTTAAATAACCAAGTATACGGTTTGCTTTCTTCTGAAAAAATATGCAATGGCTTATTTTCCATTGTCTATGTAGAATAACTGAACTCTTAAAATAATTTATGAGAAGAAACATCAGATTTTATCCCATCAGAAAAGCCATTCCTTTTCAAATGTTAAATGAAGAAGGAATAAAAGCTTCTCTTTCATTTGTTTTAAATTATATTAATTCTAACTAAAAAAAAATGACTCTTCAAGTACTGTTAAATAACATTGATATTATATCTTAATTTTCATGTTTTACCATAATTATTAAGATCAACTTATATAACATTGTGAATACCTGAAAAATATATTTCTTCTCTATGCAATACTAGCATTATGGGTGACAAAGTGTAAATGAAGACATTTGCAAAATGGGGCTGATCAACCAAAGTTGTGTTCTGGAACAACCTCATTGAAACCGTAGTTGTAATACCACTTAGCTTAATTTTCTTAAGGAGTCAGAACATAGTCAAGACATATTTCTGTTGTACAGAGTAATAGTGACTTAAAAGAACTTATTATCATTCTCCTTTATCTATGCTTGTAACTTTGCTTATTCAGATTCTAATAACTGAGATTCGAATGAATATATAATAGAGAACTGAGTTCCTAAAATTGCTAACCTATGTGTCCTGTCATCAAGGTACCTTGTCCTTTCAGAAGGTAAATGATTATCAATTGTAAAGACAGTTCTAAAAGTATATATGAAAATGCATTAGTCATCAGAACTCAAGTAATGGTGTAAGCACAATTCAGCAATTTGATTATTTTCTGTGTTCTAATAATATAGACTCTTCAACGTACATCAAGACAAGATTGCTGTCTTTTCTGTCAGTTAACACATAAAAGTAAGAGTAAATATAATCCAGTGGAAATATGAAGGGGAAAAAGGGGCTGTCTTCTCACCAAGTTTTCAAATACTCAACGAGCTCTTAGGAAAGGAAGTTCAATTGAGATTTGTCCTCACAAATCAGAGTCAGAGTATTTTGAAAGAAAATTCCTAAGCTTCTACTACTTTTCTAATTGTAAGCTTGTGATTCTTTTGGAAGTTGAGCTTATAACTTATAAATACATATTGAAAACAAGCCTGAGCAACTAATTTCTCTCAGAGTGATGTATGATCACATGTGTATGACTGAATCTCTTAACCTAGCCTATTCATAATGTAGTGTTTTATTTTTGTCACTTATGGTATTACATTCTCTTTAGGTGTTAGATATTTTTATTTCAACATTGTTATAGAGCATGTTATGATAAATCTACAAATGTACACAAATGGAATTAACCAAATTACATCTCTTCAACTACTAATCATATTTGTGTATTACTACCTTCATACTCCCCTTTTCAGGTTAGTTCTGACAATGTCATGCCTGTATACAATGTGTCAACATCACATTTAGCACTGCAATCACCTTCTGATCTCTCCACCACAGCTGTACTGCTGATGAACCCATCCTTTTAAAATACTTTAAGACATTAGTTTTACTCCTTACAATAATACACTTGTTTGTCTTACTAGGGTTATTACAGAAGCACCTGTAAAGATGGTGTTCTTAAACTTAAACATGTGTTCTCTTCCATGTGGCTATAAAGTATGAGAAACTTAAAGCAAGGCATTTAAATGGAAAACTCCTATATGTTAAATTTCAATGCAAGACTGATGAAAAAAAAAATACCAAAGAGAATGTATGGAGACATGATTACTCTCTGAAACATGTGCAAATAAGACACAGATATAATTTCACCTTTTCTGATCCAATAATCCATCAGGGAAATGGGAACATTTGGCTGGTTCACTGGTATTGAATCCAAAGCAAAACCAAATTTAGGATAGTTCCATGATTATGGGCACTGTTCAGCACAGATTGCCTGCCATACTCCAAAACTATTGTTGTTCCCACTGAGTTCTAAGACATAATGAAGGTGACAAGAATACTTGAGATATAAAAAGTACAGAGGTTCAAGAACTTGTGTCTGGTACAGAACCTGAAAACCTAGGGAAGGAAGTGATGATACCTCTTCTCTGAGAAAAGCAAGTGATTAAGAATGCAAGGCTGTGAAGGATCTAAGAGGTGTAATTCTACACTTTCTTTAAAACTGGGAAACTTTCCTTTCTCAATGTGGTATTTAACCAGACTACCTCAGAGATAGTAATTTCACCAAGATTTGGATCAATAATTCAAAATATATATTTATATAACAGATGTTTCGAAAAAAAAACCTATGTGATCTGATATGTTGTAGTACTCTTATAGGTTCACTTATATATTATAGCCTACTCAGTAGGTAATGCTCAGCCGTATCCATTTCCACTCTTTGCAATCACTAAAAAATTGGCACAATATAAATGCCCTTCAACTGAGGAAAGGATAATGGGAATATAGTGCATGTGTAAAATGGAATTTTTTCAACTGTAAAGTAAAATGAAATCATTAAATTTTCTTGTAAATGGAAGGAACTAGAAAATATACTCAGCAAGGAAATCAGACCCAGAATATCTCTCTTGTTTGTGGTTCCTAGCCTTGAGGCTTTCAGTGAGAGTTTATAACCTGTGATAACTGCAGAAATCAGGGTAGTAAAAGAGACTATGAGGAATTAAAGAGACTGAAGAGGATAGTAGAAGACAGGTGTTATGGCATGTGAAACATGAGAAACTGAAGGGTTAACTGGGAAAGAAATAGTCGGGGCAACAAGATGGAGAGGAACAAGTGATAAGTAACATCAAAGGAGGTGCAAAGCCATAAAAAAACAACAGTATTTAGACTTATTTTAAAATAAATACATTATGCCATGTGTTTGTGCATATGATAATGCCTCCCCAAAGATTTATACACGATCTAACAAAAACCCCAATGCCAGAAATGAGTCTTCCTTCTGTATGTTTGTAAGGAAGTCAATGAAGTGAGTCAAATAATATATGCCATTGCTGCTGCCCTTAAATGTCTCCCAGAACGGTAAATAAGCCCTTCAGACATTTCACCTTTCAGACACAGGACTAAGTGGAAGAAACTGACCTGCAAGTTCCCTGTGTGAGGATAATCTTTCACAGTATCTGTAAAGCAATGAAAGTTGCCATGGGAGGAAAGCAGTCAATAGTCACACTCTATTGTAAGGTTTACCAAAACAATGACTATCACAGCAAGATATCCCAATGGTACAACACTGGCTCTTCAATACAATGTGTAGCCAGCAGCTTTCTTTTTTGATTTCCAAGACAGGGTTTCTCTGTATTGCCTTGGAGCCTGACCTGGAACTCCCTGTGTAGACAAGGCTGGCCTTGAAATCACAGAGATCCGCCTGCCTCTGCCTCCTGAGTGCTGGGATTAAGGGCCTGTGCCACAAACGCCAGGCTGCCAGCAGCTTTCTAATTAGATGTAAGTCTTGCTCAAAAGAAGGGAACTGATGCCTGATACTGCAAACACATCCAACTAACCTTGGTTAAGGAGGTCATGGACACTAAAGGAGGGCCTTAAAGTGTCACTTTCCTAAACCAGTATAATTTTTTACTGTGCTATAAATGTGTATTTTTGTGCCACTAATGTGTGTTGCCCTAGTCTTTTACCAAATAGGTGTCTTTTTGCTTCACACAAAGACCATCTCAGAATTACTTAACTGGTCAAAATACAGAGGGCGATGAACCACAGAGTGTCCAACTACAAGTGATACATCTATGATAAAATCTCTACACATAAGGTCCAGGGATCATTGCAACAGATGAAAGCAAGTAAAGGCGTTAAGAATCAAAGAACCAAGATATTTTCTATAAGATACTGACTTCTATGTATGAAGGGGAAGCATCACTGTGAAATCTCAAAAATATGATTACCTAAATGAGATCTACACAATAACGTCATCTCTTGACATTACAAGGCCCTACCCCTGGAAGAAGGGTTCTTTTTTATTGTTTATTTAAATAACCTTGTTTGTTCATTTATTTTATGTACCAACAAGTTTCACCTCCCTTCTTGCCTCCTGTCCTTTCCCCTTTCCCATCTACTTTGATCCCCATCCACCCTTCCACCATTTAGAAAGAGACAGGCCTCCCATGGGCTTTCACAAAGCATGGCACATCAAGTTGAGGCAGGACCTAGCTCCTTCCCTTATGTTGAAGCTGGGCCACATAATCTGCATAGGGAACCAGTTAAAGAAAGATTCTTCAGGGATGAAAAAATAGTAGGTTGTACAATTGCAAGTGGACATCTCTAAACACATATAAATATGAGCAACACTAAATAAATTAACCAGGCTGTATGATCTCAGAGTTAGTTAAAAAGACCCTATTTTTTCTTTAATTAACTTAGTTTAAGTATCTGCAAATTTAATACAACATTATCTTTCTTTTTGTTTGAATTAATGTACTACATTTATTCAGTGAGGACTTAATACATATGATACAGAGTTCACTGCACACACTATCTCTCCAGTATCTGTTAAAACATAACTTGAATCTCTGTTTCATCTGTCATGTAGTTGCCAATGCATACAGGACAAGGATCAACTGCATCAGAGACTGAAAACTTCCTAAAAGCCCTGTCCATTTTTTGAGTAGTTGTATGGAGACATCTCACATGAAAGGGACTCATTTGCCATGTTTTAATACACAGGTTAATTTTACACAGTGTAATTACAGGGATGTAGCATATATGTAACCACATGAGCATCCCACATGCTTATTTGCTAGAACACAAGCTCTTGATTTCCCTGCTCAGAGTGACTCTGTAAAATGCTTTCTGGTGCAGCAGGTGGGAGCTTAGGAAGCTGGTGAGATTGTCAAGGGTATGGTACAAATGGGAGCTGTGATTAGTTTTAGGGATGTTTATTTACAATGTCTGGGGTTCTACTTATAAGAAGCAGAATATAAAATGACTCTAGTGTCATGGATGTTGCTTTAAAAAACAAATCTTACTAGAAATTCAGTATGGTGTGATATAGATGATAAATTTAATGTGTCTTTGACTTCCATTTATGAAATTATTAAATGGGAAGAGATAATAGAGGCAAATATAATTCAATTTGCTGCTTAGCATTGGTTTATTAACCCCCTGCTAGTTCCTATTCGGCATGTCTTAAATTGTTCTTTTTTCATATGAAATAAATGATTAAAAGTTGACATTTACTCTTGATCACATCTATGCTGGAGCATCTAATTCACTGTTGGTTTTGTTTAAAGCAAGGACCCTGTAGATTTGAAGCAAGTGTACTAGCTCCACATGTTCAACTCACTTCCACCCTTCTTATTTCCATTTAAACTTTTGTGTAAAATGCCCTGATGAGCTTTGAACTCACTCTGTAGCTGGGCAGACCTAGAAGTTGTGGTCCTCTTTCCTCAGATTATTCAGTAGGTACAAATGCATCTGTGCACCATCGACCTCAAGTTAAACTATCTACATAAAGATTTGACTCTCCAATATCTATTGATTGGCTATAATATTTCAGCGACTGTGATAGATTAACAGGTAGGCAAGCAGTTGGTAAACCCTAGAAGCATTAAGGCAGAGAAAGAGATGTGCCATTGTTGATCTAGATGTTTGACTCAGGGCTCCTTCTCCAATGTAATGGAAGTGCCATCATGGAATTAAAGCATTTCTGAAATTTCACTTTCAGGAACAACCATGAGAACTGACTTTACAATTCTATGTGCTAGAATTAGATGTTTGGAATCCCAATCTCTCTAAAAGAAAAACTTTACATAGTTTATTTATTTATTTTAATTTCAAGAAGTCACTTAAATTCACATTGAATTGTGCCATGTTTTGTACTTGCCTGAAAAGGGTGTAGTTGCATTTGAATTTTTAAGCTTTGAGATTATTATCAAATTAGCCATTATCTATTGTCAGTCGAGTGGTATGTTGTTTCATTTTAAGAGAGCACTCAGAAATGTCATGTTCTACTGAAAGTGGGTGACTCATGGAATCTCACATTTGTGGAATAAACAGACAACAAGCAATGGCTATCACTGCCATTATCTTTTCCCTGAGAACTCTACAATTACAGTTGGCCAATTAGACTGGAAATATTTAAAATCAGAAAGACACAGTCAGGGAACTACACCTGGAGAGGCTACACTACAAATTAGGCTCAGGCCGCTTGCTGAAGTGTGTAATCAGGACATCTGTTTGGTGAAAAATGACAACTTTGTTAAAACAAGAACTAATGGTCTAAATAAGTACTCATTTGATATGTCAAAACAGAGTTTTTTTTTCTGAAGCTGGTTGACCATTTTCAGATAAGGAATATGGCATTTTAATTTCTACCCCTACATTTCACATGATTTCTTTCCATTAGCAGTCTGCCAATTCAATGCTTACCTGAATCTGAAAGGTCTGTTTTTACACTAAAATAACAAAGAGCCAGCTTTTATGAGTCCTTTAATATATGAATATTTTTAATAGCATGCCTGAAATAAACCTTTGGCTTGCTTTATGATAGAGTTCAGAATTAAGTGGTAAATTTGAATTTTGCATGCTCTGTATTTTAACTTTTTCATCTGTTTTAGATAGTTAATCGTTGTAGATTTATACTAGGCAAAGAAGTATAATTTGGCAAGAAAAATTAACCCATTTCTTTCTTTTGTATGTATGGAAATTAATGGCATAGGAATTCTATACTGGAATACTGGGACTTCACAAAATGAAACAGGGAAATATTGACAGTCTGTCGTTAGCTGTATTGCTCACAGTATAGTTGATCTTGTTACAATTGTAAGCAAAAGCTAATGCATTTATTGCCTAATCACTTAAAATTTTCTTACAGAGGAAGAAAACTCTTTAAGAAGCTAAAAATTCTATCCTGGCTTATTTTCTCTTGAAGCTAATGTTAATTAAAAAAACAAAAAGTTATTGCTACAGTCAAGTCATCAGTCATCTAATCCAGGGACTGGTGATGGTGTATTGGTGATGGTGCAGAGAATAAATATTCAAATCATGTTGGATATAAAGTCTCCATTGTTGACATTCTTAAAGATATTAGGATGTTTGAAACGTGTTATATGTAATATACACATAACTGGGGTCAGCTAAATATCAATAAACTTTGTGAATTAAGGCTCAGGAAGTGCTGCTTTCCTTACATGGAAGAAATAACTAACAATTCTCATCAGCACTAATCCAGGCTAAGGAAGACTAAGCCCCTGATTTTACTGATATTTTCTTCTGAAGAAAAGATATAATAAAGCAGGAAAGGAGGCGGTCATCAGTTAAGTCGATTTTCTGCCCTTACAGAGGACACAGGTTCAGTTCCCTCCACCCATGTTGAAACTTCCAACCATTCAGGACTGTAATCCCAGGTGACCAGTTTCCCCTATCTGGCCTCCTTTAGCAGAAGACACACAACACATACATTCATGCAGGCAAAAAGTTCATATACACAAATTATAATAAGTAAGTCTTTAAATGAATGTATAGGAAGCAATGTATTTGCTTATTTCAGTTTCAACTATTCTATACATATATATCTGTATACATGCAGATTGTATTTGTGAATTTTAAAGCAAATGCTTTAAAATGAAATGATATGAAATGATTTAAAATAAACGATAATGAAATAAAAATGTAATTAGATTAAGGTTAAATATAAAAGGGATTGGAAATAATAAATGCCAATTTAGTGAAATAGTGGTTATGTATTCTCCTGAAACATTCCTAACTTGCCTAGCACTGTCCTAACTCATACTTAACTAAGTTACAAGTACATGCATGCTTAATAAGTGGGTCTTACCACCCACTGACAAAATATGCATGCCACTATTGTACCGTTGGGATTATCTTCCCAGATTTGTCATTTATGTTTTTAATAGGCATTTAGCTAGGTAGAGCTATTGGTTGCTTCCCCCTGGGAGGGGGAGGGGTGAGGATGATACGACTTTGAAAGAGCCTAAGGACAGATATCTGGAGGGTTAAGAGGGAAGAGAGGGAAGGGTTGAATGTTGTAATTATGTCTCCAAAATGAAAGTATAAAGAAACGATATGCAATTATAATTCATAAATGGAAGGTGTAACCATTTCAATGCCGAGAAGGCTGTTTGCAGAAAACAACTGTTGAGTAATGAAAATATCCAACAAACAAATGAAGTGACTACTGAAGAGATCTGAGGCATAAGATCTTTTGGATGTGGGGTAAGTCAGGAAACTCAGGTACCACTGAGCAAGTACCAGCCAGGTGCTGGAGAGAAGGAGGTGGGGTGCACTTTCATACCGATATCATTAGTCGTTATGTGTGGGAGAGGGAAAGAGTAAGCTTAAGAAAGTAAGCTCGTTTATAAAAGAGCTGGCTTGGACAGAAATCAATCAATAAGTAAATCAATAAATGTATGGGATAATTAAATATTCAGAATTTCAGGGAATAATTGGTATACTTGAGACTGGGTCCATCGGGCTTCGTTGAGATTCACAATTATAGTAACATACTGCTATTATCGTTTCTGTTGCTTAAAATGTCTGTCACAGAGGATTAATCCACTTCAATTTATTCATTTCATCTCTGATTATTGTTCGTCATACAGCATTTCCAATATCCTGTAAAAATATTAAGGATTTCAGTTTATAACTTAAGACTTCTTAGGTACGCTTGTAAAACTGTCAGAATAAAATCTGTAGTCTTTCTCTTTTGTGTGTGTTTGCTTATGCTCTGTCCAGAATTTCTTTCCATTGGAGTGAGAGGTTACAAATATCCATTGTTTCACATGTTATAAATTCAACCCACTCAATGTAATTCTCATAGTGCTTGCTTCTTTGTAATATTCTTTATATAAATTAACTCTCAAACTTTTGCTTTCCTTGACTTTTGTTATTTACTATTTTTTTTACAGTTTCCTGAGCATTTCTTTTGCTAACTCTTAATCTCATCACCTATGTATATGTTGATGCTAACCACTTCTTTCCTCTTGCCTTTTCTAGATATTGTTACTAAAACTTAAGGGCAAATGATCTCTATGCCAGTGCTCATTTGGTCCCCATTCTGACAGGTTTCTGTTGAGTAACTTTGTAACACAGCTCCAGAAAGCCTAGCTCTGAAACCATGAAGAGAAATTGGAGCATATCAACAAAGTTGACACCACTGAAATGTTCTTCACGCGCTGTCTCATTTCATCCCTGAATCTATATATTTGACTCATTTTCAACAGCCTGAATATAATCCACTTACCAAAACAGACCTTAAGAGATGCACTTGAAGTAGAAAATGCTATTTGGTGTTGTGTGATTAACAGACACAAATGATGAAGCCCAGACCAATAATAAACAAGTCCGATGCTAAATATTCATTGACGATGATAAACCTGTGTCTGTACTGTATGGTCAAACTGAGATTCTCAAGTGAAAAAGTAATAAGAACAGTAAAGACAGAATAGAAATATCACAAAAAGCCTTTTGTTTTCAGCTTCTGAAAACCTCAAAATAAAATACTTTTGGCTTAAAATCTGTGTTTTTAACATTGACACCAAGATTAGGAAACAAACCAGTAAAATATGATTCCATAGCATTGTGTTTACAAAATCAGAGGTAACCAGTTTCTTTGTGAAACCAAAAGAACGTTAAAGTGCTGTTGTGTGTCACAAACTCTGGCGCCAGTTTTCAAGATGTTTACATTTATAACCCACCCTTAGTAAACAAAGAACTTGAGAAACTTGGCAGAGAGTTAAACAGCCTACAGATGCACACAGTCATTTCTAAAAGTCCCTGGGAATGTAGATGCTTCTTCGTCTTTTCCATTACAGAGTGTCCTTGGGATTTATATATGTCTTCCACTATGTCTAAGGGGCACACTGATCATACCGAAGTTGAAAATATTATGAATTTGTCTCTTTTTTTCCATAATCATAATCAAGATGGCACTACTTTAATAATATTTTGTCAGTGGAAATGTACATTTATTATTAAAATAAATTAGTTATTTTAATCAACATTTATATTCTATAAAAGAAAAGTTTTGTCCACTTGACATCAATTGTTGGAAGATACATATATTATTATATCAGGGAGAATTTCTTTATTAACCTGCCACATAGTCATGGAGAAGTTAATAAATTTAAAAATGATTATTGGTCAATTTCTATAAAATGCACATCAAGCCAATGACATAAAGGTGTGTGTGTGTGTGTGTGTTTGTTAAATTAAAATAATTTTAGAGTGTGAATATTTTTTCTCAACAATCCAAATCACTATTTTGTTTAGCAAGTAATTGGCCTCAAATTTGTAAAACTGTACATTGACCTTTAATGATAAAGGCTTGATAGGTCATTAGTATCAAGCTCCACCACAGAATATCATGTTCCAGGCATGTGAAGTTTCTATGATAACATTGAAATGATTTTTGAAAGGTCAACAAAGAATTCACCCACAATCTTGCTCTTTTCTTTATTAATATTAAAAGTCTGTTTCTTTCACGGATCTTGAATTTATAATAAAAGTCAAGATGTGAATTATTAATGAAGCAGTGATTATAATGAACCTGACCAGGGAATAGTGCAACATTGTTTTCCTTTAGATCTGGAGTACTTAGATAGTATGCCTTATGTAAAAGTCTTTGATGGCCTTTTATGAGTCAAGGTAGGATGAATAGTTTACAAGATGGTTCAATAAGTTTTATGACTATATTTTTAATTTATGTCTAAACATTTGGCCTAACTGTTAAATAGCCTAAATAATGGTTTCATTTTATCTAGGGGCTATCCAATTTCTGGAAATTTTGTATTATTTATATATATGAATGTTTTTTGGTTTAATGTTTTTTAAATTGATAATATGTCTTATTAGAAAAACTCATTCAGTATTTTGTTGTTTTCATTGTGATATATATTACTTTATAATGAATTCATATTAGAAATTATCAAAACTTCATTATCAAAATTTTGATATTGTGTTGTTTAAAGTACAAATCACTGAATATGTGAGTTGGAAATGGCTATGCCTTCTTTCTCATAGCTATAATAATGAAAGAGTTTTAGTATTTTATGTTTGCTATTTTTAAATTTAGTTAATACTCAGGAATACTTATGCTTGATTTTTATGAAAGACACATACTTTTTATGTTAAGTGGGATATGAGTCTTTTTTCCCATTTTTATTTAAGAAACAAGCCTGTTTTACATGTCAACCCCAATTGCTTCCTTTCTTCCTCCCCTGAACCTCACCAATTCCCTCCATCCCCTTTCTGCTCCTCAGAGAGGGTGAGGCCTTCCATGAGGGAATCTTTAAAGTCTCAGACTAAAGTCTAGTCTGAGAAAGTATCCCTCTTTGTGTGATGGGCTCCCAAAGTCTATTCATATACTACCAGAGGCCCAGGCATCCTAACTGACACCCATGTTCAGGGAGTCTGGGTCTGTACTATGTTGGTTTCTCAGCTCACAGTCTGGGGTGCATGAGCTACTTGTGTTAAGGTCAGCTGTTACTGTGGGTTTCTCCAGCCTGGTCTTGACCCCTTTTCTCATCACCCTTCCCTCTCTGCAACTGGATTCCAGGAGTTCAGCTCAGTGTATTGTGGGTGTCTGCTTCTGCTTCCATAAGCTATTAGATGAATGCTTTAAGATGGTACACAAGATAGTCACCAATATCATTATAGGGGAAAGGCATTTAAGGTAGCCTCTGAACTATTGCTTAGATTGTTAGTTGGGGTCATCTTTGTAGAAGATCTCTGCACATTTCCCTAGTGACTGATTTCTCTTTCAACTCTATTATGGTATCACTTTCATGTTCTTCTCTATTCTTCCCCTGACTCAATTTTCTGCCCCCTCTTGTTCTTCTCCCATACCTTTTGTCTGTGTTTGTAGTTTATAGGTTTCAGGACAATCAATTATACAACAAACCCAAAATAGAGCAAGTAGTTTTCAACACATTAATTTTTTGAAGTTTAAAAAAAAAAATAGCTGATATCTGTATGTCACATTCCAGCCCTGTTTAATCTTCAATACTTTAAGTTCATGTTAACAATTTTTTAAAGTGGTGTGTAATGAGATGTAACAATAAATAGAATTGTACAATCTCTAACAATCAACAGTGAGACATTGCACAAAGGTTTTATCAGATACTGCTTTGTGTATTGATTAATTGTTCATATTTTTAGAATTTATAATAACATAGAACATGAAAGAATTATGTTGTTTGAATTAATAATTTATACACTTATGACTTCTTTTCAAGGAATGACAGTGTATGAACAAAATTTTAAATTAATACTAAAACTCATAATGTGAACGTGAACATATGTTTTGATTGTTTATCTACTGATCTCTGACTGATGACACATTTGTCTTACCATTGTTGTAAAAAAATAATATGTTGTGACATCTTAATTACAAATTCATTGTTTTGGAACTTTCTCATAAGGAATCACAGAGGTCTCATTAGGATAAAAATCAACATTTTGGAATATTTATAGGCTATGTTTTTTTCCGTATCTTTACAAAAACATATTACTTTATCCTGTGCCTTTTTTAGTCTTTATAACTATTTGTATTGCTGCCTTATCCCTATTATACTGTCTCCAAAGTCAACAATGATGAATTGAGTCTTTAAACACTTCCCTTAATCATATCTGTCATCTTATTGTAAACAAGATAACACATATTAAGATTTCTGTTACTATAACATAAACATTTCTAGAGGAATAATTTCTTCTTAACACCAATGTGTGGTAAAGAGATAAGTAATTTCAGTTTTGAATATAGTTCATTTGTTTGAATATTATTTTATTCAATTGGAACATGTACCCCTGACTCTGGACTGTTATATTTTAGGTTACTTATATTTTGTATTGGTCACTACAGGAGTATTTTAAGTATTGGAAAAAGTTATTATAAATGTGAATAAAAATTAAGCTGAAGAATTCTTAAACTTGACTGGAAATTCTGTAGGTAACTGAAAGTACTATTCTGAGAAAAGGAAACCTTCCCATAACAAGTAACAGAAAAAGCAAATAGTGTGGATCTAATATTGAATTAAGTGTTCGATACTTTATACTTTATAAGATCTTTATAGTATTTTAGTACACATGATAGAGTTTTTTTCATTATAACAGAGATCAGTACATACATTTGTGTGTATTTAGAAAATGAATTCTCTCATGTTTGGATTAAAAACCTCTACAGGATGCTACTAAATGTTAGGGTAAAAACATAGAAAATAAAGGAAAACAATGTGTTTCAAATTAATTAGATAAAAAAGGAGTAAAGAGAAAGGAAAAATGACTTCTTTGTTCAATTTTAGCCTATACAGCTTCAAAAAAAATACAATTGATTTTTACAAGAAAATTACATGAAATGTGTGTCACTAGTTGCTTTCTTCACTCATTGTATAAATTCCAAACCCAATATGTTTTTGAAATGTCTTTCAAGCTCTTGTGATGTGGTCTCTAATATAAACATCACATCTAAGGAAATGATCTGTGCTGTAAGCTCACATAAAGAACAGATGTTAAAAGAGAGGCAATTTGTGAGAGAAGATGTGGGGTAACACAAAAGAACACTTCAAATGTGGATAAAAATGTGCACCACAATCCCATTTCTCTTTCAATGTACAGGAACAGAGACTGAGATATGATGAGCAATAAATCGTCAGACCTCTTGCTTCTAAAACATGGAAAGTTAAGAGCAGCTCTAGAATCGAGTAAGAACTTTCCTGTTTTGTCACAACATGGCAGAGGAAGGAATGAACATGGTACAAACGTGGAGAGAGCTGTGTAAATCTATCTGAGCTCAGAACCCTCCTACTTTCATAAATGTGCCAAAACTAGCTGTGTCCCAAGATTCTGAATCCAAATACAATTGAGAGATGACTTTAGTATTTAGTTTGCACTACATGGTCTGGGTTGTTAACAAATACTAAGTAATAAGTAGTGTCTAAAATGCATACTAACCACTTACACCACGTTCCTATTTGCAAACCATGTACCTTTGACTCTTGCTTATTTGTTTCTAAGTAATGAAGATCCCTGAAGAAATATCAGCTTTCATGTAGAATGTAGACTATTTTCAAACATTAACTGTATGCTTTAATTTCATATCATTGCATAAGAGCTTGTTTATATAGCATCTTTTATATTATGCAATTAAATTAAAGGAGTTTTGTTATGATAAATAATGTTAGAAATACAAATAAGAAGTAATTCTCTAATATTTCATATATCATGAAATCACACATCAATTATACAAACACACATAAAGTAACTAATTGAAAACAAAAACAAGAAGACATGTTTGTTTTAAATACCCATTACCATCACTTTCATCTCAGAATCTCCTCTAATATTCTGCTCACAACTTCATTTTTTTTCCTTTTTAAATTTAATAGCCCACTGAGTACAATCAGTGTTCCCCTTAAGTATATCAGTGTCAGGCTCTCCACCTCAGCAGTAAGTCACCTGAAGCCTAGGACACAGAGGCTACATTCACCAGAGACCTAGGATAGAACCAAACATGAATGGAAAAGAAAAAAAAAAAGTCAAAATAGTCAATGAAATGATCTCACGTAATATTTTTCTACACTCTTAGATTGACCCCTAAACCAACTGTCATTTAGCAACTGATGGAAACAGATGCCAAGACCCAAGACCCACAGCCAAACATTAGGCCGAGCCCAGGGATTCCTGAGGAAGTTTAGAAGGATCGGAGATCACAGTGGTTCAAGAACACAATAGGAAAACTCACAAAATCAACTATCCTGGTCTCATAGGGATCCCAAAGGCTGAAACAAAAACCAGGGAGCCTGCATGGGACTGACCTAGGCCCTCTGCATATATGTGACAGTTATGCAACTTGGTCCCCATGTAAGGTTACTTACAGTGTGAAAGGAGGCTGTCCCTGAATCTGTTGCCTGATTTTGAGACTCTCTCCTCCTACTGGATTGCTTAATTCAGCCTTTAAAAAAAGAAGATACCTAGTTTCACTGCAACTTGATGTACCATGGCAGGCTGCATCATTGGAAGTCTTGACTGTATCTGAAGAACACTGGAGCAGAGTTGATGGAGCAGGGAGCAGGGAGAGGGGAGGAAGAACTGGGAAGAAGGGAGCGGAAACTTTGAGATGTAAAAGCAAATGACCAATTAAAAAAGATCTTTCCAAAGTATTAACCATGCTATTTATGATAATAACTAAGAAATTTTTAAAACAATAAAATCATGAAATTAGAATCTGTGTATCATTAAATTTCATATGCTGAAACATTAAGATAAGCCTCACTGTATTTGGAACTGGAGTCTCTGTGTAGATGATATGGCTATACAGAGATTACCAGGATGGAACATTGATATCATAGGACAGCTGAGAAGAAAAAGTGCTACATTATTTGTTCCTAGTATCCAGGAAAGACTGCTGGGTAAAAGCCAGTGTGTTCACCAAAGGAATGATTCATCAACTCATGATCATGGGCATCCTAGGCTCTGCAAGTATTAGTAAAACATATTTCCTGTACTTTCAAAATAATTCAATTTTGCTTAAATGAAAACAATAGTACAAAATGAGTTCTTACTGAGAAACCAGTAGACCACTTATCCAGAGACTCTGCTTTCTCTATAGACCCATGCTGCCACAATTGACACAATGCTATAGCAACTCACATGTAAAGCAAGGACAGCTAGAGAATAAACCAATGGCCACTGATCTTCACCCATTCATTTCTGTACTTTTCTTTTCTTTTCTTTGGAATACTTTCTTTATAAGGTCTTTTTTTTATGCCTCATGTCTCCCTGTATAAATGCATGCTATACAAGCACAAAGTAGCTCTGTTCTTGTTTATACTGAATCTGTCCTGTCATGGCCAGACATGCTCAGCAACAACTTACTAGGACTTGTTATACAGATGAATGTTTGCAGGAGCAAATGCAATGGGAATTCTTCAGTTGGTTTCAGTTGATAACTGATTACAGGCACCAATGTCAATCATTTTCTATACTGAGCATCTAAGGATGACATACATTATGTTTAATACATGTAATACCACTTGTTCAGGAATCCTTATGCAGAATATTCTTTACTTTCTTTCTTCTCTCACTTCCCTAATATTTTGGAGGCTCTATGAGGATTCAAGGCAACAATTTGAGTTCTGGCAAGGATTGAGTCTGGTGAGTGAATCACACACTTTGAACAAGTACTCTATTATTTATTCATAAAATTGGGTGACAATGTATTTACTTGAGTCTAGACAGAGTAATTACTCAGTTTTGACTTACTGATTTTTTTTCTCAAAAGATATAATTTTATTTAAATGCCAAAGGAGCAGAAGATACAAGTGAATATAAATCATAGTATTTTTAGCACATACACTAGCACCCAATTTATGTGCATTACTAATCATGAAGAACATATAAAACAGTTAAAGACACAGTTTTTCATGTTGTTCCATGTTTATGTGATCTCTGAAGAATCCCACTTCAAAGAGTCAAAGACTTCTTTGTACACAGAGGCAGGCAGGTCACTTCATTATCAGGCTATTACATCAACACATCAGGGTTCCTTCTGAATGGAGGCTATTGAAATAATACTCTCGTCACTTTCCTGCTGGCTATTTCAAACTCTCCACTGAAGCTTTCAGTTTTTGTCCTCACTTCACAGCACAGACTATTAATCACTTCATATTGTACACATTTTTCAATAGGATAAACGAAATATAATCCATGATTATAGGCAAATTACCTCATGCATATGCTCTGAAATGCTTTTCAGTTTAATTAGGTGCCATTAAAACTGTATATCTTTGCATTATTATTGTACCTTTTCTAATATATATATATATATAATATTTACACATATATTAGGTAATTACATAAGAAAATATGTAATAAATATTCTTTTCAGATGAATAGAATGGAGTCCTTTTAGTGTACAATTTAAAACAGGGACAAAGAATGGGCAAAAAGAGTCATTATTGTAGCAAGATTATGTTCTAGTAGAAAGAAGCTGATTGTCTTTTCTGGTACTGTTAGGCTCCTATATCAAAAATCCCTTGTGCTGTTCTCTAATGTTGTGATTATTTGTTCACTCATAGATGAGTGTATGTGTGTGCATAAATACACACATATGAGGTATGTTTGTGTAAGCTAAGATGTCAATAGTCTTCTCCCTTCTATAAAATTCTAGAAACAGAAATGTTTAAGACCATATATTATGAATTTTGGATATCTGTTGAATATTTCTTCCTGTTTAATTACCTGCTTAATGTATTACCTATTAAATATTTCTCCCTGATAGAAGAAAATCTAAAATCCTCCAAGGATGTCAAAGTTGGTAAACATTTTTTACATGGCCATAAGGAAATATTGCCTGTCCATTTGCACTTCTTTTTTTTTTCTTGAAAATTTAGACATTGAGTAGTGAGCTAGAAATCGATAATTGCATATCCACTCTCAATTTTGGATTGTTAAGATAAGATTGTGTATTTTTCTTTTTCCTTTTCTTTTTTTTTTTCCACTAGAAATTTTAGTACAAAAGCCACACACATCTCTGAGTTAAGTTAAATGGCTTTCCTTTCATAACAGTCAGGGAGCAATCTGCTTTGTTCAAAACTAATATATTACAGTTGAACATGGGTTTATAAAACTGAATTTATATGACATTAGCTATGACCCAATTTTCCTCTGTATATAATAATGTCTATGCACAAATATGAAAGGGTGATCAGTGAAACTATACATATGAAAAGAAAGAACAGTGTAATGACATTATTACTCTATGAAAACAGAACCAATTTGATATGAATGGTCGTTTTGTTTTATTTCTTGAAGAAAAAATGCATAAGATCCCAGACAGACATCCATTTCCTATATAAATCTCCTTTCTTTTATATAGCCTCATAGTAACATAGTTTCTAAAAATGTTACCAATCATCAAACCAAGAAGTCTGTATATCCATAGTTCTTACTGCGGATTGCAATTCTATCTATTTACAATGAAAAAAGGAACTAAAGTTAACTTCTCACAGATTGAAGTAAACTTTATATTATTTTTCAAAATAGCTTCTATTTGTAAATCATGTGATTTAAACTACATTGTAGTTTTCATATAATTACAAATGTAATCCAGCAATATATGTAAAGAGTAATTTTCTCTCTAACTGTGGTGCATATTTAAGTCAAGGTAAAATCCATGAGTCAAGAAAGGATAATACTTACTAAACTTGTATCACAACTGTCTGCCATAAAGTAGGAAAAGAAAGATATTTATGCAGCAGATAAGTATGAAAGATAATACTGAAGTAATTTATGTAACTATTAGTTTTCAGTTCATTTTATATTTTTATAAGCTTTATCCTGGTAACTTAAAAACATCTCCAAATGAAGGTATGAAGAACACAAAAGAGAATAGATAATGGTTGGAATTAAAGGTCATGGTCTCTATTCATAAAATGTAAGCATGATGTACACACATCAATAGATTCAAAATGGTATGACTATTTTCCTCCTTTCAACAGAAAAATTTATAATTTTGATATACAAACTATCAAATATCTTTTTCATTGTTGTGTTGACAGCAATAATTCTTTAGTATCTGTTCTAGTCCAATAATGCATTAGTGCTTTGGCATATAGTAATGTGAACACAATTTCATATCAATACTAAATTTACATGATCTTTCTTATTGAACAATAACTCAAAAGCACAACTTGATAAGATTCTTATTCAGGTAGGTCTAAAGATGGTATCCATCATAGCTATTTGTTCCATACCTTTGGATTCTTTAGACACAAACCCTTTTGTATCATGGAGTTTTGTTTTCTCATACGTTAGGGTATGTGCATCTTCTCTTTGTAGACATTAATTATATGAATGTATAAAAATGAGAAGAAAATTTCATACATAAAATAAGCATTGAACATCATTATTTAATGCAAAGAATGCAAGAAATGTCCAGTCAAACAATATCTATAAAAATATAATATAGCTATAAAACTTTTTTATATTCATACATCTAAGACTTGGAAGACAGGATATAATTAATATAATCAACCCCATTGTGTTGTTGAATCTATAATTTCTTATTTCATCACTTACAATTGAACCCATTCCTTGGATAGTAAACTTCATACCATGCATCAAACAGTCAAGAAAATTTCTCTGCAAAATTAATGCATTAAAATAACATCATTGTATTATTGCATGTATAATTTCTCCTTCCACCACTTATATTTTGACATAAACTTGATTAGGAAATTTAATACATACATTTTACGTATGAATCTTTACTGAGTCAATTCCCAGTTGATTGTTGAGGAAACACTGATTTTCTCCATTGCAAAAATTTAATTTTCAACTATTATTATTTAATACTGGATTAATCCCTTTTTCATGAAATGATATGCTTTGATACATAAAAAATTCATATTGTATAGTCCAATGACTTTTTAAAGTTTATTCATATATGAGTTAGAACACAGTTTATATTTTATTATTGAGTAAAATGAAATGAAATAATTTAAGTCAGATACTATATAATAGTTTAAGGAAACAATTAGGAAAATATGAGTTAGGAGTTCCAAAAATATATGATAGGATATCACAAATCTTTACCTATAAACATTCAGACTAAAATGTAAACAAATCAAGAATCCAAGTTTCTAAGAATATCATGAAACTAAATCTAATTTAAGGTTTGAAAGTTATAATGATAAGTACACTCCAGATTAAAATCAGAAAAAGATGTTGTAACAAGATATCCAATTTTAAACCAACTCCATATGGATTTAATAACATTCTGAGACTTCCAGTAAATATAATACACCAAAAATTTTAGTAAAAAATTAAAATTGTTCAAACAAAAACAAAGGGGAATCTTCAATTAAAATAATGTTAAAATTCCTACATGTACTCAATATTATGTTGATGTATCAACCCCTTCACTATTAAGTTCATAATCTGTACATTTTATAATGTAAATTCTTAGAGAGAAGAACAGACAATAGCAATATCCCTAATAATTTTGAAATATGAAAGAGAAAGATAGGCATCAAATTAACTTTAAAACAATATAGTTAGAGATACATGAATTTCCTAGGCTTCAGATCACAATTTGTAGTGGACAGCAGACCATGGCTATGGGAATAAATGGTCAAAATCCTGACTGATAATTTCTTCATTGTATTATAAACTCTCGCAAAGATCATGGCTATGGAGATTGTAGACCTCAGAGAAGGACCTGCTATTGCTATTTTACTATCTTGTATTTTAATTTGTTGCACATTACTCACAAAAAGATAGTATTAATAATTATCTTAAAATTGTAGGATCCAGACAGATCATGTATGATAGAGGAAAATCTACACAATATGCTAGTTTGGCTATGAGAGTTCAGAGTCTGAACAAACCAGGGAGCCTACTTGGGACTGACCTAAGGTCTCTTGTTATGTGTGACAGTTCTATAATTTGGTCTATTCGTGGGATTCCTGTCAATGGGACCTGATGGGGATGTCCTTCTGTACATATATTTCTCTTATTGGTTGATGAATAAAATACTGTTTGGCTTATGGCCAATAGAGGCAGGAAGACAGGCAGGACTAGAAGATGAGAATTCTGGGAGAGGTAGTCAGAGAAAACACCAGAAAGAGTTGCCATGCTGCCAGAGGAGTAACAACATGCTAGGACATTACTGGGTAGGCCACAGCTTTATGGCAATGCATAGATTAATAGATGCATAGGTTGATAATTGAGATAGAGCTAGCCAATAATAAGCCCTAGTCATCAGCCAACACTTTAATAATTAATATCAGTCTTTGTGTGCTTATTTGGAGCAAGGCAGCTATGGGACCAGGCTGGCAAGAAAGAACCTCCACAACAGGGACCAGGGTTGTCCCTGATGCTTTGGCTATCTCTTGGGAAGCTATACCTCATTCTACATTGCCTTACCTAGCCTAAATACATGAATAAGTACCTGATCATAAGACAGCATGATATTCCACGATACATTGTATCTTAAGGTCCTCCTTGTTTCCTAGCTTCTCTGTGTAGGTTGTAAGCTGGCAATCTTTTGCTCTATGTCTAGAATGTGAGTGAACTTCAAGATTCCATTTTCCCCCCTCTGAGTAGTACTCCACTGTGTAAATGTACCACATTTTCTCCATCCATTCTTCAGTTGAAGGGCATTTAGGTTGCTTCCAGGTTCTGGCTATTACAAGTGAACAGATGTCCTTATTGAATCAGAATGTGCATCTTTTGGGTATATGTCTAAGAGTGGATTTTAACCACTCTGCAGGAGTAACATGGTATCTCAGAGTTGTTTTGATTTGCATTTCCCATATGGCTAAGGATGTTGAGTACTTTCTTAAGTGTCTTTAAGCCATTTTAGATTCCTCTATTGAGAATTCTCTATTTAGTTCTGTGCATTGGTAGTTTGTCAGTGTTTTCTCTCTGTGTCCTTCAGAATTTCTGTCAGGCTTATCAATGAAGCAGGAACCCTGTCCATTTTGTGGACATCAGTCACTTTTCTGTGCCCATTTTATACAACATAAAATCAGTCATAAGAACTTCGGGTGACTGACCAGGTAGTGAAATGTCTCTGCCATTTCTAGAGTTTATAATTTATCCTTCTGTGGTCTTTGATGGAGAAAACATATAGTTTCAGTTATAGTTTCCTTAGTTAGGATTAAAGATATGTTACATGTAAGACTTTAAACTTGCAAAGGTAGGATAGATAATAGAATATTTTCTTTAATTTTTGATAATGTTAATGGATCAAATATGTTAACTATACTTATTTGATAACTTTTTTGTTATATATATTTACTATATTAAGGTTAAAACCCTTCTTTTATTTTAGACAGGAATAGAGGAGATGATGGTAGATGATATTCTGTACATACATTCACATGTATGTTTCTCTTATTGATTAATGAATAAAATAAGCATAATAGGCAGGACTAGGAGACAAGGAGGATTCTAAAAGATATATTACAGGGAACTCTGAGTCAAAATGTAGGACCAAGTAGAGTAAGAGGTCTGGACACTTTCTCTAGTAAGATAAGACTACATGGAAACACTTACATTAATAAATGTGGGTTAATATTTAAGACAGAGCAGCCTATAAGAATCTCTAGACATTGGCCAACAGTTTCATAACTAATTCAGTGTCTCTGTGTGTTATTTGAGGCTGATACAACTGTGGGATCAGGCCGGCAGGGAAGTGTTCTTAATAGTTCTATACCTCACTTTTTAATTGAATTATTTGGTGTTTTGGTAAGTAGCTTCTTAAATTGTTTGTATTTTTTGGAAATCACCCCTCTGTCAGATGTGGTGTTGGTGAATATCCTTTCCCATTATGTGGGCTGCAGTTTGGTCTTGTCGACTGTGTCCTTTGCCTTACAGAAACTTTTTATCCTCAAGAGGTCTCATTTATTAATTTTTAAGCACATTGCCATTATATAGGTTGACTATGTGGAACCATCAGTTGCTTAAACTTACCCCAATTGCGTCATTGAACTCTTGCATCTGATTATCATCTCTAACTGTGTATCCTACCCAGATTCTCGCCACCATTCAACTTTGTGCTCCTATCAAATATAAACAACATCAAGGGGAGTTTGTCTGGCTTCTTTCATTTTAGAATGTACTCTATGCTATTTTGAAATTATGAAATACAATTGAGCCATAATGAACAATAAAAAAGATTCACATGTAAAGATGGTGTCATAGTTTGATCTTCAGACTAATCAGTACATTACTGAAGCTTTGGAAGATGGGACACGGTGCATTAATTGATTATTATTTCAGGAAATGTTAGTACTTGTGTGAATATGTGGAAAATGAGGAACATCAACAAAATATTTAAATGTATTGATACACAGATTGTCTGTAGGAGGGTCAAAATAGAAACAACTTATACGTTTTTCAAATGTTGTCAGGCAAAATGTTATTGTCAATCTGATATTGTGGGTAAAAAAGAGAAAGAAGAAAATATTGTTTCAAAGTACTGTGTACCATGGAGAGTACTGATACAAAGCTATGGAAGTGTTAGGTTGGTTCTGGAGATAGAAATTGAGTAGCTTATGTTATGCAAGAACTTATGGATGTCACCAAAACCAAAGAATGAGAAGATTTCATAAAAAGATGAACAGAATAGAGACAGTTTTAATCAAAGTACTTTAACTTGTAAATAAATAAGAACTTGGACCAATATTTACTGTAGAGCTTGTGGGTAGAACTCATAATTTTGTGAACTGAGAAGTAAATATGACCATATTTTAGTAAACTAAGAACCATTTCACTGTAATTAATAGAAACATAACCTACATTTATTTCATAGTTATACAGCTTATCTGAGAGATAATTTTCAGTACAATGCAATGACGAGAAAGAAATGGTTTGTTTGAAACAAAATGGTATTCAGGTCATTACTTCACTGTAGTCAAGAATTTGGCTTTTTATTTTATTCCTATTTTACATTAGAAATTTATTGATTTTTTTTAATGTATTTCTTCTCATGCCAAAGCAGAAATCATATCTGTATCTAGGTTTATTGTAAAATTGTAAATGGCATAGGAGTTTTGTATGGATATGGTTCTGCCTTTGGCCTACTGACTACTACTATACAACATATATGGATGTCAATATCTGTGGCTTGTAAATAAATGGCCAATGCTGTAGTAAAGAATCAAATAATCATTTTTGTATTTTTCTTTCTTTTTTCCAAAGATGTCTTGTGGAGGAATAATTTCTAGAAGTGACACTATAAAAATAATTTCTCATTTTTTCTTTGTATTTTTCTTATAGATTCACAATAGAATGAATTGCTTAATTACTTATAATTATTCACTTTTCTACTACATATTTTTAGATGTTCAGTTCATATTTTATATTATATTACAATTAAATCTATTTTTTCACATAAATCTATTTTATTTTGTTTATTATTCCTATAGTTAAAGCTAATTTCCTCTAACTTAGAAAATTTCCTTATTTTGCTACTTCTTAGAACAATCTTTGGGTCCATTCTTTTTCTTTTCCTCTTATATGGCCAAACATTTTGGCTAATCATCCTCTGAATTTTACTGTGTTTGACAAACCTACCTTCACATCTCAACATTATGCTAATTTTATCTCTGTCTGTAATTATTGCACTGTCTTCTTAGGCTGATACTCTACTTCTAATAATATCTTTCTTTTCTTTTTCTTTATTTTTCCTTCTGTTTCTCCCTTAATTTCAGTTGAACTATACATATTTTCCATTTTTGATACTAAACACTTCTCTGATTCTAATTTGCAGACAAAACTATATTTTAACTTAAAGCTCAAAATATGTTGCCTTGTAAAACTATTCTCTTTTTTTATACTGTATTTATTTATTTTTTATTTGTTTGTTTTTCTTATTTTACATTTCGATCCCAGTTCCCTCTTTCTCACTTCTTTCCTCCCTCTCTCCCACACTCCCATCCCTCTGGATCACTCCCACCTCTCATCCCCCCCCCATTCTACAGGGAGGGTGATGCTTCCAGGAGGGGTCATCTAAATCTGTCAATTCATTTGAAGTAGGGACTAGGCCCTCCATCCTGCCTCTAGGTTAAAGGAGTATCCCTCCAAGGGGAATGTCTTTTTATAATATTTACTCCATAGAGCCATCCCTCCATAAGGATAGAAAACTATTATCACACAGACACAGACAGACAGACAGACAGATACTCACACACACATACTATAAACAACATGAATCAAAGCTAAAGTCAGAGCCACTTCTTTGCTTTATTTTTTGAATCATTCTAATTACCTTCTAATGTGACAAATAAAATTGGTTTATTAGCTATACAACCAATTTTTAAGCTTCCATCCTAAGAATGAATAACCAATGGATATTAAAACATTTACCCCTGAGTACTTTATGGTATAGTTCCAGAATCCAGATCACTAATTTTCAAATAATAGGGTGCTCAAAATTGTTTATGTATTGAACACTTTACTTTTATATTTCCCACTAGCTAATGAGAACTAAAACCTGCTAATGAACCCATGTCTCACAAAGAATACAGCCCCTGATGGTTTCCTTTCTAAATTGTCCTATTTGTTACACTGCTTTGCTACCTCTGATATTATGTCTACATTGCTGAGTGTGCTCTGCCATCACGGCCTGTGCTAGTCTTCAGATATACCGAATGATTCCAGCTTTTGTAATTATTAACATCAGTGGAACTTACACTTTTTCTTATCTTATAGTACTTTCTATTTCATGCAAAAGTTACCCTATATCTTTATATCCACAAGAAGACACCCAGTGAGAAATATTCTGATTTTGAAAAAGTTAACTGAAAGCAAATGCACATTACATACTATTCTCATCCTACATAAGCATATGGATCTCCTTACAAAGGCATGGACCAAGTGTACAAGACATTATTTTCTGTGTAAAATGCAGACAATTTATCACAAATATAATTTAGCTTTGTAAAATGCCAAAGTAAGTACTGAGCCATTTGATAAGTTCCAGAACCTTTCTCTGAAAGCTTACCAGAGATGAGGGTCATTGTTTGGATGACAAAATGTCAGTATGTGACAAGACATCCCAGTTACATAACATGACAAGGAACTTAATTTTGTTCTAATGCTGAAAAATACAAGCCAAACTAAAAATAAAAATGAAATACGTCTTCCCTAACCTATTTGATGAAAAGATATCTAAATGCATCATTGAGTGCTTCTATTTTTCAAAATGTACAAACTCAAAATCAGAGCCAAAGAGTAGGAACCTTTAGAAAGGAAGACTCAAATGTTCCATTAGTATTTTATACACAAGCTTCAAAAACCCTGGCACAGAGCACAGCTCTGTCAGATTGCCATGGAAAGCATGAGAAAGGATTTTTATTAAAAACAGAATAAAAATATGGAAGAATATCATAATTTTGTAGGTTTAATACATCTCTTAG